>NW_027461545.1:0-347500 GCF_027571235.1 Dermatophagoides pteronyssinus | reverse complement strand
AATCAAATTATTTTAATTAGAAAACATATAACGGATATCGATTCCATACAGTTTTTTATCAATATCTGACAAAAAAAAAAAGAATAATTTTTTTTTTTGTTCTGTCCTGAATAAATCATCATTATCACCAATTTACCATTAATTTAGTTCTTTATCGTGTATACAAAAAAAAAAATAAAATTCCCTTGATTTTTTGTTTTTGTTTTTTTTGTGTGGGGTTTTCATTGTTTTTTCCAGAAAAAATTTTTTGTTACATAATTCAACGTCAACGTCAATCATCGATCACCAAAAAGAAAAAAAAAAAGAAATTATCAAATGATGACGATCAATCGTCCATCATTTATATATCAATGAAAGGAAAAAGAAATTTTTTTTTTTGACTGGGAAAAAATTTAAACAAACAAACGAAATTCTTTTGCATAACGTTTCGGTTGAATCGGTTTCATCTTGATAAACGAGAGAAAAACAGAAAAAAAATCAAAAATCATATATGATGTATGTGCAAGTTTGGTTGATTATCATCATCATCACCACTGAAGAAAAAAGAACCAAATCAAAATTAATGTCGTTATTGATACAAATCATCATAAATCACATAGGAAATTGACAAATCATAAAACAAATTTCTTTTGTATTTTGTTTTGGTGATTTCATATTTTTGATTGTCGGTTCATATTTGATAGATGATAATGAATGAATGAATGAATGGTGGTGGTGGACAATTTAGTTTAGTTGATTTTTGTTGATTTCAAAACTTTTTTTTTTGATTTCTGATTTTGTCACTGTTGTTGTTGTTGTTGTCACCCAGTTTTCCAGAATTTGTTTTTTATCTTTGAATTTTTTTTGTTTTGTTTTTCTTATCATTCAACAGAAAATAATAATCAAATTGTCGGTCGGTTGTTTGTTTTTCAATTGAAAAAAAGTTCCTGTGTGGGTGGATTGATAATCTCAATTTGTTATGAAATTATCAGAATTTTGTTGTTTGTTTGTTTGTTTGTTTTCTTCGTTTGAATTTTAATTCAAGGATATTTGACATCCATCAAATGTCTGTCTGTTTTGGTTTTGGTTTGTCGTGAATTGATAACCCGATTAATCAGAAACATTTTTTTTCGTTGTTTCGCTTATCAAACCGCCTTCATTATAAATTCATAATCAACATTTCAACAACAACAACAATTCTGATTTGTTTGATTTGATGGAAAAATGAATGAATTGAATAAAAAACTGGATAATCGATAAAGGTAGAAATAGTAATCTTCAACAAAAAAAACCATCAAATGATGATGATGAGGAAAAAAATAGTCTTTTTTTTTCTATTTCGACAAACATAAACATCGATTATGAATCAGATATGAAAACAAAAAAAAACGACGATGCTAAAAAACGATACTATCGATAGTTACGAATTTCTCATCATCATCATAATCTTACCAATTTTTTGTTAGTTTCTCTTTGACACTCCAGTAGATTTATTTATTTTTGTCGATCATTTTTTTCTGGATTTCTTCGAGATTTTCTATTGCTCCTGCCTGTCCACTTAATCTAATGATCGGTTGGTTTTTTTTTCTTTATTCATCTGGTCATCGATAATCTGATGAACAGATGCAAGAAGCTAGAAGAAAAGATAAAAAATTGGCCAGATTGAAAAAAACAAATCTTGATTGAAAATAAACAACAACAAAAAAAAACTTGGTGATGAATTTTTCATCATCATCATCATCATCATTAAAAATAAACATACGATCGAATGATAATGATGATGATGACATAACTGGAATAAATTTTTTTCTTGCTATTTTGCTTTGATTATTGATTCACCGATTTTTTTTCATTAATTTTTGATTACTTGTTTGCTCTAAATATCTTTTTTTAACCATCAAATTTTTTTTTGTTAGTGGAAATGAAGGTAATCTTGTGTGTGTGGTTTGAATGATAAAAAACCAAAACAAACAAAAATCCTATCAATTTTCCAAAAAAAAGTAATCATATTTTTTTAAATGTCAATTTGTTCAATGTAATTCAATCATTTATTTGGCTAAAAATTTTCTTCTTTATAGATTTGGTCATGATTATTCATTTTTTCTAGTTTTTTGATTTTTTTGTTCAAATCTCTTGAAAAATGATGCGGTTTGGATTTGCGTTTTGTTTGGCATCTTTTTTCTCTCTTCACATTGATTATCCCATCGATAGAATGCCATATTGTCTTTTTTTTCTTAAATATTATCTGATTGAGGAAAAGTTTTTTTCTGCTGAAAAACTGAAAATATTCAAATCTTATTGAACGAATGATAATGCCGGTGTTTGATGAACATATTTGGTTTTCCATAAACTTTTCTTTGATTTTGATCATTTTTTGGAGAAAAAATTCAAAAAAATTAGCAGAAAAACCAAATAAAGTCACTTAATCGATCAGATATTGTTTGAATTTTGCAATCGATAAACAAAACTGAATTTTTTTTTTTCATTAAATTTTTCATTTTTTGCTAATCTGGTCCACCAAATCTTTTGGATTTTTTCAACCAAAATTAAAAAATTTGTCAAAATCGATAATCAAACCTTTTTTAATTGTTTTCTAGGTGTGTGTTTTTGTTCTTATGCGCAGCATTTAAGGTGTGTGTTCAGGATCTTTATTTCATTAAAAAAAAAGTTTTTTTCAAATAAAAATCGATTAGATTGATTGATTGATTAGGCTAAATTTGAAATGAAAATTTTATGATTTTTTTTTTTTGGCTGAAAAGCTACGCCTATTTTCTTTAATTTAAATTTCAATGATGCTCCGCCTTTTATCATCAACAAAACCAAAAACCAAAAAACCAAAAATCTTTATTTTTTTCCCAATTTCAGAATTTTCTGAATGAAATATGGATGTTTAAGGAACCGTTTTGTTGTGTTTTTTCCATGTTTGATTCAAATCTTTTTAAAAACCGTAATTTTTACTTTACTTTAACACATTTCTCTCTCTCTCTCTCTCTCTCTCTCTCTCTCGCTATATATATTCATTGTGTGAATTGAATGAAAAAAAAACTAGAGAGAATATTTTTTCCATTGAATAGCAGCAGAAGCAGCAAAAACAGTAGCAGACGAAAAAGATTCACAACACACATACATACACACAAGCAGAAATTATAGTTTTTTTTTCTCTCTGACAAGAGTTTGCTTAGTTCGTAGACCATCATCAATGATGATCATCATCAATGATCAGATCACACATTTCAGTTATAATCTTGTCGTAGAATGATAAACATCGTTTGTTTTTGAAAGAATGAATGTTTGTTTGAAATTTTTTTTGCTAAGAATTTTTTCATCGGTAATTGGTTTTTAATTATTTTAAAAATTTTTCTTCTTTGAATCAAAAAACGTAAAAACTTAATGTTTTTCCACATCTCGATCTCATCACTTTTACATCATTGATGTGCAAATGTGTGTTTATCTTGTTCATTTTGATATGATTTTTTTCAAAATTTGATTTGGTCGATGTGATTTTTGAAAATTTTTCAAAAATTTAAATTTTTTTGTTTTGTTTTGACAAAAATGATCTTCATTGAAAACAAAAATTGAATGATCTCATTTCGTTAATCATAATGTGAGTTACTTTATTGATTTTTAATTTTTGATTTTTAAAATTTTGATTTTCAAATTTTTAAATTTTTTTGATTGACGAACGAATAGCGCCATCATAGGATTGATATTTTAACTAGAAAAACAAAAAATGATTATGATTTTTTTAGTTTTGCTTGCTTGCTTTTTTTGATTTGATCAAAATCAAAATCACTTATCATTTTTATCATATAATTCAACATTAGTTATGTTTTTTTTCTGATCATTTTCTAGTTTTTTTTGCATTCGATTACGCAAAATTACTAAGAAAAAGAAAATCTGATTATCAGATTTCATCACCAAATTTTTTTTTTTTTGCAATCGATTGGTCAATCAATCAATTTCAGCTTAATCAATCAGTTTGATGATAAATTCATTTGATTCAATGATTTTCACTTGACAACTTTTAATGAAGAAGAAAAAAAAAATAAAAAAAATTTTTGATAAAATGGATTGATTGGTCGATCGATCGATCGATTGATTGATTGATGATTTTTTTTTCAATCAATCATTTACAGTGGTTTTTTGTTTCTCTCACTATATATTTCGATTATCAATCAATAATCAATAATTATATTTATCCAAAATAGAAATAATAATAATAATGAATTATTTTTTGATCTAATCGATAAATGATGAAGCATGTGATTGATTGATTTGATTGATTTTCTTGAATAATAATAATTATAATTATAATTATTTCATCGTTACACAGTGTGTGTGTGAAAGAGAGAGAGAAACTAATACAAATTTTTGCTGGTTGATAGATGATATTTGATGATTTGTTTGTTTGTTTGTTTTTCTGTAAAAAAAGTTACAAGCTAAAAATAGCCAAGAATCTGAATTGATTTTAAAATTGATTTTTTAAATTATCAATTTTTTTTTGTTTTGTTTTGAAAAATGATTATAGAATATTCACCAATACCATTGACATCGGAAACTACTTTAATTGAATCGGATAATGTTGATAAACAACAACAACAACTAACTGAACAACAACAACAAATAGAATCGGATAAAACAATGGCAGAATCGATGATATTATCACAATCATCATCAACAACAGCAACAACAACAAAAACATCGACAGTAATGATTCCACCACCTGTTTCAACATTTAATAATAAATATCAAACAACATCATCATCATCATCAACATCACCATCATCACCATTACCATTATCACCATCATCAACAACAACAGCAACAACAATTATAAATCAAAATAATCAAATTAGTAATAGTAGTGATTCTGGTGTTGTATTATCATTATCCTCATCATCATCATCATCATCATCGGATTCTGGTGTTAATAATAATCCGAATCAAAATCGTCATCATCATCATCATCATCAACATCATCGTATACAACATCTTCATCATCATTTTAAATCTTCAAAATATTCTTCATCATCATCTGCATCATCAACAACATTGAAAATTAATCATCATCATCATCCACATCATTCAACAAGTTTGAATAATAATCAATCTTCATCTTCTTCTTCCTCATCCTCCTCATCATCATCGTCTTCATCATCACCAGAGAATCCAATCAATGTAAACAATGATAATAATCAATCGATAATTAGTGAAAAACAACAACAACAACAACAACGATCAACAACAACAACAACAATCAGCAACAAAGAAAATGCTGTTGATAATCAAGAAAAATATTCATCATCATCATCATTGGATTCAAGTGATAATAATAATAATAATGAATCAACAATAAATTTAACCATTATAGATAATGAAAGTAATAATACAAATAAAGATGATATGATTATTATTAGTGATGATTATAATGATGATGGTGATGTTGATGATGATGATCTGGATGATGACGATGATGATGACGTTAATGATAATAATCTGATTATTAAACAACGACAAATTACAATACAAAATGATAATCATCATAGCCACAATGATGATGATGATGATGATGATGTTTGTTCGTCATCAACATCAACATCGACAACATCATCAACATCATCATTATTAACACCAAAATTAACATTATCGATGAATGTTAATGTTGTTGATGATGATGATGTTGTTGTAAATAATGAAAATGTTGTTGTTGCTGTTGATGATAATAATGATAATAATAATAATAATGGTGATAATATTGAAAATGAAAATATTATCATTAATGTTTTGTTGGATGAAAGTAAAATTTTAAAACAACAACAACAACAACAACAACAAGCGAAAACAAAATCCAAATCCAAACGTAATGAAATTATGTTGAATAGGAAAAAGAATATGATATTAACAAATTCAACTTCGAATAATAATGATAATAAACGACAATTACATAGTGGTGGTCAACAATCGCATCTAAAACGTAAATCTATTGATGATTGTTGCGATAATCAACAATCAAAACAACAACAACAACAAATTGAAGGACAACAACAACAACAACATTCCGAAAACAAAGAAATTCACAATACTAAAATTGATAATAATCGTGATGGTAATGATGATAATGATGATGATGAAGAATTGCAAACAACAATCAAAGATGCTGTTGTTGTTGTTGATGATGCTCCTGTTATTACTGCCATTGATGATAATGATGGTCAAAATATTTTCGATGATAATCATAATCATCAACATCAAAAAAATCTAAGATTATCAATGTTAAACAATGATGATGATGATCAACATGAAATTCGTGGTAGTACATTCAACAACGAAGATGATAACGATGATAACGATGATGATGATGAACTTATGAATAATTTTGATCCATCTGAAGTATTTAAACGTATGAAAATTGAATTAAAAGAAGAATTTGATGATAATAATAATGGTAATGATGATGATAACATTGATGATGATGGTGGTGGTGGTATACAATCATCATCAATCCATTTAAACAATGAACAAAATGATTCAATAATAATCGATTGTAATGATGAAAACTGTGATAATAATCATCATCAACAACAACAACAAGATCAACAATCATCATCATCGAATCGTCATAAACAATCAAAACATAATCATCATAATATGATTGTTGATGATTCAACAACAACATTTATTGGTCAACAAAAAACTAATCAAATCGATCAATTATTAAATTATTTTGATAATGAAAATTTTCGTAAAATTTTTCAAAATTTTACCCTTTTACAACAACAACAACAACAACAACAATCTAATCAACAACAACAACAACAACAACGACAATCATCAAGATCATCATCACCTTCTTCTTTGATGACAAAATCACATTCCCCGATGATCAATAATCAATCATTAAATTCACAATTAACAATTGCTGCGGCAGCAGCAGCAGCTGCTGCCGCTGCTTCTGCTTGTTCACCAAATTTTCAGGAAACATTTTTCCATCTTAATGATGATGATAAACGTCAAATTCTTCAATCATTCATTTATAAACAATTGAATGGTAGTTTTAATGAATTTATGTGCAACAATGTTGATAATAATGATAATGTTGATGTAATCAATCAGATTATTGGACATCATCATACAACAACATCAAGTGCTAATATAAGTGATGTTTCCACTCCAGTTAATAATGATAATAATAAAAATTCTGGTCAATCATCAACAACAACAACAAAATCATCACATTTCAATAATCATGAATTGTTTACAAATAAAAATATCATTACAAAATTTCAATCAGATCCATTATCATTGCAAACATTATTTCAAACATTTTTATCGAAAACAACATCATCTATTCATAATAACAATAACAACAACAACAACAATACAAATAAATCAGCCAATTTAATAAAATCTTATGGCCATATTGATGTTGATAATAATAATAATGATGATAATAATAATAATAATCCTGGACAACGATTCTGTTCAGAATGTAATATACAATTTATGTCAATCAAAACCTATAAGGTATGTTTGTTGTTTTTTTGTTGTTGTTTTTTGTTCATTGATTAACTTGCTGTTTCATCAGTAGTGTATATGTATATGTAACTATGCATATATGCAAATAAAAAATTCACAAAAAAAAAAAAAATAGTCACATGAATTTGATTGAAAAATATCTTAATTAATAAATTATATTTAGATAATATCATTATGTACATTTCATCATGATATTTTTTTCATTCATTTCACTCCACTTGATTTGTAGGTACAAATTCAGTTTTCTTCTAGAAATTTTTCTGTTGATTGATAGTGAGAGACAGAGAAGAAGAAGTGAAAAAATAAACCAAGTTATCTTTTTATCAATTGATCATAATCAATGATCATGATTTTCTTGAGTGAAACCAAAAAACGAAAAAGCCAAAAATAATCTGGACAATGATTGAATGAATGGTGGAAAAAAAAGAGTGATGGGAGAGAAGAGAGTTTATCTTTTTTTTTGTGACAGAATTCATTCTGAATATTCTGTTTTACAACAAAAAAACAAAACCGAACATCAATCCTGTTGTTCATCATAATCATCATGATATTCAATATGATCGATGACTTTTTGATGATGAATGATTATCGTAAGTGATAATGAAAAGCAAAAATTCCCATTGCCCGTCGATTATATGAAAATCTTTGTCATCGTTTTTCTCTCTCTCTCTGACTTGCATCATCATTTATGAACCATCCTGATGATGAATTATAATTGTTGTTGTTATCTTTGTGCACTGAAAACAAAAAAAAATTCCCAATTAATCCGATTATCACCGGATGTTACAATCAATCTTTTTCGTTGTTGTTATTGTTGATCAACTGATTACAACATTTCCGGTTAAAATAGTTAAATTAACCACAAAAAAACACCATAAAATATCATGATCAACTAAATTTTTCATCTGAAAATTATGTAATCATGTTTTTTCTATATATCGAAAAATTATCGATTCAAAAACAAAAAAAGATTATTGATCTCTCCTGATATGGATCGATGATGAACAATGAAACAATGAGAACCTGTATCATCGATTAAATCGATTGATTTTTTTTTTTTGGTTTTGGTTAGATCCTATTTGTTTGTTTTTTTACTGGACATTTCGATTTAGATTTTATCAATCTAATATTGATTTCGATTTTAGAGTTTGTTTAGGATTTTTCTACATTATCATATTGTGATATTTATCTTTTCCCGATAGCGATTTTATACATTATGTAAATGTCTTTTTCGTTTGTTTGTTTTGTTTTGTTTTGTTTTGTTTGGCTTGACTTGACCTGATTCAATTTAAATGATGGAATTTTCAACAAGCAAACAAAACAATTTTATTTGAATGAGGCACGCGAAAACTTTGTGTGTATGTATGTGTGGTTTGGCCAAAATATTCACTCGTGGCCAATTTGTTCTGATGATAATGATCGAATCAAAGATAATTTTACCATCATAGAAAAAAAATTGTGATTCAGTTTTTTTTTATTTCTTTGATCGACAATCATGTGTTTTATCAATATCTCAGTTTTTTTTGCGATCGATATATGATCGATAAAGAAAGAAAAAGAGAAAAAAAAAACAGTCAAATTCTAATCAATCGATCAATCAAAACAACAGACAAGCAAACATTTATAATCAAACTAATAGTATTGATTAATCATTGATAATCTATCGATACTACTATCATATCAATCTAAAATATATAACTCCATTAGAATAATGATTGGTTGATTTTTTTTTTGCTGTGGTGGTGACCCGAAATTATCGATCACCACCACCAACAAAAATGAAATGATTTAATTAATCAATGGGCAACTATTTTGACAAAAATTGTCATCAAAAGTACAAAATACTAAATGAATGAAAAAAAATGTTTTTGCTTCCAAGGGTTAATAATCTGTCTATTGGTTGGTTGTCTGAAATATGAAAAAAAATGATAAAGCCATTGCAAGATTGTCACATTGATAACAGCTTTTCATTTATTTCGATATACAGATGTTATCATCATCAACAACGAAAAGTAAAAAATGATTGATTTATTGATCGATCGATTGATTGATTTTGAAAATGTTTGATAAATGTGATAACCAAAAGAAAAAAACTAATTATATTTTGGTTGTCAATTTTTTTTTTTTTTTGAAAATAAATGTACATTATGTCACATGACTAAGCGATACATTCTGATCTTTAACCTTGACGATCGATCAATCAAGATTGATTTTTTTGATTAAATTGATTGATTGATTGATTCGTATCGATATAGCCAACACCTAAATAAGATTGATCTCTTGTGTAAACATTGTGCCCGGAATCAAAATGTTTATATTAAAAAAAAAGCAAAATAAAAAACTTTTTAAAATGATAATCTATCTAATGATTATTGATAAATCGCGCGCACACACACACACACACGATGAATGGATTCAAAGACATATTTGGAATTGGAAAAAAATATTGAATGATCCGATGTGATGATATCTTGATATCCATCTTGATGATAATCCAAAAATGGACGTCACACATTTATTGATTTTTTTTCATTTTGTCGATATTTATTCAAATCTGCCAATGTCATTGTCATCATCATCATCATCATCATCAAATGATACTCCTTTTTCAAAAGATAAAACTTTCTTTTCTTTTCTTTCTCTTTCTAATGACTTATAATCACAATCGATTAATATAAAACTTTATAGATAACGAAAAAAAAATCGATATCCATCAATCGATATCGATCACTGTGTGTGCGTGTACCAAACTCTCAACTTTTTTTTGGGGACATGATTTGATTGATTTGATTTGAAAACCAAAGATATAAAAATACAGTTTTTCTTTTTTTCGTCGACAATTTTGATTATAATGTTGATGATGATTATCCATTTTAGGTATTTATTAATCATCATCATCAATGATTCGATTTTATCTTTTTATGAATGAATGAAATGAATGAACGAATGAAACAAATTGATTATTTTTGTTTATTTTGTTTTTATTTTGTTTTTTGTTGTTGTTGTTTGAAACAAAAATTTCCTTTTGCGGACATAAATACATTCAATATGATGATGATATGATTGATGAATTGATGATGAAAATAACTTTTTTTCTGATATAAAATTCATTGATTTTTGTTTGAAAAATAACATTTTTATAATGAAAAAATTTTAAATTTTCGTTTCGTTTCGTTCAACCAGGTTCATAAGGAATTATATTGTTCATCAAGACATCATCTGATTACACAGCAGCAATCAATCGGTTCATCATCATCATTGATCAATCAACAATCAAATTTAAATAATTCAAATTCAAATCAACAACAACAATCAAATATGACATACAGTGGTGGTAATAATAATTGTAATAAATTATCATCACAAACATCATTATCAACATCAACATCATCATCATCAGGTATTGGTTCATCACCACCATTATCAACAACATTTTCATCATCATCACCAACAACAAATTCATCAATAAATTCTACAATACAAAATAATAATAAACATTCTTGTAGTAGTATTTTATCAAATGATTTAATACAAGAATCAAATATAAATAATGAATCATCAACAGCAACAACAAATGAAATCATTTCAGATGAATGTAATAAATATACTGATTTTCATTCATTATTTCCCGGTTTATTACCGATCGGTAATCAATCAACATCATCATCATCTACATCATCGACAACAGTTGTACCGATCAATGGAATGGCACAACAGATCAATAAATCTATACATAATACAACACCAATTTATATTGTTATATCGACAAATCCATTAATATTAATACCATTTATTTTTAATAGTTTAACAACAACATTTGAACCATTACCTAGTTTAGCAGCAAATCTTGATTCATCAATAGTTGAAAATCTTAAAAATCTTGCACCATCATCAACATCATCATTAATGTTTCCGATTGGTCTTAATAATCAATCATCAACATCAACAACGATGCAACCATTCATAACAACATTTGATGAAATGCGTAAATCAATAAAATCAAGTAAATCAATGACAAAACTTTCATCAACAACAAATAAATCATCATCATCAACGAAGAATGAAAAATCTTCACATTCTAATATTGGTAAGATTTTTCTTTCTGGAAAAATTCTTTATCAAAATTTTTAATATTTTCCCTTTAAAAAATTAGCAAAACGTTCACATTCGGATGCAAATCTTGAACAACCATTAGATCTATCTAGTTCATTGATAACAAAACGTTCAAAATCTGAATCAGATAATCAAGATTTAATGATGATGTTTGTAAATACTTCTGATTCATCATCAACAGTAAAAAAAGAATTGGAAAATGAAGAATCAATATCATCATCATTAACGAATAAACAGCAAACATTCCATGAGCATATGAACAATTTATTACAGAAATTTGCAATGATGCAATCAATGAATTCTGTGATTGGTTCGGGAACAACAACAACAACAAATTCAAATTTACTACCATCATCTTCAAGTTCTCATACCCAATTCGATGATAATCAATTACAATCAAATCCATATGAAAATCCAGCTTTTGCACAATATCTTGCAATGGCTATGGCTGCATTGACAACAAATAGTGGTCAATCAAATGTAACATCGATTCCGAATCCAATAAATAATTCAACAATCAAACAACCATCAATCAGTTCAACACCATCATCATCATCATCATCATCATCACATGTTGATGTTGTTGTTAAACAAGGAAATTCACGTTGTGAAGAATGTAATATTGTTTTCTATAAACATGAAAGTTATTTAGTACATAAAAAATTATATTGTGCATCAAGAAGAATACCCGATTTAACGATTAATACACTGGATCAACAACAACATAATAATAATTCAACTACTGTTACAAATAATAATAATAATAATAACAGCAGTATTAACAATAATACAACAACAATAAATAATCGTCCAACATCGGCATCATCAACAACATCATCATCATTATCATATTCAATACCATCATCGACAAAATTTTCATCATCAACAAATTTGTTGATACCATCCGAATTGATTGGAAAGTCACAAGGTTTAAATCCGGATAATGAAACACTTTCATTATCAACATCATCACCATCAATATTATCATCACGTGATGCAGCTGCATCGGTTAGTCCGGCTGCTTCATCATCGATGCTTTCACCAACCAAACAACAATCGGCTATTTTTCAATATTTTTGTGCTGCTTGTGGTATTAAATATACATCATATGATAATCTTTATGCTCATCAAACTTATTATTGTTTGAAACGTAATAATGAATCAACAGTAGCGGGTCCAGCTTCTGCCGCTGTTTCTGCTGTACCATCGGCACCATTATCACCGGCAACCGGTATTGTTAGTCCATTGCCAACATCACCTGTTCCATCCGGTATTTCCACAACACCACAATCATTATTAACTCCACAATTATTGGCAGCAGCCGCTTCGCTTGGAGCTGCTGCTTCGGTAACGCCACCAACTTCAGCAGCAGCAGCAGCAGCCGCTGCTGAAGCATTATTAGATTTTACATCACCAACATCATTATCACAACAATGGAATGCATTAGTTACAGCAGCAGCGGTTGTTGGTGCAAAAACCGGTGCTTCATTAACCAATGGTCTGATTGTTGGTGATTATAATTGTCATAAATGTAAAGCATCATATGTTAGTCCGGAAACATTGGCTGCACATGTTTGTAGTGCTGATCTACGTTTGGATACAAAACCAGAAAAATCATCATCAATCAATCAAACAACATCATCATCATCAACATCAACATCAACAACAGCAACAACATCAGCATCATCATTACAAACATATAAATGTACAATTTGTGGTTATAAAGGACATACAATGCGTGGTATGCGTACACATGTTCGAGTACATACTGAAGAATTATCATCAACTGGTTCATTTGAAGAGGATTTTATTGTCCAGAATACTGATCTACCTGAACCTTCGGTTAGCCGTCGTTCAAGTCATGGAAATTCATTAACAAATCCAGCTAGACAACGACGTCGTAGTAATAATTTAGATTCACAATTATTATTATCATCATCATGCCATTCAAATCAATCAATTTCATCAAATGAAACATTTGATAGTGTTATACGTAGTACTGTTACTAATTATTTAGAATCAACAGCAAGAAGAAATAAAGAACAACAACAACAACAACAACAAATTATTGATGAACAACAACAACAACAACAATTGAAAAAAGCATCAAGCTTATCATCATTGATTAATGAAAATCAACAACAACAACAATCCTCACAGTCTTCACAACAACAACAACAACAAATCCAGAATCATAATTGTCAATTTTGTCCATATCAATCCAATTATAAAGGAAATGTTATTAGACATATAAAATTAGTACATAAAGAAATTAATGGTTCATCATCATCATCATCATTATCATCATTACAACAACAACAATTAGTTAAAGAAGCAATGGATGTTTTAATGGGTAATGTTGATCTATCCGCATTACCTGATGATCTACTGATGATTAATAATAATAATAATAATTGTGTTGAATCACAAGATTTTTCAATAATAAAATCAAAATCACCAACACCAAATAAATTACAAATGAATGGTTGTATTCCATCATCCGCTATCGATTGTTCATCAAAATCAAATAAACAAATCGATATAAAACATAATAATATAAATAATAAATTACAAGAATCATCAATGAAGAAGAATTCTGTTACCAATAATTTATCAATTGCAGGTAACAAAAAAACAACAACAGCTGCTACAACAACAACAACAAATGAAACAACAACAACAACAAATAAAAATAATGATAATAATGATTTAGATAGTAGATATTGTAATGCATGTAATATTTCATTTACATATCGTAATTCATATTTAGCACATAAACGTTATTATTGTTCATCAAATAATAATAGTAATAATAGTAATGATACATGATTCAATCAATCAAATCGATTGATTGATTATCGATTTGAATATTAATTATTATTGATTCTGGTCATCATCATCATTGTAAAATTAAATCATATTATTAGTTGAAATGGTTTCGACATTTTCATCACATCTCTTCTCATCAATTATTATCATCATCGATTGATGATCAATATTACATATCATCATCATCATCATCAAAATTATTATTAATTATTATTTAATTAAAAAACTAATTATTTATTTGCAAAATAAATCACAATTTATAAATTAATTATTTATTCATTTGTAATTTGTAATTTTGACAAAAATAATGATGATAATTATTAACAAAACAAAACAAAAAAACTACAAAATTATTATTTGACACACGCATACACACTCACTTTCAATCGTTTTTCACTGACAAAAATTCAACAATCATCACCCTTTCTTCATCATCATAAAAACGTGAAAACTTCAGAAAAAATAATGTCCAGAATTTTCATTACTTTCAAACAAAACTACACTTTCATTATAAGTTTGATTCAATTTTAACTATCAAAAATAATATAAACAAACACTAAAAACATCATTCTACCTAGTCTCTCTCTCTGTTTATTTTACATTAATAATATTTTAAATAAAATGAGAAATTTTAAATGTTGAAAAAGTTTTTATTTTTTTAATTACAAAAATTTATTTTTAGTTACAAAAAACGAAAGGAAAAACGTGTTTTTTCAAAAATTTCATATTTGTTGAAATAATTGTGTTCCGAACCGATAGATGGCGTAACGGGATCTGTATTTTTTCTTCAAAAATTAAATAATTTATTGGCCAAATTTTTATTCGCTGTTGTCGTTGTTGTTGTTGATGATTGAACAGAATTTTGTAAATTTCCATAATTTTGTAAATGTAAATAACGTGGATCTAATGGTCGATTATGATATTGTTTAATCAATTGATCTTTTATCAATATTTTTGGATGAATTTTTCCAATCATACCCCAACCACTTATATCACGAACTTCATTTTGTGGTTGTGGTGCTGTTGATGGTAAACCAGATGTTTGGGCCAAATTCCCTGGTAATAATTCATCCATACCAGCAACTTTTGGTGAATCAAGATTAAAATCTGGTTTAATTTCAAATTCATTTTCATCTATAGAAAAACTACCGAAAAATGTTAGCGATACAATCATCAATGTCAAGATCAATGATAATGAATATCGATAATCAATAATAGTGATGTTTGTCATTATCATCATTTCTTCACACATCAAAAGAAACGCACAAAAAAAAGGTCACCATTCATACGACGAGAGAAAATCGTTTAAGACACCGAATCTGAAACGATATCACTTGACTCAATGAATTTAAAAGGATTCAATCCATCTGAAACTGTCAATCAGAAAGACAAAACAACAGAAACAAGAAAAACAGAAAAGAGAAAGTCAAAATAGCAAAATCAAGTTGTTTCATTAATATCGGAATAGCCGAAATGTATTTTTGTTTTGTTTTGGTTTTTTCGTTTCGGAAATTGGCCAATGTCACTATCACTTGCTTGTTACGCTTGAATTCATCCATCGTTTTTGCTTTCACTGATCTCTTTTTGGCTTTTTTTCTGTATTTCAGTTTTTTTCATTCAGAGAAAACAAAAACTGAATAATCCGAGTACAAGTTTTTTTCCATATTACCCTGACACCATCCAATCAACAAACAAACGAAAAAATGTTGAAATGTTTTTGTTTTTCTGTGTCTCTTTTTTTTCATGCAGGATCTTGCATTTCCTTTTTTGGAAAAAAAATTGAAAGGGAATTTCATGTTTTTCCACATTTCAGCTGATGATTATGTCGATGGCGATGTTGGTGGTGACCACAAATTACGTCTTGTATGTTATCATCATTCATGGCATAATAATTGAATGCTGGATTTATTCTGAATTTCATTGTTTCTTGAATTAAAATTGAATTATTGTCCAGTACAAACAAGTACAGACAAGCACAAACACAATTCCTTCATTCATTACATTTCCTTTTTAAATTGGTCAAATCATGTGATTTTTTTGGCTTCTTTTAAAATTCAATATCCGTCATTTTTTAATTTAATTCGCACATTACACATTACATAACACAAATTTTTCAATCATATTTTATTTATTGCATTAAAAAAATCAATCTTTGGTTGTCATTTGGTTATTTTTCTTCTTCTTCTTCGAAAAAATAATGATAAGAAAAAAAGATTCTTAAAGAAAATCAAAGGGTTAATATTATGATACAATGGAGAAAGAAAGGTTTTTGGTCGAAAAAAAAAGGATTTATTTTTTTTTGTTGTTGTTTTGGTTTTTAAATTACAAAAATGGAAATATTTCATTCACATCGGTCGATGATGATGAACCCAAATTACCCATTATATCATTATTAGGATTATTAGATGCAGCAGCTGTATTTGGCGTTCCAAATTGATTCAAAATATCATTTAAATTTCCTATACCATTATTATTTTGATTGTTGTTTCCACCTCCCCCTCCACCACCACCACCTGTACCGAATGCATTATTTAGATTGACAATTTCGCTTGGTACTTGTTGGCCACCGAAACCAAATCCAGCTAAACCATTTTGATTATTTTGATTTCCATTGCCATTTCCATTATTAGTGTTGCCACCCATATCACCATCCAACATCAGACTGGGATCATCACCTAGATAAGTATCAAAGTTATTCAAATTTCCAGCGAAATCATCCAGTCTATTATAATCACTTTGATCCGTACCGGTTTGACCGGGACGGGCAAAATTAAAATTATTCGTACTTGGTGGTGCAAAATCAAACATTCCTCCGCTGCCGCCATTGCCGCCATTATTACGGTTGTTGTTGTTATAGCCATTCGAATTGGAATTTGGATTATTATTTTCACCCGAAAGAATTTGATTCAGGTTAAAATCGGCAAAATCATTTGCATTAACAGGAATTTCAACTGGTGGTGGTGGTACGGGTACAGGTGCTGGTTGTCTTTGTTGCTGTAGTGATGGTGGTGAATTCAATGTTTGTTGTTGTTGACCATTATTCTGATTTGGATCATTAGTATTTTCGGGTATATGAATTTGATCCAATATTGGTATACCATTTTCATCTAACGGTAAATTTTTATTCTGTATAACACGTACTGGTCCTAATTGTTTTGGATCAATACCGAAAAAATTGGGCAATTCAATTGGTAATTGTTGTTGATTAGTATTATTATCATTAACATTATTTTTACCATTATTACCACCACCACCACTATTATTATTACCATTTTGATTATCAACATTATCACCAAATGGTTGAAAATAAGTATAACCAGTACGATATGGTTTAATACCGGTATTATATGAATAACCTTGATTATAACCACGTTGATTTACTGGTTGTTGTCCATTTTTTTCACCATTTTGTTGTTGTTGTTGTTGTTTGTCTCCATTTTGATTCGATGAACCATTATCAGCACCATAAACATTACTATTTGTTGTTTTAATTGTTGATCCTGGTGGTTGATTATTTGCTGATGTTTGTAATTTTTCTTGCGGTTTTTGTTGTTTATTATTTGAATCAATTATTACAGGTATAGCTTGTAATTGATCAATATTACTGATGATGATAACAATTATAATAATAATAAATATAATCAATCGAATTAATGATGATATAATCATTTTGAATGATTGTCGTTTTTGTTTTTCCAAATGTTGTTGATTCAATTCACAGTAATTTTTTTTGTTGTTGAAAATTTTCATTTAATAATTGTCACGGACACACACAAACAAATACATGAATACATCTGATGAACTGATTATCGTGATAAAAACATTCAATGAAAAACAAAAAATAAAAATCTAACATGACAAGATCGTCATATACAAACGATCAAATTTGATAAATGTGTAATGAATTTTCAATCCAGAAAAAAGCTGTTTTTTTCTTTGTCATCATAATTATAGAGTGTGTTTCGTTGAGAGAAATTTCATTTTACTTTCATTTTTTCTTGTTCTATCCAAAAGTAACTTGATCCAACCAAAAATGAATGAAAATGAAAATGACTCATTCATCATGGAACGAAAAACGAAAAACTAAGTTAAACCAAGAAAATAAAGACGCCCATTAATAATCAATTTCATTGTTGTTGTTGGCCAATATAGTGTTAATTAGCATCTATCATAGAAAAAAAACGACATTCAAAAATTTTCCAATTTTTGCCGCCAAATTTATTCATTCGAATCTTGGCTATTTTTAGTTTTGCTTTTTGGTTATTACAATGTAAAACATAAACTTGACCCAGTTCATGATTGACAAAAATGAAATTAACTATTTTTCTATATTTCAAAATTAATTTGTTCAGATTCAAAAACCAACCAAAATCTCAATCCAAAACAATGAAACAACAAAAGCAAGAAAATCCTTGGCAGCATCCTGTTCCGGTCGTTCTTTTTTTTCGAAATCTTAACTTTGTTTTTTTTTCTTAAAATATGATTACGTTATTCAATCAATCAACCAACCAACCAACCAACATCCATCAAATGTGTGGCTATTTTGGAAAATTATGAGTCATAATTTGGAGCAATATTTTTGTTTTTATTTGGATGATGAAAGAATGAATGAATGGGAGTGAATTTCCCAAAACATTTCTCCACACATACAGCAAAAAAGAAAAAGGTGTCCAAATATGATGATTGCAGGTGTACAAAACAATGAAATGTGACTTTTTCTTTTTTTCTTGGTAGGAAAATTTCCTTCTTTGAAACAAAAAAAGAAACCCAAAAAAATAATAATAAATCGGACATTCGAAAAAAATAAAACAGAGTATTTGACGAATATAAATGACAATGATTTGTTTTAAGTTGTCAGAAAAACCAAAAAAAAAAATTTTCTTCCATTGTTTTCTTCAACATTGATTTCATTTCATATTTTGTTTTTGTTTTAGGTTAAACTACGACGACGACGACTACGACATTTTTTCTTTAGTTTTCAATTTTCAATTCTTGGTTGTCCGAATTCAAAATCGACATTTTAGTTCAACAATGTGAGTGTTACCTGAACAAGCAACAAACAAACAAACAGCAATCTTTTTGTTTTCAAACATAACTGACCAATTTCATTTTTTTTTTCTCTCTCTCATTGTACAAACATCGTTTATCGAATATTCTTTTTTTCTGGGCGCCATATTCCCAAATTCAAAATCAATTACGGTCCCAAAACCAAAAAAAAATTGCCTGTTCATTCAAACCACCCAAAATTCATTGAATTGCCTTGAATCAAACGTGAAGATATTGAGTTTTTTCGAAGAAAAATCAATCAATTCGACATTCAAAACATCTTTTAATAATTTTATAAATGATGGTTTGTGTTTTGTGTTTCTGTTATAAAATTTTCTGTAAAATTCTTTGTTTTTTTTTTTGCAGTTTTCTAGTCGACAAATAATTGGCATAGTGGCCATTTTAACAATATGTACGAATCATTGTTTGGCACAAGGCAATCAAGGTGGTGGCGGTGGTTTCTTAGGTGATCTTGGAGGCCTAGGTAATCTAGGTAATCTTAATCTTGGCAATTTGGGATTGGGTAATTTGGGCATTGGAGATCTTTCATTTGATGATAATCTTGGAACGGGTTTAGGTGGTGGTGGTGGTGGCTCTAATGGTTTGGGTGGACAAAATCTTGCCAATTTCGGTGGTGGGGGTGGGGGTGGACGACAACCCGGATTGGGTGGTCTTGGTGGTTTATTAGGAGGTGGCTCACCAAATGGTTATAATCGTAATACAGGTGGGGGTGGCAACGGCGGTGGTCTTGGTGGATTAGGTGGCTTAAATCCATTAGCTGGTCTTGGTCAAGCACTTGGTGGTCTTGCAAATGGTTTAACTGGTGGTAATCAACGTGGTGGCGGTGGAGGTGGTCTTCTTGGTGGCCTACCTGGATTACTTGGAGGTGGTGGTGGTGGTCAGCAAGGAGGAGGTTAGTAAATAAGATGAATGTTTATTTTTATAAAAAAATCAAATCACAAATCAAAAACAAGGTGGAATTCCTGGGCTTGGCGGACTTGGTGGCCTTGGTGGTGGTGGAAGTCGTGGAGGTGATCAAAATAATGGCGGAGGCTTTGGTGGTCTTGATGGCCTAAATTTAGGCGGTGGAAATTCTAATGGTGGCGGGGGATTTAATGGCCTAAATTTAGGTGGAGGCGGTAATGATCTTGGTGGTCTTGGAGGTAAGTTTTGTGATTTTCACATTGATTTTACACTTTATAATTAACTGATAAAAAAATTAAAGGTCTTGGAGGGGGCGGTGGTGGTGGAAATGATTTCGGTGGACAAGATCTTGGTAATCTTGGCAATCTAGGAGGTGGTGGCGGTGGCGGCGGTGGTGATTATGATTCATTAGGTGATGCTGGTTTTAGTAGAAAATAATTCCATTACAAAAAACCGGGTCGAGAGAAAAAAAATCTTATTTAATTTTTTTTTTTATAAAAAAAAACTATAATTTTTTTTATTATATTACAAACACACACACACATCACATTTCACAACAAACTGATTTCCGAATCATATTCGACATATTTGTTAATGTCCTGTACTGTATACCTGAAATAATATTTTTTTGGTAATTGTCATTTTTTTTTGTCGTTGTCCTTGTGTGTGTGTTGTTGCATCATAATAATTTTTTTTTGTCAAATTGTTTACAACAATAATAATAATGTAATTTTCGTGAAAAAAATTGTGATTTTTTTTTATTCCGTTGAATTCTGGAATTATTTTCTGACAAATTCAATTTCCTTGTTGAACCATTCAAATATTCTGGTTTGTTTGATATTCCAATCGTGTGTATGTGTGTTGAAAAATAAGAAAAATGAAAGGAAATGAGTATGGTTCATAATGATTGTTGAGTTTCTGGAAAGTTTTCTCTCTCTCTCTCTCTCTCTCTCTCTCTCTCTCTCTCTCTCTCTCTCTCTCTCTCTCTCTCTCTCTCTGTTTTCATTTCTTAAATCAAATGTATGTGTGGCACATCATCAACATTTGGCAAAAAAAAAGAAGGAAACGAAAACGGAATTTCAAAATTTTATTCTGCTGTTGTTTGAAAATATCTTGGGAATTGCAATGTATATTTCATTCTCTCTCACACATACATGAAGCAGCATAAATAAATGCCAAAATAAATGAATGAATGAAAGAATTGAATTAGACACACCGAAAAAAAACAAGAATTGTATGAATGTTGAACCGAAAAAAATCGAGATAGAAAAAACATTGGGAGAAAATGAATTTTTTTGGACGCCTAGCTCCAAACAAACGTATAAGGAGCAATGAAAATACAATGAAAAGAGATTATTCTTTGCCAAAAAAAAAATTACGCGCATGCGTATTCAAAAGATTCTTGAAATATTTTTGCCTTTTTTATTATCATCATTCATCGGGTGTGCGTATCAGTTACTTGTTTTTTCATTTTCATTCCAATCGTGCGTGTGTGTGTGTTAATGTTTTTTTCGTTGTTTTGGATTGTATATGGAATTCTAGGATTCTGGATTCTGTAATGTTGTTGTACAACAAACAAAACAAAATCAAGCAGCAGAAGCAGTAGCTACTAAAAACTACACGCACGCAAATGTAATTCTGGTATTGTAAAAAAAAAAAATTCTGGTATGATTTTTTTTGTTTCGGAATATTCCAGGAGCTTTCCGTATCGTGTTGTTCGTTTGGTTTGTTTCAAAAACCCGAAACCAAATAAAGCGTGCCCTTCGTTTTTATTCAGTCATTTTATCGTGATCATCATTATTATTTTAGTTTGTTTTTCTGGTTTTGGTTTCCTTGTATTCCAAATCGATAATGACGACAAAAAATCAGTGAGAAAACAAAACACCAAAAGAGAGATATAGAAAAATTTTGTTAATTTCCAATTTGAATTTTGCTTTTGGTTTTTGTTTTTCATTTTAAATTTTAAATTTTAAATATTGATTGAAATCGATTTGTGTGTTTGATTGAAATCGTTTCGATTTAAATCAATTTTGATCATTCAACTCATCATCATTATCATCCGGTGTTCAATAAATTTCAAACGTTCAAACTGTCAATCAATTTTTGTTTGCTTGTGTTTGTGTCTGATTCATTTCATGTTTTACATGTTTTTCGCTCTCTCTTTCGCTTTCATTCGATAATCGGTTAGGTTAAGGTTACACAATATCTCTCTGTGTATCTTGTTGACAAGAATAAATGTCATCGCGGCATACCAAAACAGAAAACATCAAACTGAATCTACATTGAATGGGACAAAAAAAAATGATGTTTATACAGTGATGATGTGTGTTTGTGATCGGATATTTTTCTCCGAATGAATCTTCCGAATACATTCTCAATTTTCAATCATTTTTTGTTTTTCCTCAATCATCGCATCGTAATATGCCATATTGAATAAACAGAATAAACATTCAAAGAATCATTTTGAATGAATGATTGATCGATCGATCGATCAACATCATCTGTTTTTCATTGGATTTTTCTCTTTTCTTTGTTGTTGTTGTTGTTGTGGATCATCAAAAAAATCATATTACATTTTTGGTTGGGTGTCATGTTCTTGTCATTGTAAAAAAAAATCACAATAAATTCTGTAACCCGAAAAAAAAACCCGAGAAGAAACGATAAAACCCCGAGAATGGAACGACAATTTAATGAAAATCCAAATGATGTTACAATAATGACTGAATCTTTACCTCAGGCTATTCATAGGCCATCAGGCCATGATAATAATAATAATGGTGTGACGGGCGATTGTATCGATAATAATAAAAAATTAAATCAAAGACAACCGAATCAACAATCATATTTAATAATGTCAAATACAATGCGTTCATATATAGAATCATTACCAAAAAAATTAACCATAACAGAAGAATTAATGGAATATCGTTATTGGAAATCATTACGTACAGAATTTATATCAACATTTTTATTTGTGATTTTTACCTGTGGTATATTGACTATTACAACACAATCGACAACAACAACAACATTGTCAAATTTACATCATGAACAACAACAACAACAACAACAAAAACTACAACAAACCGATAGTATTGAATTATTGAAAAATTCATTGGCAATTGGTTTTACAGTTGCAACACTGATACAATGTACTGGTCATGTTTGTGGTTGTCATTTATCGATTGCCATTACAATTGGTCTTTATGTTACTGAACGAGTGACAATATTACGTTTAATATCATATTTATTTGTACAAATTTTTGCATCAATATTTGGTATGATGGTTGTTTATAATTTATTCGGTACAGTTATACCGATAATGCCTTCCACAACAACTACGTTAACAACGGTACAGATATTTGGTTTTGAATTTTTATCAACATTTTTGATTGTCCTAACCTATCTGGCTAATTGTGATCCAAATCGTCGTTTACAATTAACTAATAATAATACTATTAATAATGATAATTATAATTGTATAATTGATTCATCAAAATCATTAACAATTGGATTTGCCTATACAGTTGGACATTTATTTGCGGTAAGTTTTTTGTTTTGTAAATCAATAATTATCGATCGAATCGAATCGAATCGATCAATCATTAATGAATTTCGTTGATCAATATTTTCTTGAATAATTCTTGTTGTTTTTTCTCCTTTTATTCTCATTTCATTCTTATTTCATTTTATTCAATGAAAAAAATCAATAAATTTTTTTCTTTTATAGTTTGTTGCAACTGGTGCATCAATGAATCCAGCTAAAGCATTGGCCATATCGATTATAACTGAAAATTATTGTTTACATTGGGTAAATATATTATTTATTTTTGTTTTTGTTTTTTGTTTTTCATTTCAAACAAACAAACAGAAAAATTCTGATGAGAATTCTGGATGATTTTTTTGGTGAATAAGCATTGCACGATTGCATAATCAATGATGTTTGGCACTGGATGATTAGAGTAGAGTTAGGAGAACAGAATATTCTGTATTTTTTTTAGTTTCGTTTGTTTACACAATCCATTGATTGATCTATAATATGGTTGTTGTTGTTTTTTCACTGCAAAAAAAAGAGAATTTGAGAAATTGTTACCAATTTTGAAACTAACTGACTGAGAGAGAATAAGCTTAGGATTTGAATGAGAAAAAAAAATTGATGCCCGAATCAATCGATATGGAAAAAAAAACAAAAAACAGAAAAGTTCAAATGTTGTTCAAACATAATATTTTCAGATATTCGAAATATCAATATTGACATTAGGCAACATATTTTTTCCGTTGAGTAAATAGAGCAAGATCATTCATTTTATTTCATTTTGTTTACCTGAATTTACCTGAAATATTTTTTGTTTTTCCCTCCCAACTGAAAGATTTATTGGATATCACCATTACTTGCTGGTCTATTTGGTGGATTAATTTATGATTATATTGGATCGATCAAAACAACAACGACGACGAAAACAACAACAACTAAAACAATGACAACACCATTAAATTGTCCATCACCTTCACCATCATCATCATCGTCGACATCATCATCCATACATCAAATTATACCATCACCAATTCTTTTATCATCATCCGCATCATCATCATCATCAAATTGTTCTGGAACTGATCAAACAACAACAACAAAACCAGTAGCTACATCATCAACAACGATGATGATGATGATGGAAAAGCCAAACAATAATACATCATCGTCATCATCAATTTTTAATCTACAACAACAACAACTAAAACAACAACAACAACCAAAACAACAACAACAATTTAATAATGAAACACAATTTTTAATTGTTAATCAGGAAAAAACATTACAAAATGATAATTGTAATAAAACAAACTATAACAACAACAACAACAAAAATTATAATGATAATGATGAAATACGTAGACGATATTGAAATAAAAAAAAATATTGTTAATGAAGAAATGTTTCCGGGAAAAAAATGATAAAGTTTTTTTCGGAAATATTTCTCTTGCTATTATTTTTTTCCTTGATTTGAATTTGAATAAATTTTTTTCTTTGAGGGCCAATATTTTTCTATATTCAAAACAGAAAAATTCCCGAGAAAGATTCTTCAAATAAATTTACCAAAGATCAATGATGATGAATGAATGAATGAATGAATGGAACAAGCATTGATAATATACAATTGGGAAATTCAAAGTTTTTCTTTCTTTCTTTCTTGAATGAATGAATGATCATCATTCATTCATTCATTATTTATTCCAAAAAGAATTTAGGCCCTATAAATAATAGGATTCTTTCCTCTTTTTTCGCTACGATTGCAAAATTCTGTCCACTTTCTCTCTTGCTTGCTCTTTTTCCTTATTATTCCTTGTTAGTCTTGGGGTAATCTTATTTTCTTCTTCGAAAGAAAACTTTTTTCCTCTTGTTTTGGCTCATTAAATAGGCAAGTTTTTTCTTTCGTCTAATTTTTTTTCCATATTTGCATGTTGCCCATTAAAAGATGCTGCTGTTGTTGATGATGATGATAATTTGGGTAGATTTTTTTTCGTTTTTTCAAGTTCCGTTCAAACATTATTATCATTATTTTGGTTTAATAACGTCGAATAACAACAACAACAACAACAGACGCCCGTTTCATATTTTTTTACAAAAAAAATGAGAAAAAAAGAGGTTTATTTTTTTAGAAACAAAAAATAAAAATGAAAACTTTTCCATTCTCTTTTCACTATTTTTTCTTTTCCATTCTAGCTGGTTCTGCAGTTTCTTTGTCCAAAATTTGGGTTAATAGAATCAATGAATGAACAGAATGAATGAATGAAATGAATGGAAAGAATTCGAATTCGAAATTGTATTTTGTGCTTGAACTTTGTTCGGTTTGAATGGTGAATAACGGTGATTGTGAATTTGCTTCTTCTACGGCCATCCAAGAGATGTACAGAATTATCGATTTTATAATTAAACTAAAGAGTGAGGTTCTTTCATTGTTTTTTTTTTTGTTTTCTCATAAACAACCTAATCGGTTTGATTTGTTTGTTTGTTGTCTTTTGCAGTTTGAAAAAAGAAAGAAAAAAAGACAACAAGGTTAAGAGAGAGAGAGAAAAGTTTGTTTTCTATCACCAAAAATGGAGAAGAAGAATGCATTCCGGATGATGATGCGGCCTAAAGAAATTTTTTTCTGTCATTTTCTATAGGGTGATGATGTTATTTTTTTATATTCTGAATTTATTTATCGGACAAATGTTGTTTGGGATAACCAACCAAACAACCAACCAAACAACAACAAACGATTATAGCCGATGACCATAGATAATGATAATGTGAGAAGAAAATGAGAATCTTTTGTTGTTAAATGATGATTTTGCGCCGTCGATTCTGCTGTAGGAATACGATACAATGTGCGTGGGTGATCCATTTGGAATGAATTTTATTCTGTGAGGAAAAAAAAACGAGAATTTTGCAAAAACTTTTTGGCTGATAACTCCCAAAAGAGAGAGAGAGAGAGAGCATCGTTTGGTCGGTTTGGTATGTGGGTTATTTTATTTCATTTTACTTTAGTTGAATTTTCTCCGATTGTTCATATGTCATGCATTCGAATGGCAAGGATGCTACTGACAGTAGCAGAATTTCACAGAATTTTCTTTTTCCTTTCTTTTTTGTTATTTTGTTTTTGAAATTGTAAAACGATCCGAAAGAAAGAAAAAAAGGCGAATTTTTTATTTTTTGCTTGAATTTTCAACAAGCAAAATAATTAGAAAAATTTGCCGAAAATGTTATTTTTTTTTTGGAAAAACAAACAAACATTGATTGCCAGGAATTTTCTTTCATCTCGTCATGTATTGCATTCATTCATCAATACACACCCGAAAAAGAAATTTCAAATATTTTTTGTTTCCAAAAGAAACTTTCTTTTCAATTTGTTCAAATATTTATCAAATATTTTTTACAAATGAAAAAAAATGCTTTAAACACACATTCACTGTGTATACGATTTGCCAGACTTTGCACTTTGATCATAATCAAAGAAAAGAAAGAAAAGAAATTGAAAACAAACTTCAAACAACAAAAGATTGAATTGATCGACATTCCAGATGCATTCATTCATTCAGAATTTCAATTTTTTTTCGGCAAAAAAAAACCGGAAAAAAATCGATCGAAACAGAATATATTTTTTGGGAATTTTCCCGGAAAAAACTTTTTTGGGAAATATTCCCTTGATGTTAATTAGAATTTTTTTTTTCTTTTGATTTATCGGATTTTTTTTCTTCTTCTTCTTTGAAAATTGTCAGGAAAATTTTGAAACGAAGAAAATAAATTGCCAATTTAGCGAAAGATTTTCTTCTGTTTTTGATTAGCTTGAAGCCAATTTTGTTTCGTAATGACGATAATGATGATTGCGATTGTAATTGAAAAAATTATATATCACTGAATTTTCCGCTTGAAGCTAAAAATATTCTTAATTACAAATTCAATCGAAAAAAAAAATGAAAAAAATGGTTGAATCATAGTCATCAACCTAACCTCACTCAACTATGAATCACAGTCATAGTCATAGTCATCAACCTAACCTCACTTGACTATGAAAAATGTAATATCAAAAAAAAAAAAAAAAAAAAAAAATCAAAAAAAAAGAAAAATTACCTTATTTAAAAATTATTCTACCGAATCATAGAATAATAATCGTCATCATCATGATTCGAAACATCCAAAACAAATGAAAATCATTCAACTAAAACTAATAGGATCTTTCATTATTATTATTTTATATATTTTTCATTTTCCATTATTCTTACGCTCGAATCATAATTACCAAAAGACAAAAGAAAAGAGAAAGATTCTTTATTCTTTCAATACAAAAAAAAACGAACCAAAATTAGATTAAATAATGATAATAATAATCATTTTTAACGTTTCAATAAATTCTTTCGTAAATTCTTCTTCGTCGTTTTTTTGTTTTTGCATCAGCATTTTTTTTCGTTCGAAACTAACCTTCTTTTTTTCTTCTGTCGCGAAAAAAAACCATCATCAAGATCAATGCCATCATTTAGTTTTCTTGTATAGATCCGGATTGTTTGTTTGTTTGTTTGGTTCTTCAAGAAAATTATCTTGATTTTAAGGAAAAAAAAATTTTTTTTGGCCCAGATTTACCACACACACACTGCAGATACCATCATACAAACAAACAAACAAAAACTTCCTTCCCCCCTCCGTTTAAAATAAGAGAGAGTCGAGGATAAAGGAGGGGAAAAAGACAAAAAAGGAATAAAGCCACACAGTACGTTGAATGCTCGAATTCATTTCGAGAAAAAAAAATCCTAGCAAAATCCATGTGTGAGTGAATTTCTCTCATCACTCGTTTTATTCGAAGTTAGTCTGTATTCAAAAAATAAAATGTTCGATGTGTGAATGCAGGGCAGAAGACGACGTCGGCAACAAACAACGACGACGATGATCGAATCGAATGCTTGAAGACGGCGACGACGAAGAAGAAGAAAAAAAAACCTCGCCCTCACAAACACCACCACCACCACAATCATCATCATCAGCAGCAAAACTTGTAGCTTGTTGATATATCGGTGTAATCATCGAATGGAAAAAAATCATCAACAAACCAAACCTTGCAACTTTTTTGTTTGTTAAAAAAAAGAAATAGAAAAAATTCATCGAAACAATCCATAGATGTTTGTGTATAGTGGTCGATGATTGTCGATGATCATCGTCATCATCATCATCATCATCGCGTAGTCGTATAAACAAAATTTTGAGCTGAAAAATTCCAAAGTTTTTTTTCTGTTTATATAATCCAGTTTCGTTTGAAATTTTTTTCCGATAAAATCAAATTCTTCGAAATGTTTATCTGTTCAATATGCAACCATGGTTGATTCATTCGTTCATCATTCATTCAATCAGCATCATCAAGCCAATATTGTTCAAACAACCAGCCAAAAAAACAAGATTAGATTAAGTTAGTTTCACCCAAAGAACATCGAACCTTATTAATTTTTTTGTAATATAATCATCATTATACTTGTCTGTTATGATAAAAACATTATTGCCATATCTTATTCCTACGTTTTAGACGTTTTTGTTGTTTGATTTATTTGGTGTTTTTTGTAAAAGTGATTTCTCATCATTTGTGTAATTTGATTGTGTTGTATGGCGCGACATCAACAAACAAATCAAATCAAATCAGACCAGTTACAAATAATGATGACATTTTTTTTTTTTTTTTGATGATGATTGCGATGATAATCACATAACAATCGATGATGATAATCGAGTTGATTGTTATTTTTTTTAGGGAAGCCAAAATGAAATGACAATCTTTTTCTTTTTTTCTGTTGCCTACATTTGTTGATCATCATTTGGAGATAGTTCTGTGTTTTTCCTCGTTGTTTAACAAAATAATCAGCATTTCAACAAGTATTTTTTTATTTATGTTTTTTCGGTGTTCAGTTTCGAAATCAAAGATGGATATGTTAAATAATCAACAAATTGTACATGCCGGTTGGTTAATTAAATCACCACCTGAAAAACGAATATGGAAAACGGTAAAAAATTCAATGGTTTTTTCAACTTAAATTAATTTCATTATGTTTTTATGATAATTAGAAATGGAGACGTCGTTGGTTTGTATTGAAACCATCCGGTCAAATACCAGGACAATATGTACTTGAATATTATACCGATTCAACATGTAAAAAATTAAAAGGACAAATTGATTTAGATCAATGTGAACAAGTTGATGCTGGTTTACAATTAGAAATACGTAAACAAAATTATGATAATATGTTTGATTTACGTACATCAAGACGTACTTATTATTTGGTTGCTGGTTGTGAAGATGAAATGAATAAATGGGTTGAATGTATTTGTTCGGTTTGTGGTTTAAAAATGGAATCAATACAAAATGATTTAACATTATTACCTACAATCGATATGAATATTAATGGTAGCCAAAATAGTAGTACAAATAATAGCCCAAATCATAATCATCATCAAAATAATTTAAATAGTAATGAAGAACTACGTTATTCACCACAACCAAGTCAAAATGATCAACAACAACAACAGCAGCAGCAATTAACATCATTGATATCAACGCAGCAACAACAACAATCAACAAGTGAATCATCATTATCAACATTAAATTATATACCAATTTCAGAATGTTATAGTGGAAAATCAATATATTCACATAATAATAATGATCGTCATAATTTAAATAGTTCATCACCACCACCTAGGCCACCAAAACCACCAACATTACAACAACAAAATATTAATCAATTATTTCCATCGGTTTCAAAATCACAAAGTTCATTGGCATTATGGCCACAAGATCAACAACAACAACCTTCAATACCTAAAACGACAGCAGCAGCAGCAGCAGCAATCGGTAAAGTTCAATTATCTTCATCATCATTACATCAAATGACGACAAATGGATCTGGATTATTACAACAACAGCAACCTCCACCATTACCAAAATCATTGACAACAACAGCGTTGCTTAACAACAGGTCGTTCTACCTCAATTCATCGAATAAACAACAACAACAAAAACAATCTGATAATAATCAATTTTATAATGTATATGATACATGGCATTCACGATCAACAAAAAGACAGGATTTTTTACTTGCTTCTTTAACACCACCGCCGCCACCCCCACAATCATCATCATCATCATCACAGAATCAATTAATACCACCACAAGTTAATCGTGATCTTAAACCAAATCGTCGTAATCAACAACGAAGTCATCCGGGAATATTATCCGAACATCATCAAAATCAAAAACAGACAAAAAGTGACAGTAATGTTGTAATGGAAATGATATTGGCCGATACAATCAATAATAATAAACAACAGCCATTCAAACGAATTAATCAAAATAAGTAAGAAATTTTTTGTTGAAAATTTTTGGTTTTAATTTGATTTTTTGTTTTGTTTTCAAGTTCACAACCAATAATGACAAGCCGTCATACATTACCAAGGCCATTGATTACAAGCTATACGTTAAGAAATCAAAATAAAAATAATGATAATTATTGTCATTTGGCTCATTGTGAACAGGTAATATTTGTAATTTATAATTTGTATCGTAAAAAACTGACCATATTTCAAATCTTTTTTGATAAAATTAGCCAAAAACAACAATCGAAGATTGTGAACGCCAATATTTAGATTTAGATTTGGATGTAGAATCAAGCAACAGTACTACTAACAATAATTCAAATAGCCCTAAAACAGCAAATGATAATGGTGGTTTAGTATCATCATCATCATCATCATCGACAACAATAACAGATCATGGACATTTATCATCAAATCATTCCAATCATCATCATCATCAACAATGCAACATTCCTGATAATCAACAATCATCGGATTTATTATTAAATAATAATAATATTTGTGACCAAATTAGTCTAAATATTGGTCATAATTCAACAATGACAATGGATTTTGCTGATAATCCTGGTACAGTGTATAAAGAAGTTGATTTTCTTAAAACAAAAGCTTTAAATGAAATGCGATTAAATATGAATATTTATCGTAAAGCCAACTAAAATAACAAAAGAATCGATTGAACATCGTAATTGTGCCAAACAAACAAACAAAGAATTCAAAGATGATTCTGTGATTTTTTTTTCTATTATTATTTCGCTTTAAAATTTCAAAACAAAAAAATTGAAAAGAATCTTTATGTGTGTGATCCAATCAATCAATCAATGATCTTATCCTTTAAACTAATTTAAAATGGACATTTTTATAAAAATTTGTATAAACAAATGAATTTTAAAAAAATTAAAAATAAACTTTTCATTTTTGGATTTTTGGATTTCGTTTTTTTTTGATGATATTCTAACATGATAGATGGCAGCACTGTTATGGGTACATATTTGCCAACATATTTGATCGAATGATGATGATTTTATCCATTGATGATAAACATTGGTAAACAGGCATTTTTTTTTGATGTTTGTTCTCCTTTTCAAGTCCTTGAAGAAGATTGATATAAAGATATTTTATAGTCGCGGTGTATATGCTTGTTTGTTTTCATGCAACCTTGTTTTTTTTTGGCTAAATATCTTAGCATTTTAACGGTTAATGCTCGTCAGTTGTTTTTTTCATAATAAATACGAATTTTTTAATACTGTAATACTGTAATACTATTGCGTAAACATCGAAATTTCGACCGCCGGTATCATTTACTTTGATTCATTGAAAGTGAAACAAAAAAATCTTAATAATTTAAGAAGAATAAATTAGTTGAACGATAAAACAATGTTTTCCTCATCAATTCGTTGTCTAATTCAATCTTCAGCAACAACAACAACAACAGCGGTAGCATCATGTCAATTATCACCATCGATAATTTATCTGACACGACGATCCAAGTATGAATTCAATTCGATTGTTTTGAAACAAAAAAAAAATTGATTTTTTTTTCTTATTAAAATAGTTCATGGTGGTCACACATTGAAATGGGTCCACCAGATGCTATACTTGGTATTACCGAAGCATTTAAACGTGATACAAATCCAAAAAAAGTTAATCTTGGTGTTGGTGCCTATCGTAATGATCTGGGTAAACCACATATATTACCCAGTGTTATAAAAGCTGAAGAAAAATTGAATGAATTAAATTTGGATAAAGAATACTTGGGAATATCTGGCCTACCAGAATTTACAGCAGCTGCTGCTCGTTTAGCATTTGGTGATAAAAGTCCAGTAATCACTGAAAAATTGGTAAATATGATTCGGAAAATTTGCATTTTTGATCATTAACAAATGTCTTTCCCGTATGATAGAATGCAACAGTTCAAGGAATATCCGGTACAGGATCATTAACGATTGGTGCATATTTTCTTCGTGATTTTCATCAAGGTCCAAAAGATGTTTATATGCCAACACCAACATGGGGAAATCATATACCATTATTTAAACGTGCCGGTTTTAATATAAAACAATATCGTTATTATGATCCAAAAACATGTGGTTTTGATTTTCCAGGTGCATTGCAAGATATTGCAAAAATTCCGGAAAAATCAATAATTTTATTACATGCTTGTGCACATAATCCAACCGGTGTTGATCCAAAAGTATTTTTTTTTTTGGTTCTGAAATGCAATTGATTTTAACTTTAATTTGGTTTTGTATTAGCTTGATCAATGGCAAGAAATGTCCAATCTAATTAAACAACGAAATCTATTACCATTTTTTGATATGGCATATCAAGGTTTTGCTACCGGTGATATTGATCGTGATGCATCAGCATTACGATTATTTATTCAAAATGGTCATCAAGTTTGTCTATCACAATCATTTGCTAAAAATATGGGACTTTATGGTGAAAGAATCGGTGCATTCACCGTTGTTGGTTCATCACAGGAAGAAGCTAGTCGCATTATGTCACAAATCAAAATCATTATTCGTCCAATGTATTCGAATCCACCATTACATGGTGCACGTATTGCATCAATGATTTTAAATGATTCTTCATTACGTACACAATGGTTAAAAGATGTTAAAGAAATGGCACAACGTATTATAATGATGCGTGCAAAACTGCGTAATATAATCGAATCAGAAGGATCGACACGTAATTGGCAACATATTACCGAACAAATTGGAATGTTTTGTTTTACCGGTATGGATAAATCACAATGTGAACGTTTGACCAAAGAATTTAGTGTCTATCTAACAATGGATGGACGAATTAGTGTTGCCGGGTTATCATCATCAAATGTTGAATGGGTTGGTAAAGGAATTCATGCTGTTACGAAGTGAAAAATCAAACTACTGACTGACTGATCATCAGCATTCATTAAATTATTATTATTATTACACATTTTGTTAACATTCATTACATAATAATGGATTAAATAATAGTTAAACCAGAAAGAGAATTGGAATTTTTTTTCCAGAATAAAAAGAGAAATTATTGTTATAATTCTAATTTTCCAAAAAATGATGTTTTTTTTCGGTCAACAAAAAAATAAAATATAAAATATAATCATGATTAAAATGAAAAAATTACCCAAAAAATTACATTGTATTTACAAAATTGCGATCGATCAACCGATCAATCATTAATCGATTTTGAATTACTAATAAACATCTTTCAATTTGGATTCGAAATTCTCCTCCCCCTTTTCATCCTCTTTCAACTAATTGATATGCTTCTACAACATTCATTTATATAGGTTTTCAAAATAGTAGTGGTATTGATAAAAGTAAGAGTTTGAATTTTTTTTGCCTCCCTCCTCCCCTATTGATTTGAAAAAAAAACAAAGGGGGATTGTCTGAAATTATTTTTAACCCCCAACACTCCCTCTTTGTTTCTGAAACATCCATCCATTTCATTCACCCTTATTACCAAAGAAAAATGGTAGTGGTACTATAATTAGCCTACATACCCTTATATTTTTTTTAAAATGACATTCCTTTGTTGTTTGTATGTTTGATAGTGGTAGTGGTGGTATCCAACCAAAAAAAAAAAAAAAAAAAAAAACTGTCTGCCTATCTTTGTTGTTAAATGTGTGAATACCAATTTTGCTCGCGGATTTTTTTTTGGATATTTTTATTTTTATTTTTTTTTTGTTTTTATGAAATTTTCCATCAATGATCGCCTATATATTATTGATGTTCATCAATTGATGTTGATGATGATGTTTATTTTGTCTTTCATTTTCATATGCACCGTTTCTGCTTTAGAAAAAAAAACCGAAGAATTTTTCACCCGACAAACATCATCATAATCGCCACTACTACCTCTTTCATATCATTTCATTTTTGACAGTCAAAAAAACCCAAGAATTTTTTCTTTTTCTTCTTCTGCGAATATAGAATTTAAATCAATGTGATCATCATCATCATCATCATATCGAAAGACGTCTACAATTTTTTTCATTACCCTCTCTTTCCTCAAAGTATTCATTGATTGAAGACAAAAATCTTGGAACAGCAAAGCAGCTAATCACACTATTGTTCGGCGTATTTTTGTTTTTGTTTCCTGCCCTCAAAAAAAGACGAAAAAGAATCTATATGAGAAATGAAATGAAACGGAAAAAAATCCATAGACATTTAGTGTTTTTTTTAGTCTGGGGTTTTCATCATCATCATGGACAGTTGAACTGAATAGTGTCAAATGAAATTTTCGGAACACACTTGCTATCTGGGATTTATTCTGATTAGATTCTTGTGTTTGTTTGTTTGTTTGTTTGTTTGTGTGTGTAGAATCCAGACAACAACAACAACGAAAAGATTCTGGATTGTCACGCTCAGTGTCGTTTTGTTTTGTTTTTTCATTGTAATCTTTGTCTGTGTTTGTTTTGTGACAAGAATCTTTTCATCAGAATCGAATTTTATTGTCAAAAAAAAAAATTTCGAATGTTTCAAGTGTATGTGTGTAGAAATAGTAGAAATTTTTTGAATCAACCATGTACAAATAGTGATTGATTGATTGGAATTCTTTAGAAGAAAAAATAATGATAATGATGATTCGAATATGGAAACGACGAAAAATTTTTCAAAAAACACAAAACATAGTCTTCATTTACGAATTCAAATGACCCATGCTCAATCAATAATCGTTCAAATGTTGAAATAGACCAGAAATTCGAACGAATGAAATTGAATAATAATTTAATTATCTTTGATTTTTTTTTTTGATAAAAAATCTTCTTCTTACCATAAAAAAAGATGAATATACTTCCAAATTCATCCACATCATCGACGACGACACAATTTGTTAATAATCTAATTACAACAACATCATCGAATTTAGAAAATCGATTATCATTAATAATCAATGGTAAATGTTCAGTTTGTGATGAACAATTTTTATCACAACAACAACAACAGAATCATGAACAACAACAACAAATTCCATATCGAATGTTGGCCGTTCGTCCTTCGATCGGATCGAAAGATCCATTTTTTCCAATTTTAGAAACATTAACACAAACATCAGCTATAACTGTACCTTGCTGTTTACAATGTTCAGAATTATTAATCGATCAATGGAATGATTATGAATTGAAAAATATTTCAATCAAAAATCGTTTATATAATTTACCTAAAATTAAAATGAATAAATCATCGTCATTTGTTGGTGGTGGTGGTGGTGGTGGATCACCTGCAAGAATATTAGCTCATCCAATTAGTCTTTCGGCAAATAATAATGGTAATTTAATCAATGTTCAGCAGCAGCAACAACGATCAATTCCAAAATCAAATCTACAGGATGAAGTACTTGATCTTAGTATGACTGGTGTTAATTCATCCAATACAAATAACCAATCGGCTGTTGTTGAAACAACAACAACAATGTCTGGAACATTGAATCTTACAACAACAACAACAACATCAGTATCAACAGCTTCGAATAAATTATTGACTGGTCATCGATCACGAACAAGTTCATTATCATCAAATGGTGGTGGTGTTGGTAATAATAGTATCGTAGGTGATAATATTATTCAAATCAATCCATTTTCATTAAATTCATCAATGAATAATTTGATTAAAGTTTCGGCCAATTCATCAACAAATAATGATAATAATAATTTGCCATCATTAATGATGATGACGACGACAAAAAAACCATTATATTGTTGTACAATATGTGATGAACAATGTCAACAATTATATTCAATATTAATACGTCCAATGGGTAATTGTCCATATTTTCCTACATTGATTAATGATTTGAAAATTCATCAAACAACAGCAATTGATTCGAATGGAAAAATTGGTAATGATAAAATTTCTTTTTTGTTTTGTTACATAATTTCTAATTTATTTGATTAATAAATTTTAGGTGTTTGTGAATCATGTCATCATCAATTAATTTTACAATGGGATTCATATCAAAAATCTAATATACCAATATTGGAAAGAAAATATCAATTAATTCGTAAACAACAACAAAATTTAACCAATATTAATCATTCAATTACAACAACAACAACACAACCACCGATATCTCAGTCATTTGTTTCATTAGTTGCTGCCAATAAAACATTTTATTGTGTTATGTGCTGTAAAGATTTGATTGCATTGAACAATCTTAATAATTCTTCATATTCATCATCATTATCAGGTTCTTCCATTAACCACCATCAATCATCATTATCGAATCAAGCACATATAGCCTTTTCATTAATGACCGAAAATGATACCTCTGGCAATGTGATCCAAAAGAAATTGTTAGTTCAAAGTGCTCAAGAAATTAATCTAACGCCTTTTTTATCATCATCATCATCGACATTAAATACAACGTCTTCGACAAATTCTTTGAAACAATTACAATTGTTGCATGAAAATGATCGTGTATTACTTTGTTATTCTTGTTTTTCATCGATCAACAATTCTTCAACATCAACAACAACAACACCGTCATCATTGAATCATAATAATAACTGTAACAGTAGTAGTAGTGGTATTTATTCTTTGGAACAGCCGCAACAACAACAACAACATACGAGCAAAGCGACTACAAATCGATCATCGACGCATCATTCATTAAATGATTCATTGAATGGTTAGAATTAATTTTCTATTACTCGATTTTTACTTTAATTTTAATTTTTTTTTATTAAAAATATTTAGGAATTTCAACAATGACAAAAACAATTCTGATACAGCCAACAGCATCTACTATATCATCATCATCATCGACAACAACAACATCTACAATATCATCGATAATGATTCCAGATGGAAATGAATTATTATTATGTTTTGCTTGTAAACAACATAAATCCGAATATTGGGTTGAAACGAAAGAAAATTCGGAAAAGAAACCATTCTATCCATTTTTAAATGATTCAAATGAATTAATTAATGGTCGTGCTCGTGTTTGTGCGCAATGTCATTTAATATTAGAAATACAATGGGATGGTTTTGAGAATGGTTATGTGCCATATAATCAACGAGTTTATCAATTATCATCATCGGCTAAACGTCCACCAACATCATCATTGACTCATTTGTCGTCAGTAGTTGCAACAACCACGTCAACGTCAACAACAACAACTACATCATTAGCAACAAGCTCATTATCATCATCATCATCACCGGCCATAATAACACAGGTAGTTAATGGACAGCCGGCTTGTCCATTAAAAATTCAGATAGCTGTACCGAATTCATCATCATCATTACCATCGACAATAGGCATTGGTTCTGTTCAAAATCATGTACAAAATAATCCTTCCGAACATTTTTTATTGACCACCGTAACAAATACAGCATCAAATCAATCGATTTTACCAACCATCAATTGTCAAGATCAGCATTTTAATAAATTATTGAATGAATTATTGACCAGTATTGGTGGTCCACATCCACATTTATCAGGCACTTGTTTGATTTGTTCACAACATAGTGCTGCAGGTCAAACATTTCAAATATTCTCCACTACACGTAATATTATTCTATCATCCGAATTAGGAATCTATCCATATTTTCCAATGTTAAAAAGTTTAATACACAACAGTAGTAAAAAATCTAAAAATCTTATCGATAATAATACACATTTAGCTTGTACTTATTGTTATCATTCATTAATGGCTCAATGGATTGCATATCATTTGTCCGGTAAACCGGTAGACCATGATCTTTCTACTAGACATTATGATTGTCAAAATTTTGTCTGTTATGTTTGTGGTGTTACCACTTATCGACAATTTGTTCGGTCAATTACAGTAAAAGATTTTCCATTCTTAAGTGATCATAAACGTCCTCCTGGTTAGTCTCTTTTTTTAAAAAATTATTTTAATTTTTTAATATTTATAATCAAATTACAATAGGTTCATTAAAATTAAACAAAGGTGAAAGTGTTGTTACATGTTTAACTTGTTATCAAACATTAACACATCAATGGATTGAAAATGAACGTATGAAAGTACCGTTAGAGATGCGTAAATATAATTGGATGGCCGTTCCACCGCCACCAATATCGACAACAATGAACAATATTAAAAACGAGCCGATTAACGAACAAAATCATAAGGTTTGTGTTTATTGTTTTTTGTTGTTGTATAAATTCATTCAATTCGACTTTTTATTACAGAGACTCACACATTCCGATCGAACGATTATTCCGATTCTAACGCCAACCAATTCCATTTCATATCAACTAACCAATGCTAATTCAATCAATCATAATGGTGAGTAGTAAGAATACACAGCTATATGAAAAATTTTGATGATCAATTTTTTTTAAAGGAATTATTTCGGTTCCTGCTTCGAATGAAATAATACCTAAAACAGCAATAATTGTCAATACTGGTAGTTTTGGTACTAACAATAATATTGTCGGCCAACCAATACCAAATGATACAATATTACAATCAAAACAATCATCGACAATTGTAAATGTAACACCACCGACATCATTTAATCCATCACATACATTAGCACCATTAGTAGCGGCTGCAATGGCCGCTACACCTGTTACAATCAAACAAGAAATGATTAATGAACAATCTACAAGTGAACCAATAACGACAACTAACACGAATAATAATAGTAATACTGTACAATCATCATCGGTTACAACAACCGCAACAACAGTGTTACGACATTTAGCTCGTCAACAATATGTCCAAATTCAATATCCTCAACAAATGTTAGTATTCATTATACTGCTTTGCTTAGATTTGATTCAATCTAATTTTTTTTTTTTTGATTATCAGAATTCAGCAACCACCCGATTCAAGACAAAATCCATCTAATTCAATTAATTTAACAACATTAGCTTCAGTTGCCGCTTTGGCTGGTAATAGTAATCGTAATTCTATTACAAGTTCATCACAATTCGTTACCGGATCATCAATCAATAGTAATAATTTGACGAATCATTCCAATTCTCAACAATCATTTGATAGTCATTCACATTTACATTTGAATCATCATCATCATCATCAACCACATCAACAAGCTGAGCTTCCAAAAGCTGTAATAAATTCAAATAGTTTTGCATTACATTTTAATGCATTAAACAATGATAATAAATGCAATAATCATCAATCGAAACATCATCAGATGAAATCGAAAATTGAACCCAACGAAATGGAAAATATTCAACAACAACAACAAGCAAATCGTTTGGATATGAAAAAGAATCATGAAAATGATAATACTCAGTATATATTACATTGTCAGCAACGTATTGATCGAAAACAAGCACAAATAAAAGAATTAGAAGAATCAATTCAACAAGATTTATTGAATGGAGAAAATTTTAATGAAAATTTATCGAAAATTAATTTAGAAGTTTTACAATTACGTAAAAAACGTTTAGCTCATCTAAATCGTTTAAAAGAAAAAATTCAACAACTTGAACAACAAAAACAACAATCATCTGAGAATCTGGTGATGACGATAGATGATAATTCTTTATCCGATGCTGATCTGACTGAAATTGATGAAAATCGTTCAATATCCGATGATTCGATTGATGTTTTCAACGATGAACATGAATCATTGGTTGAATTTATGGACAATGTTTTACCATCATTACCATTAAAAGAAAATGATGATGAAGATTTGGGTAAAATGGAATTTTTATCACTTCTTGGTTTAACTACTCATCGTATGAAACGTGAAGATGATCTTGATAATTATATTCAAACAAAAATGAATAGACGTTTAACACATGCATCGTTCAAAGTTGATTGGCTTAATGAACAAGAAAATGATATATTGGAAGTTGATCCCGAATATGAAACATTTAAACGTTGGCCATATTTTTCTGAAAGTAAAATAAATCCAAATTCGGATAGATTACATTCGACAAAAAGTATTCGAAAAAATAGTCGAAATAAAATTCAATTTTTCGAAATACTTGGATTGAAACAACCATCAGCCATAAATAAATTAAAAACTGAAATCGATTGGTTAGCTGTTATTCGTAATCGTCAAATGAGACGTAAACGAAAATTTGTCTGTGTTGGTAAAGAATATCAAAATCTTGATGAACAAATTCTTCGAACGTGGATACCAATTTTATTATCATCATCATCATCAGATGTAAATGATTCAGAAATGATTCAACGAATCAAAACGAAAGTTATACCAAATCTTGATGACTATTTTCATTATAAAGATGTTACGATTCAATCGAATGAAAATGAAAATCAACGACAAGAAGAATCACAATCGGATACACAAATTATGACGATTGATTGTAATCCAGCCGAAGTAATACGGCCATCATCATCATCATCATCATCGATAACAAAGACAATCATAACTCCATCTAGCTCAATATCTAAACAATCGCAACCGAAAAAAATATCGAACAAAAATGATCGTAATACAATTGTTGTGATTAATAGTGACAATCATCATCAACAACAACCTATAACAACAACAACAGCATCATCTCAATCCATAGCTCAGCCATTACCGACAACAACAGCAACAACAACAATTAATAGTAAAATTCTAAATCCAAAACAATTTGCACAAGAATTCCATGAATCAGTATTGTTAGAAACACAAAAACAAATGAATGGTAAACAACAGATTCAAACAAATGGATCGTTTGTTAATATTATAAATGCTGATTCTTTGCATCATCGTCATCATTCACAACCGTTAATGTTGACAACAGCAACAACAACAACATCGAACGCACAACATGCCGCCATTATCTATAGTGATCCTCATCATCATCATCATTTAAGGCCTGTCATGAACAATACATCCGATCCACAACAACAACAATTATTGATCGATCGTAATGGATTAATATCCACTATTACGGCAACGCCTGCAACTGTCATCACTTCGATTAAAGGTAAAATTCTTTTTTTTTGGAAATTTAAGTAACAAATTTATTTTTTAACAGTTCCAACATTGGCAGCAGCTACTACAACAACAACAGCATCTCCAGCTGATAAGCTAAATATTCGTGATCAGATTTTTAAACTACAACATCGTATTGATGATATTAATCGAGAATATTCTGGATTGAATGAAAAACGAAATGTACGTTGATTGTTAATTAAATTTAAAAAAAAATTCACTATTAATAATTTTTTTTCTTTCAATATTTCAAATAGGAAATTATGATGACAATGCAAAGATTGGAAAGAGAAAAAACATTGTTTCAATTGGAGATTGATCGACTATCCAAATGTTTGGATTAAAAAATTTGAATTTTTTTGTTTCATTGTTGTTGTTGTTATAATTGTAATAAATATTATCGATGCTTGTAATGATAATAATTTTTTTGAAATTAGATTTTATATTTACAGAATGATAGCCTCATTTTTTTTGATATAATAGAATTGAATGAAATAAAAATACTCAATTGGATCATTTATATGATGTCTTTTGGTCGATGTTTTGATTATGTAAATATTTTTTTTTCGGTAATATCACGCCCAACTTGATTCAAAAGGGGTGGGAAAAATTTAATAATTTTGATTTGTAAAACATTGTAGATTTTTAATTTTTAAATTAAATTTAAAAACAAAAATAAAGTAAATTTTCTTTCTTTTTTCTACAAGAATGTTCGATAAATTTTTATTTAAATCACTGGAAAAACAACGAATGTGAATTAATATTTTTCTTTTTTTTTTTTGTTTGTTTGAAATCGGTTTTTCTCCTGTGATTTTATTGTGAAAATTATTTTTTTTTTTCATTTTCCAATTCGTCAAATAGAGCATTCACATAACAACAACAACAAAAAAAAAACTATTTTATCCAACCACATCAATCAATCATCATAACCGATTGAATTTGAATTTTTGAAAAAGTAAAGAAGAAAGAAAAGAAAAACAAAAAATATGGAATCGGAAAAAAGTCAAAGTGAAGAAAAATCGGCAAGTGAAGAACAACCAGCATCATCGGCTGTTACTGAATCACAAGTAGCTGAATCACAAGTAGCTGAATCACAAGTATCCGAATCAAAAGCCGAATCAAAAGCGGAAGAAGTTGATAGTTCGGCTGCTGCTGCTAGTTCACAAAAATCAGGACAAGCACCTTCCGAGCATGTTGCTTCTGAACAACAACCATCAGCATCAGCTTCTGAAGTTGAACAACAACCAAGTGAAAGTCCTGCTGATCAATCTGAACAAGTTGATGTTCAACAATCGGAAAAATCATTAGAAGCAACTGAAAGTCAAAGAGATGATATATCCGAAGATACAGAACAAAAAAGTGAAGAAGCAACACCATCGCAAACAACAACAACAACAACAACAACGACACCATCACATGAACGTACATCCGGTAGATCGGGTAGATCTGGTCGTCCACCAGTAATGCGTCGACGTAAGAAAGGTGAAAAAGTTAGTGAAAAAAATGTTCGAATCGGATTTATTGGTGCAGGTAAAATGACCGAAGTTATTGTAAAAGGTTTATTGGAAATAGCAAGTCCAGACGGCGAACGTATAAATCCGAAACAGATTTTTGTTGCATCCAAAAGTGGTAAAAATCATGATCATTATAAACGTTTAGGTTGTTATACAACCAAACGATCATATGATATATTTGGTCGTATGGATTGTGATATGGTATTTTTAGCCGTACATGGCTATGTTATTCGTCAATGTTATAAAGCTGGTGGTATTCGGCCATTAGCATTGACAACAAATTTCATACCAAATCAACGTCATCCGTTGTATATATTATCAATGGTTGGTGGTGTTACATTGAATGATATTAAAAAAACATTATTAAATCCTGATCATCCGGAAAAATATCGTGTTGAAATGCATCGTATAATGTTGAATCCATCGGTTGCATATGGTCTTGGTATTGGTGCTATTGATGTTGAACCAGATTCAAAACATTGTGCCGGTATTGTTCGTAATATTCTTTGTCGATTTTGTCGTTTGGAAACAATTGTTGAAGCACATATGGATATTGCCTGTGCAGCTGGTGGTTATGGTTCAACATTTTGTTATTATTTTATGGCCGCTATTGCTGATGGTGCATTCAAAAGAGGATTGCCAAAAAATATGGCCACAAAAATTGCTGCACGTACATTACAATCGGCTGCAGCATCTATAATTGAATCGGGTAAAAATCCTAATGATTTACGTGATGCTTGTACATCACCAAGTGGACCGGCTATTTATGGTCTTCATGTATTGGATAAAGCTGATTGTGCATCTGGATTTGCTGCTGCTGTTGAAGCAGCATATCATCGAATTAAAGAACTAGCCGAAAATCCACCAACATAAATATATTTTATTTTTTTTATATTATTGTTGTTGTTATTATTATGCCTTCTATTTTGTGTGTTTGGTGTGTAGTATAACAACAACAACAACAACAGTTTGAAAGAAATTAAAAATTGACCAAATTTTTTAAAAGAAAAACCGTGTTTACTTTTTGAATTTCTTTAAGAGAATTGTACGTCATATTTGAATCGACTTCCTATTTTAGAACTATTCGAATAGTTCTATTCGAATATTGTTTGAATGTCGAATTTGAAAAATGAAAACCTTTTTTTTTTTTTTTGGTTTCTCTTGAAAAAAAACATACGCGCAACAGGTGTTTGATATTTTATGACAAGTTTTTGTTCAAAGATACCCTACATACCACTATAATGGTGGTTAGAAAGAAAAAAACCCCATGGTGACATGATTTATTCCAAAAATAAGAGTCACCTTATTGACATTTGTGCTCAACGAGCTATGTTTCTTTCATTTGTTATTTACCTGCTGACGGCCATAGAAACTCTCTTACTCACTTTTTTTCAACACAATGAATTCAAATCAATTTTTTCTAATTATTTTCTGGTTATTCGGTTATTCAACCAACAAATCATTTCAAACAGAACAAGAATATAGAAGTAGTGATTTAGATAATATTAAATGTGATTCAATTGTTTGTGCATCAATCGTATCAAAATGTATATTAACATCGGATTGTAAATGTGATAATATTCATTCCAATCGAACTTGTTCGGAAAATTGTTCCAAATGTTTGGATTATCTTTATCAGGATTGTTGTCTTTGTTTTGGTAAGTATCAATCGATTCTTTTTCTCTCTGTCAATTTTTTTTTCATTCTGTCTCTTTAAGATCTTTGTGAATCTAAACAAGATGAAACGGAAAATATACAACAACGTTCAAATGTTGGCCATATACAAGATCCACAGCCAGATTTTTTTACCTTATTAACCGAATCACCTGATCCACTGGAACGTTGGAAAACAATTTCCTATTCATTGATTCTACCTATTGAAGAAAAAGATTTTCAATCAAAAGATGAAAATTCCGAAAATTCATCCGAACTTGAAATGAAATGTACAGTTGCTTATATGGCACAATGTTTATCAATGAATAAATGTCGTTCATCATGTGCATCAATGGGATCGACTACATTTCGTTGGTTTCATGATGGCTGTTGTGAATGTGTTGGACAATATTGTAATGAATTTGGTTTGGATAAATCTAATTGTACAGCATGTCCATTCATTATAACTGGAGAATCTACTGATCGTGAAGATTTATAATAGAAAAAATTGTAAAAATCGAAAAAAATGTAAATTTTTTATTTTTTCAAAAAATCAAATCAATCAAGTTCGATCCACGTTGATCGCTGGCTTTAATGTTTGAGGAAATTTATTCAAAATCATCATCAAATCGTCAATTTCATTTTCAATATGTAATTTTTGAAATTTGTTTCCCGGAGATTTTAAATATTTTTCTTTATCCGTTTCAATATCATCGATTAAATTATCAATTTTTTCGACAACAAAAGAATTTTTATCTAATGTTTTTCGAAAATTATTAGCTTTGCTAAGAATTTTATCGATTTTTTCAATAAATAAACGATCATCGGGTTTGGTTACCGGTTTTAATGTAGTCGGTTCAAATTGATTTAAAATTTTCAACAATTCTTCAATTTCAGATTCGATATGTGATTTTTGAAACATATCTAGGGTAGATTTTAGATAATTTTTTAGATCTTTTTGGATTTTTTCGATTAAATTTTCAATTTTTTTCCCAATATGAGAATTCAGTCCGGATATTCTTTGCAAATGATTAGCTCTATCGAGAACATCTTCGATTTTTTCGATAAAAAGATGATCCGATTGTTTTGTTACTGGTTTTACAGATGTAGATGATTGATATTGATTTAAAATTCGTAACAAATATTCAATTTCAAATTCAATGTGTATTTTTTGAAATATATCACCCGGTGATTTCAGATATTTTTCTTTATTCGTTTTAATTTCATTGATTAAACGATCAATTAATTTGATTACAAATGAATTTATATTGGATGTTTTTCGAAAATTATCGGCTTTATTGAGAACATTGCTAATTTTAGCGATAAATAAACGATCACTGGGTTTTGTTGCCGGTTTTAATGTAGTCGGTTGATATTGATTTAAAATTTCGATCAATTCATCGATTTCAGATTCGATATGTGCTTTTTTAAATCGATTTTCCGAAGATTTCATATATTCTTCTTTATTGTTTCGAATTTCTTCGATTAAATTTTCAATTTTTTTCGCTGCTAAAGAATTTTTGCCCGATGTTTTCAGGAAATTATCCGCTCTATTGACAACATTGTTGATCTTTTCGATAAATGAATGATCAGTCAAGATTTGTACGGTAGTTGATTTGAATGATTCTGAAAAAAATCAAATCAATTAATCAGATAACCAAATTAGATTGCTTACCCGAATTGTCGATGGTGGCTAATGCCAAAATCAATGACAATAAGCAGAAATATTTCGAAAACATTTTGTTCTATCTAAATATTTTTTTATGTGAAAACACAATCGCATTGAAAATTAATGAAAAAACAATGATTTTATATCAAAAAAATACCCATTGCTTGTAAGTGGAAATGAAACAATTGAAAAAAAAAGAAGATAAAAATGGCCATGGCAATCAATATTGTTTTTATCTCCTAATTTATTGATTAGAATAGGAATGGGAAAAAAAAGACAATCGCAAAACATATTGGGAGTTTATATTTTTTTTGAATCGAATCTTTTTTTCAAAAAATATAATTCCTAGAAAATAACAATCTTTATGAATGGGATTTTCATTTTTCGAACATGATGAAATAATCATGTGATTTTTTGTAATTGTTATTTTTTTTTGTAAATTTTTTTTGTTGTTGTTGTTGAATGCCCTTTATTTTCATTTAGAATTATCTATTTTTTTATTTTGGTGATTACAAAGAACAAAAATATTTTATCAATCAATTTCATTTCTTTGCTTTGTAAATTATGTCATTAATATACAATGTGATTATACGATCACCAATTATATCAGCAAATAAATTTTCAACAAATTCTTTGTTAAGATTGAATCAATTTCAATTAAAATTTCATTCAAATACTAAACAGCTGACAACAACAACAAAATTTTCAATTCAACAATGTTTATCACGTTACAATGTTTTATCCGGGAAAAACGTCAATCATTTTGGACGAAATGAATTTCTATCTAAAAACCAAAGAAATTTTTTCGGTACACAAAAATTTAAGAATAAAGTAGAATTGAATATACAACCAAAACCGAAAAATGAATGGGAAGAATTAATGAAATTTTCATTAGTAAAACGATTACATGTTATGTTTAAAAAATATTGGTATATTGCCATACCGTTTCATTGTATCAATTGTGCCATTTGGTTTGCATCATTTTTTCTACTTGCTCAATTGTATGAATATGTTTGATTGAATAATCTATTATCTAACTCTATTTGTTTCTTAAATAATACAACCAGTGGAATGAATGGAGCTGCTTTGATCAGTTGGATAAAACCATACGTTATTGAATCATCATTATGTCCACAATTTATAAAAGAATTATTTGAAAAAGATGCCGATAAATTGGGTAGCGTTGCTATTGCTTTATTATTGTATAAATTAGCAACACCGGGACGTTATGCAACAACAGTGTTTGGTACTGTTTATTTACTTCGTTATATGTTGAAAAGAGGTGTTTTATTGAAAACAGCTAATGAACAATTTTCAAGTGTACGAAATTCATATATTAGCCATGCTGTTAATCGTAATATTTTAAAACAAAAAGAAAGATTTTCCAAACAAATGCGTAAACAGACTGGCAAAATGCGAAATTCAAAGCATAAATGATTTTTATTCATTCATTCTTTAATAATTAGTAAATTAATCAATATAATTCGGGTTATAAATAAATTTAATTTTCTTTTTGCTAAAAATCATCATCACCTTTATCTAAATTTGAAGCGGAAATTTTTATCTCTGAATTAGTCTTGATTTTTGGTTCATCATTTTTCGGTTTAGTAAATTCAACTTCAGTCGAATTTATCGAATCATCATCATCATCACTATCGATTGCATCTAAATCAATTTCCGAATCAGACATTTTTGCATTTGTTTTTGAATGTTCAGAATCATCATCATCGTCGTCTTCGTCGTCATCATCATCATCATCATCATTTTCTAACAATGATCCATAGGAAAAAATTCTGGCCGTTTTTGCACTACGATTCGCTACATTATTATTCGATGTTGTATCCAATGTTGTATTATTAGTTAAATTAACTGGTGAACGTTGACTTTTAACAACAGTATTTGCCATTAATAATCTTTCTTTTTTATCATTTGTATGATTTAATTTATTTTTCTGTCTTCCATTCCGTCGTATTGTTTCATTATCTTTTTTCGGTATTTCATTAATATCTTTATCACTTAAATCACTACCAGATATACGATCTTCATCAACATCAACAATTGCAGCCAATTCATCTGAACGTTCATCCGAACTATTCTGTTGATTCCATGATGTTATACGCATATCTTTATTTGTTTTGAGGAAATCATCAATTTTAATCTGTTCAAGCATCTGTTTAATTTCTTTATTTCTTTCGTCGATTTTTAACCGTTCAAGTTCTTCAAATTCTTCAAGTTTTTGTTCCAAAAAATATAAACATCTACTATTCGTTACATATTGATCATATAATTCAATAATTTCTTGTTCAATTTTTTCCAATTCATCTTGATATCCTGGTCGTTGTGCTTGTAATGTTTGTAATCGTTTTCGATTACGATTTAATTCGGCTAATTTTTTCTCGATTTTCCCGTTCAAATCATCATTATCACGATCAATATTTTGTTTTCGTTGTTGCATATCGACAATATCTTCTTGTAATTTTCGAATATTTTGTCGAATTTGTAATTCAATTTGATCAATAACCAATTGTTTATTAAGTGTTTTTTGTAGATGATCCTATATAGGAAAAAAACAGAATGTCATTATCAAAACTATTCAAATGGAAAAAAGTCAGTTTTACTTTATTCTGATCATGTTCAGCAATTGTATCGTAAAGTTTTGTCGCCACTTGATATATTTCCGATGTTATCTGACTAGTTTTGAAGCTGTTATACTATATCGGGGAAAAAAAATCACCAACTTTGAAATTTTGCTTTTCAAATCAAAATCAACTTACTTGTGATAGTTTGGTACGATCAAATTCTTCACCAATATCGATTGATAAAGATCGTCGGGATCCATCATTATCATGTTCATCTTCCTCATTGATCACATCTTTTTGATTTTTTTGTTTTTGATAATCTTGATCCAATGAAATCCATGCTTCTTGTATTAATTTGGCCAGTTTTATCATTTCATAAACTGAATTTATATCGGCCATATATAATTTTTTAACATTTATATCAAGATTTGCTTTGTTTACCATCAAATGTGATGCATTCATTATAAATTTTAATCGTCCTTCTTCCGTATCGACATTTGAATCGATTTCAGTTTTTGGATCAAAACGTTTCAATAGATAGATAAGAATATCGGCCATTAATGGAAAATTTGGATTACGAAAATTTTCAATCGACATTTGTCGTGGATAACCAAGTGATCTCATTACTGAAATGAAATCTATAGGGAAAAAACAGGACAAAAATGTTATTGGCAAAATGATTTTGGATTGTTAAAAAAAATTACTTCTCATCAAATGATAATTTGAAGATGTCATCTTGGATTCTCTTAATTCTAAGATAATTCTGTCTCTTCAATGATCCAGAATTGATTTTGTGTCGAAACAAAATCGAGAAAATTCTGACAGGTCAAGTCGCCATGGAAACTTGGAATCTTTCATTTTTTTCATTCGAAATAACAATTTTTGAAAATAATGATGCATCACCAGATGGCGATCATTATCATTTTGAGCACACATTGTTGTTTTTGCGCGCCACTTTTTTTTTTTCTTGTCGAGTGTTTTTTGTTTTTTTGTTTCCATATTCGACAATTCTTTAAAATTTTTTTCTGCAAATAATAATGGAAATTGATAATAAATCCGATTCTAGTTCGGATTCAGATTATGATCCGGATAAACCCGTTGATTCTGATGATGAACAAAATGATGAAGAAAGTTCAATGGATGAAAGCGATGATGAAGAAGAAGATGAAGAAGACGATGATGATTGTGATGGTGATGATGAATCCGATGATCAAGATGGAAATCCGGATCGTTCTGAATTAAAATCAACATTAATGTCCAATGTTATTGATCAAATTATTGATGGTGATTGTAAAGTTGAATTAAAAGATGAACAACAACAACAAGATGATGATATGCCAATGATTGATGAATTTGATTTGGAACGTTATCGTATTTGGAAAAAAAATTGTCAATTTTTATATGATTTAATCATCACTAATCGTCTGGAATGGCCTTCAATGACTGTACAATGGTGTCATTCAAAACAAACCAAAACAAATCCATATAATAATCGTGAATATTCAACGGATAAATTATTGTACGGTACACAAGTGGATGAAAATAATCAAAATCATTTGATTGTTGCTACACAATATACACCGGTTATTGATCGTAATCAAATTGCTGCATGTGAAGGTGGTATTTCACATACAAAATATGCAAAATTAGAAAATTATGTTCGCATTGAACATGATGGTGATATAAATCGTGCACGTTATAATCCACAAAATTCATTCATAATTGCTACGGCATCATCGACGGCAAAAAATTATATTTTTGATTATTCAAAACATCCATCCGAACCATCGAGTAAAGAATTTAAACCAGATCTGATTTTAGATCATCATCAACAGGAAGGTTATGGTTTATGTTGGAATACAAGAAAAAGTAATATTCTAGCTACTGGATCACAAGATGAAAAAATCTGTATCTGGGATATTAATTCAAATCCAACTAAATCTAAAACTTTAACACCTGTTCAATCATTCAAAACAAATGGCCAAGTTAATGATATTAAATGGCATTATTATCATGAATCTTATCTTGGTTCGGTTGGCAGTGATAAAATGCTAAAATTTTGGGATTCACGTATGAATGGTGAAATGAAAGCAGCATTTTGTAGCCGTGTACATAATCAAGGTGTAAATTCCCTTTCGTTTAATCAATTTTGTGAATATGTTATTCTTACTGGTTCGGATGATCATACGGTTGGTTTATTCGATATTCGTAATCTAAAACATCGTTTACATTCATTTGATGCACATCGTGATGAAGTACTTGATGTTAATTGGTCACCATATGGTGAAACAGTATTTGCATCAAGTAGTCGTGATAAACGTTTAATCATATGGGATATGACAAAAATTAATTCACCACAATCAATATCGGCAGCGCAGGAAGGTCCACCCGAAATGATATTCATTCATGGTGGTCATACTAATGTTATACAAGATTTTAGTTGGCATCCAAATAATCAATTGATTGCATCAGTATCGGCTAATAATGAATTACATGTTTTTAAACCATCTATTGATATTAAATTATCAATTTAATATTGATTTTTTTTTATAAAAATTTATAATTTTTTAAAATTACAAATCATATGATCTTTGATTGATTGATTTTTATCATTTTGATTAAATAATCGAAATTTTTATTTCTAAATTCAATGTCAAGTTTATTGATTGATTGATTGATTGATCATGTATTGATTACATGAAATGGAAAGGGTTAAGTTATTCCATAAGTGGTTATTTTTTTTTGACAAGTTTGCGCATGTACACGATGTACATGGTACTCGTGCATGTTTTCAAAAAAAACCAGTTTTTTGTTTGTTTTGTTTTGTTTTGGGTTTTTGAAGATAAAATTTTTTGATTTTCCAAAACTTGATTAGATTTGATCAACTCGAATCAAGATATAATTTTTCTGGTTTCATTTGTCTTTGGTACGTATCCAGTTGAAATCATTTGCGAACGTGACTAACGAAAAAAAAATTTTTTATCATCAAGGTCCTTTTCTTCAAAGATTTGATTGACAAAATCAAATATTAACATAATCATAACGTCATAATCTTTTTTTGTGCAATTATTCTATCGTGATTAGCGTCGTTTTTTTCTTGCCAATAAAACATCCATACGCAATAAAATCGCACTTTAAATTCTCAATCATCAGGTACTCGTGTAGCTTGAAAAAATTCCGATTTTTACTGCCAAGTGTTTTGACCTAAATTTATCATCAGAGATTATCTTCTTCCTCGAAAAAACATAACGACCAAAAATAAACTAATCATCATCAACAATTCTGTCAACAATCATCGGTTTGTATTTGAAAACAAAACGAAACGAGTTCATCGAAACACAAACTCAATACTTTGTCATTGTAATCTCAATCTCTCTATGTTTTAAGTAAGTTTTATTTTTTAAGACAAAAAACTCTTCATTCATTCATTCATTCATTTGATATCTTTACTGTGATTAATGGCTTGAATTTTATCTTCCTCTGTTTATATCGATTGGTGTTCACTCTCAATTATAGCTTTCTAACCAATTCTAAAGTTCAACTATTTTTGTTTTTTGTTGTTTTCTAAATTTATGTGATCACAAGACATTATTTGTTAATCAAATTTTTATTTTTAATGATTAGATAATTGATTGATTTGTTCTTTGTTTACAGATTTCCCGAGAAAAAAAATTGATTTAAAAACATCATCCAAACATTGGAATAACAGTTGTCAGATTTTTTCGAAGCACATTTTTTTCGGGGAAAAAAACCAGCTTGATCAATTTGTTTTTCATTTTCGTTTTGAAGAAGAAGAATAAGAAGAAAAATGAACCGAATAAATCCAGTTTTACGACGAAATCATTTGAATATTTCAAGAATCACTCAAATGGCCACTTCAACAACAATGAGTAGTTCACAACAACGAATTCAAGATAGTCAACCACCACCGCCATCGATTGATTCAATACAATCAAATACAAATAAAAATTCAACGGAAAAATATATCGAAGATCGTGTTAATAATTTATTCAATATAATTTTAGCCGATATTAGTTCATGGCAACAATATAATCATCAACAAAATAAACCAAATTCAATAATATATCAAGATCCATATGATTCAAAAGATCAAATATTACAAGATTTAGTAAGAAATAATCAACAAATTAATCGTAATTATAATATACAAGATTTGATTGAAGATGAATTTCAATTAGAAATTTCTGATAAAGAATTTGAACAATTTAAAACATTAAATGATATTGCACAATATGTTAATCGTCGTTGGGAAATTCGTCAACAATTATTAGCAGCACATTCAGCTGATTATGCTTATCCATCTTATTGGTATTAATTCTCAACTAAACTCAATTTATTAATTTATATTTTACTTAATTTTGTAATTTTCTTATTTCGGGTGGTCTTGATTTATTGTTGTCTTTTTTTTTGTAATACAGTGGTACCTCGGTTAACGACGATGATCGGTTCCTGAAAAACCGTCGTTAACCGAAATGTTCGTTAACCGAAATACAATGCAATACTTGTTTTTTAATCATCGTTAACCGAAAAAAATCGTCGTTAACGGTTTCCTGACCGAAATCGTTAACCGAAAATTTCGTTAACCGAGGTATTCGTTAACCGAGGTACCACTGTATTTGTAACATTTATTTCTTTTAATTATAAACCACATTATCACCATTTCCTTTATTGATTTGAAATATTTAACATAAATTACTCAATATCATCATTTATAATTAATAAAAAAAATTATTATTATTATTTCGCAAATCGTTTTTACTTATTTATTTATTAATTATATTTGGAAAAACATTTGTAAAAATCCAATATCATCATCATTTTTAATTCATTATTTTGTTTGGAAAATATGGACTTGGAATGATATACATTGATTGTTTTTTCGGATTGCTACATAATTGAACTTGATCTCATTTTTTTTCGAAAAAGAAAAAATTCAAAATAATAAATTATTTCAACAACAACAATCAAACACAAACACATTATCATTGATGAACATCTTTGACAAATCAAAAAAATTCATAAATATCAAATTCAAAATGAAAAAAAATGATTTCTCATTCATGATTGAAATTAGAAAATAAAAAAAAACAGAACAAAATTTGAATTTTGTTTCTTTGGAATCATAAGATTATCAGCACTTTTGATCATCATCGTCATCATCCATCAAGACAAGGTGCGAGAGGGAGAGAGAAAATTAATTCTAATGTCTTCATCATAATCATAATCATCCCACCATCGCCATCACCATTACCATTATCATTATCATCATGAAATCTTCAGTAAAATGGTGGTTGACATTCATGATTATGGAAACACAGCAGCAGACAAAAAAATCAAAAATCGAATCCATCCACACACACACACGCTGCGTTTCTGGATCATCAAAACAAAAACAAAAACAAACAGAAAATTTTGTCAAAGCTTTTTCTTCTTCTTCTTTTTCATTAATTACTTTAATCATCATTACTTTAATCTTTGATTCAAAAATTCAATTTATCATTTGATTTTCTGATTGCTGATTTTTTCATTGATCAAATGGTTACGTCATCAGATTCAAACACACTGAGTTTTCAAAATTCAAACGAAGGAAAAAATTTCAAAGAATCCTTGATTTTTTTTGATTCGAAATTTTTTTTTCTAAATTCACCTGACCGTGTATGTGTGTGGTGTGCAAATATCCCTGTGAAATATGAAATTTTGTCAAAGAATTTTTTTCATTGAAAAACAAAAAATTTTCCAAATAAGAAAATTGATGAACTTGATGGGGTTGAATGAATGAATGATTTTTCATCATCGTAAAGGGCAAATCGTGATTGATTGAAACAACAACAACAACAAAAAGAATTAGTAAGAAAAATCAATCGCGAATCTTTTAATCTAATAAAACAACAAAACAACAAAACAACAACAAAATTTAAAATGTTTTTTCATGATTGAAAAAACATCATCTTTCCGTTAATGAGAGTGATAAGGCTATAATCGTGATTTTTGTTGTTGTTTGTTTCGATCAATTCAAAATATTTGGATGATGGCGATGATCTTGATATGATAATCATCGATGATGATTATGAAATTATCATATTTTAAAAAGACTTTTAATCCATGTCAAAAAAAATGTATTTTATTTCAAGAAAAAAAAATGTCACATCTCGATCATCTCGATGATCAAATCGATATCGAAATGATTTTTGTTTTCCCTCATCATCAATCTGTTACAGAAAAACATGATTTTTGATTTCGTTTTTTTTTTGCTTTAAATTTTTCTTAATTTCATTTTCATGATGGCGATTGGTGGCAATGTTAAATCGACGAAATAAATGTTTGAATTTGAAAAAAAACATACATATTTTCCGTTTAATGTTTTTTGTTTTTGTTGTTTGTTTGTTGTTGGAGATCCAATGTGGATCAATCCTTTTGGATTTTTAATTTTTCTGATGAAAATTTTATTAATTTTTTTTAAATAGATGTTTTGACTGATTGATTTAATTGAATTGAAATCGAAATCAAACATCATCGATGCACGATTCTCGATAAAACCGTTAAACACCTGGAACACAGGATGTTTTCGTTTGTTTCTTTAATTTTTTCAGCCTCGAAAATTTTAAATTTTCAAATTTTCAAATTTGTTTTTTTCAATGTCATTTTAAAATATTTACTTTTACTTTTTTGAAAAAGGAAAAACATTGAAAATTTCTCAACAACAAAAAAAATCGTGGGACATCAATGATGATCCACAACCACCGACACTATTTGGATGTAGATTTCCGCCATTTTAAAATTCATTTCAATTGGTGGTATTTTTTCAGAAAAATTGATTGGCGTATTTAAAGTGTTTTTGTGTGTAGGTTGATAAATAATAGCTCAGGTAAGATGATGATCATCGTTATCACCTGGCCATCATCGTTTGATGACCATGGTTTGCGTAAATATTGGATAAATGTTGCAACAAAATGCCTGATGTGTGGTAGAAAGTGAAAGTGAAAGAAAAATGTCATCATTAAATTCCAATTTAAATTAATTTGAATTTTTCTCCCCCTCCATATCAAAATCGATTAGCTTTGATTTGAGATTAATTTTTGAGGTACAAAAGTTTCCAATGAAACAAAAAAAAATCAAGGATTCTTCAGGTATTTTTGAAAAATTACAGAAAAAAAACTGAATTGGATTAATTTGAATGCGATGAAAAATTAATCCAATTTTTCAGCAAAACATTTGGAATTTAGTTTCCTTATATGTTTTTTTTTGTTTTTGAAATTTAGCCATAATCTTTCGTTTTATCTAATCTTGTGAATTGATCAAAATAAACAAACAAACAAATCAATAAATGTTAAACTTTATTTTACTTTACTTTTTCAACATTGTCGCCTTTTTTCTCTCTCTCATTCTTATCGTTGACGATCATCATGTAATTTAATATACTTGAACCGATAACTTTTTTCTGTTTGTCTGCCTGGCTTTCAAGTTTTGTTTTGTTTTTTGTTATATTCATTTTATATGCACGACCATCATTGAATTTATTAAAAACATTAACTTTAGTCAGAGATCATCATCATCATCTCAAAATTGATTCATTCCAATCGAATGAAAAGAAAAACAAAAATAATAATTTTGATAAAATGGAAAAATTACGCATTAGACATAGGCCATGTTCATTGTGTTTTCCTATTGTGTTTCCTTTTTGCTACATTGAACAGAAAAACATAAAAACAACAAATGTTTTTTGCTTAATTTAATTTTTTTGTGCATGTCGAAATCATCATGAAATCGCTTTTTCCGTTCCATAAACAAAGGTGAACGAAAACGAAAAATGATCTTGAAAATTTGATTCAAATAGAGATCATCTTTTTTAACAAAACAAAAACAAAGCGAAATTGGCTAATTAATTAATCAGAAAAATCATTTTTCTGTAACCTTTGATTGATTGATTAATTGATTTTTGATTTTCACTTTTTTCTCTTTAAGAAATATATTGCCATAGTTTTCATGCTTGATTTATGTTGGATGCTCCAATTATTTTTTTTCTTCAATCCAATTCAATTCAAATGAATTTGAAATCATCTTTATCTTGAAATCTTAATCAATTATTTTGAATTTGTTTTAGAAAAAGAAAGTAACATTGGCCATCACTTTGTTTGTTTGTTTGCTTGTTTTATGTTTGGGATTAAATTCAACGCCGACGCATCATAATATGAATTTGTTTGTTTATCCTTTTTGGATTTTAAAAAAAATATGACATTTTTTAAAAAAGTTTTTAAAAAATATTTCGTTCATTGCGATCAATAAAATGTTGTCAAAACAACACGATTACCTGGAAGGTAATATTGAAAGGCATATTCATTTTCCAAGAAATTTCTTTTCCCTTTTTTCACACTTTCAACATTTCAATTCCAATCGATCATATCGATAAATTATTCATACAAAAAGAAAAATTCAATTGAATTGAATTCCATACGTGATCATCATACATTTCCCCCTTTTTTCTCAACAAAAAAAAATTTATTACACTCGATATTGACAGAAAGAATTTGAAAAATATTCAGATGTTTGTTTCTTTGGATACTTTTTTAGAGAAAAGTTTTCGAAAAAAGAAAAACATCTGAATATTTTATCAAAATGAATTTATCAAAAAAAAAAACGGATTTGCATTTGTTTCAGGCCATAAAAATTATTATTATTGTTATTTTGTCAGGTGAAAATTTCGCTTGCTTGCTTTCAAAAAACAGCCAGACAAACAAACTTATTGAAAAGAGGAAAAACTTATTGTTATGGCTGTAAATGGTGATCATTAATCATATGAATCCAAATGATGATCGCTTTAGAAACGTAATTTTTTTTATATTTATCTTTTGGAAAAATTCATCAATGACGTTCTTCTTGTTTGCCAAAATATCAACGATCCACATCAATTAATGATAAGAAAAATTTTTTTTAATCAAAAAAAAAAACATTGAAAATGGATTGATGATGGTGAAATGGTTTTTTCCCTCGCTGCTTGTTGAAAAATTCATTTCGTTTTTTCATCCTGATCCTACTGATTGAAATAATTAATTATAAATTCTTTTGAAAAAGTAAAAGTGAAAAAACTTTTCCCAATATGATGATTCTATTAATCTTTGAAATTGATTCATTTGAATGAGGCGACTAGACATTGTCATTTGGTGGGAATTTTTGGATCAAAAAATGAAAATCCTAAATTTCAAGCGTTTATTTTTCCTCCATTCTTTCTACTGCAGTGTTGACAATTGATGGTCATTTTTAAATGGATTTCTTTTTGGAACAAGATGTTCCAACAAGACAAGAAGCTATGAAGAAAAAAAAAGGTGTGTGCGTTGGACGTACTTTTTTTTGTCTTTGATTTGATTTTGATAAATGATGACTCTTCACTTGCTTGTTTGTTTTCAATGTTATTTTGATAAAAAACAAAGATGCTGATGATTGAAGAAGAAGAGTCTCTCATTTTGCTTAGAGGCATATCTTTACCTTTTTTTTTAAAAAAAAATCAAAATTTTGTTCCAGATTTGTACGTACATACATAGATCGAGATTTTTGATTTGAATTTCTCAATTTCGATTCATTTTTTGTTTCAAAGGAATAAATACTAAAGGGGCAGAAGTGGGGGAACCGCCTCTAAGATTTTTCAATTTGATTAATTGAAAAATCAATTAACCATATACAACAACACTGTTTAAAACTGTAGCATTTATTTGAAAAATTCAATCATTCAATATTTAGCCATCATCATTTTCGGTTTGTTTCATTTTTTTAATTTTTAATTTTTATTAAATTTTTGAATTATCAATTTCACCATTTTGTTTTTCGTTTTTTTGCTTCAATTTTCAATCATTATCGACAAATCAACAAACAAATAGTGCGTAATTCCTATATGTGAATTTATATTGTGAATTGATTGATTGATTGGTTTTCTAATTTCTTGTTCAATTTCTTCCTTTTATTTGTATTTAAAAAAAAAAAGTTGTTTAGTTTTCATTTCGGTTTCATTCATTGTAAATTTCTTTGTTGTTGTTGTTAAATTAATATAGTCATCATGCATCTCAAGGTATTATTTTGTGAATTTTTTTGTTTGTTTGTTCGCTTGCTTTTTAATTTGTTTTGAATTTTTATCATTGTTTCAATTAGCTTGCATTATTTGTTATTGTTGTCGTTGTTGAATTGGCTTTATCGCAACCAATTTCATCACAACAACAGCAACAACAACAACAATTATCACCAGCATTACAATTTAAACAAAATCAATTACCAGCTGGTCAATATTTGCCTGCACGTAAACCAACGATTCGTTCACCAACAAAATCACAACAAGCTGCAAATCGTCAATTGGCACCAATTGTAACGGCTGTTATTACACGTCATACACAAGAAGTTGTTGATGTTCCAGTTGATGATATTAGTCAATCAGCACCACAAATTATTATCGTTGAACCACATCTTCAACCAGTTACTATTGAATTTCGATCCCGTTCAAGTCCAGTGAAAATAAATACCGTACATTTACCAGGTGAAAAAGGACAAGTACAACAAACCAGAACTGAAGAAGAACCAGATCGTATTATTCATGAAGTAGTTAAACCAGTCATACAAGAAATTCGTGAAATTATTCAACCATTCCGTAAAATTACACAACAAATTTTACCAGTACAAGAAGAAGTACATAGTATTGTTTCGAAAGGTGAAAAACGATCGGAAATTGAACAAGTTACTGATGATGCTGCATTAGCTGGTGCATCACCATCGGAAGAACCATTACAACAAGCAGCTATTCAAAGTGGTGATCGTTCTGGATCGATAAAAAGTCCAGCCATTTCAACATTTCAATTTCAACCACAACCAGTACAACCGGCATTCATTCATGTACCACAACCACAACAACCAAATACTGTTGTACAAGCTGGTTTAGTTGGTGGTACAAGAATTTTACCCGCAAGTGAAGCAATCTATGAACAACAACGTGAAATTGTATCAGCTATTGCTGCACCAGGTGGTTTGAAGAAAAAACGTTCGGCTAATATTTTTCGATTTGATCTTCCATAAGAGAATCAAATGAAAATTGAAAAAAATCAAAATTGAATTCATTTTCGTAAAAACCAAACCAAAAACCAAACAACCCTTTTTTCATTCAAAATTTAGTTCCAAAATATGTTGGTGATATTCGATTCCTTAAATAAATGAAAAAAAACAAATTTCCAAAAATGTTGATTGATTGATTGTAATTAAACAAACACAAACACACTGCCAATGTCAATAATGTCTATTTTTTTCTTCTTTTTCAATTTAGAGATTTAGAGAGTGAGAGAGTGACCATTCATCCAACACAGAAGATTAATTTGAAATTACAAACACACACACAAAAAACCTTATGGAATATTCTTTTATTAATTTTTTCGTACGTTTGTTACCGGGGCGAAAATTCTTCAAAAAATAAATAAATTTTAAAAAATTTGATTTTTCTTTTCCAATTTTTGCGATCCTGATTTGAAGGTTAATCAATGTTGTTTGCTGATGATGATCATCATTATGCAAATTAATTTGATATTTTTGAATTATTTCATCATAAATCATCTTTATATTTGGGACATGTCATGCTCCATATCTGTCTTGATTCATGATCAGATATCAATGTCAAAATGTGAATGAGAAAATGAAGTAAAGTTGACAAATTCGACACAAGATGTCGTCGTTGGTTATTTCAATTTTTTTTCAAATAAACAAAGTTAATTCAACCAAACTTGATCTTTTTTTTCTTGGTTCTCCTTTGAAAGAATATTCTTGACGATAATCCTGATAAAGTTTGTCTAATAAATCAAGACAAAAACAGAATCCTAGAATGGTCGAATTTTTTCAACCGTATAAATTTCCAATTCGTCAAGTTTCTTTTCTTCTCTCTTATAAACATCATTTGGAGACATGTTTAACTTTGGACAAACGAAAAACAACAAACAAAACAAAAACGGATTTCATTTCATTCATTGCTCACCGAAACAAAAAACCCGTAGATATATGGTCTGTTTGTTTGTTTGTCTGATGATGATTTTACAAAACACAGTTCATTTTAGCAGCAATGACAAATACACACAAACACTTAATATACTGGACACTTGAAATATAATGAATGAATGGATGGACAATGGGAAAAAAACTTGAAGAAACAAAACAAAAAATTAATTCATTTTCTTTTCAGTGTAATTTCTACGTTTTTCAATGATGATGATGATCAGAATAATGATTTTTGGTTGTGGCAGCGATGATTTGATGTAGTGGTCATTTGATGCGATATTTTTCAAAAAAATATCAAATTTCAAAGTTTTTTTTTGTTTGTAACCAAATTTATTGATGTTTTCAATGGAAAAAAACTGAATAAATAAGATTATCCTGGCTATCCAGGAAAAAATATTTTGAAAATGGAAAAGCCGGCCAGAAAGGAACAAAAAAAATTACATTATTATGCAATACACAAGTTTGGTTGAAAAAAATGTCAATTTTTCTTCTGATGGGAAAAAAAGTAGCATTTTTTTCTTTTTGGTTTTGGTTTGAATGTTTGGTCAGACACAAACACACACATTGGATTCAGATTTTTCTTCAAAACTTTTTTTCTCTATGTTCATATCACCAATGTCAAAATCCAACTTTATTTATTTCGTTTTCGTTTTTCTGGTCAAGATTATTTTCTGTTTGTGTTTTTGGGTTTTTTTTTTGGTTAAGCAAAATAAAAAAAAAACAAGAAAAAAAATTCAATTTGTTTTTTGTTATTATTCGAGTAGCAAACGAAAAAATCGATTATATTCTGTATTTACAGAATATATTCTGTAACAGAAAAGAATCGACGATGATGAAAGATAAGAAAAAAAAACAGTGAAGAACAGAAAAACTTTAAATTCAAGATTTTCTTTCGAGAAAAGATAAAAACTATATATGACAATAATAATGGAATGGATTTTTGATTTTTTTGGATTTTCTAGGCTATAAATATCCATATAGTTTTTCTGTTTCGTTTTTCATCAGAAAAAAGACAAAATTATGTGACTAGTTTATAAATTGATGTTTTTCATTTGAAAATTCCAATGTTTTTCCAGAAAGATTCTCATTGTCAACATCATCAGGAATTTTTTAAATTAACCAAAAAATATTACCAGAAAACTAACTGCCAACAACTGAAAAAAAGATGAAATGAGATAAGATTATTCGTTTGGAAGAAAAAGAAAATCTGTCAGTTTGATCGAATGAATTCTGGTTCTGGTTGTTGTTTTTTCTGGTTTTTTCGGCATTAGTTAATGCAGATTAATCACGAATTTATTATTTCTTTCTTTCAACCGAAAAAAAGTTCACTTGTAAAACATCATTTCATTTCAGATCAATTGTTTCAAATTATTAATGGTCACTTTCCTTTGTTTATCTTTAAGCTTTAGATGATGATCGGTGTTTGAATCAATTTCAACACACTGTGATCAATGTTTGCGGTTTTCAAAATATATAAAGAAAAAAAAAATCCGCTATGAAAACAAATCAATACAAGTGTGGAGAAAAATGAAAAAACCTTGACTCAGAGATTCATCGATATCTCTCGTGTGTTTTAAAGTGTTTGAAATTCATTTTGATTTTCGATTAATTTTTACAGTACAGTGTTTCAAATGACAACACAAAGGAAAAAAATGAATAATGATGCAATGATGAAATGGATAAGGATGAAAACACATCCATAATTAATTAATTTTAAAAAAATTGAAACAAAACAAAGAATTTTTAATGAATTCTCTTTTCCATCATAAAAATCAATTTCAATTCCATATTGAAAATATGAATAGTGAATTCAAAGAATTGAATTCTGGTTCGAAATTTTTCTTTCTTTCTTTCTTCTTTCATCATTCTGGATTGTCCATTCATTTTCAAATGAAAAAGAAGAATTATTAAATGAAGCAAACAGAAAAAGAAAATCCAGATTGAAAAAAGAAAGAAAATAATCCATACAAATTCTACTAACGACCAGTTTTGTTCAAAAACAAAAACAAATTTTCGTTTTCTCATTTGTTTCATCAAACACTGGTCTAATTGTAATGATATTTGAAATTGAAACAAAACAAAAACAAAATGAAAATGAAAATCATAAGCTTTCTCTAAATCAATTCAATAATTTTTCTTCATTTGTTAGTTTCATTGGAAAAAAAATTTTCAATTGAAAATAACATCAACTGAGATTACTGTTTTGGATGAAAACAAAAAAGCTTATTGAAGAGAAAAAAAAACTGTAAAATTTTTTTTGATTTTCTTTTCTGATCTTTGATCAGAAAGTTTTTTCTCTCTAATAAAAATTTCTTCAATGATGTTCTTCGATTGAATTGGAAAAAGAAAAGAAAAGAAGAAAAGAATTGCGTAGGCAGCAGACTAAATAACAATTCATTAGATTTCATTCTTTCTCTATGGAGCCATTCGGTTCCTTGTTTTTTTCATCGCGCCTCCAGAATTCTCTATAATAATAAAAATTCTTGGGAATTTCCCCGATATATAAAAATAAAAATGCGCGCTCTTTTTTATGAATTGTTTTCTCTCTCTCTCTCTCTCTCTCTACCACACTATATGTGTGTGATAACGACAACAACTACATTTGATGAGCTGGAACTTTCCCCAAGAAATTGTTGTCGCTTTTAATGTTGTGTTTGTCTAGAGAATCTTTTTTAGATTCTGTAGATAAATTTTTACTAGATATAGTCATATTGAATGACAACCATAATACCAGCAAACAACAAAAAAAAACAAAGATAACCAAAAAACCAAAAAACATTAACACAAAACAAGACTTCTAGAATCTATAGAATCTAGAATCAAAAAAGTTTGTACGATGTAAGTATGTGTGTAACTGATAATGTAGTTGTATAGTTTAGTTTTTTTTGGTAATATATTCGATTCTTCTTTTTCATTGATTTCTAATGTCTAATGCCCTAAAAAAATCATCTCCATTTGGATTCGTTAATTGGTAATGTCTGGTAATAATTTTTTTTTTGCTTGTTTGATCGTCTAGTCTCGATGAAATGAAGAATGAATGGCCCAATGAGGGAATGAGATTCTTTATGTTTCTATGCGATCAAGAAACACGAATGAAAACAGAAAGAGAGAGAATATTTTTTGGTTCCACCACCACCACTATACACACTGAAAGTCACTATATAATTTGGATTTTTGGATCATTCGAGAGACGGGAAAAACCCACATCATCATCATTGATGGTTCCAAGGCTGTAGACATTTTTCATTCCCCACAGTAAATTATTATCATCCCCTTTTCCATACAAGCCAAAAATAAAATAAAAAAAAAGTTTGATTCAAGTTTCCAATAGGCCAACGCCAATATTCTAGTTCATATTCTGATTCTGGATCCTACACATGAATCTTTTGCAATTTTTTTCCTGTTTCTCGTGGTTCATTCAAATATTTCGTTTGGAATTTTTCTTGTTTTCTTTGGCTCTCAATTCATATCAGTTTTCAGTTTTTTGTCGATGTGAATGATTTTTTTGGAAATGGATCAACTGAAGCCAACGACGACGACGACGGCGACGCAATTCATCTTGGATCATGTCGTTTGTTGGAAAATAAACCTAGAATTTACCAGAATCTATTCATTTTGAATCACTGCGCTTGATCAAAAAAAACCAAATAAATTCAGCTACAACCACTATCATCCACAGACAAACATCTACATTTCATTTCAAGTTTTTCTTCATTATTCTCCACATTCTTTGTTTGTTTGTTTGAAGTTTTTCGGTTGTCGTTGCATCGTGTGTTCGATGGCTTTATAGAATTTCATTTTCCCTTATTAATTTTGCCATGTGTTTTTTGCTTTCTCAATCTTTTGAATGAACGAAAAATCTCATCAAATTCAACCAAAAAAAGCAACATCAATCAAAAGGTTATTTTCATTTTTTTTTAACCCTCAATCACACATTTCTTATTGTTTTATCCTTTTCTCATTTTCTCTTGTTTCTCATTAAAAATCGATCCATAAACATTGTTACATTTATTTGATCGATTTTTCTGTTTCTCGTTCCAGATTAAAATTCAAAATCTTTTGTTTTATTTTTGTTAATGAAAAAAAAACATCAGCAAAAGAGCGTGAAAAGCTTTTCTGCTTTTCTGGTTCATCATTCATCATTATCATCCATAAACATTTTTCCCCTCAGACTTTCTTTGTTCCCAACAAAGATTTTCCCTAAAAACAACAATGTTTTTCAACGTACGAGAACAAGAACGATTCCTTAATTCTATCGATTCTGTTGTTGTTGATGTTTGTTTGTGTGACAATTTTTGTTCTGTTAACCCCCTATATATGCTTGAATAGCCAAAATTAATTCAACACGAATCATTCATTTGAATCATTTGAATGAGCGCTTTGTTTCTATTTCGCTAAAAGAAATAAAACTAAATTTACTTACCATTATGATGATGATGAAGATCTTACGCGAAAAGATTGAATAATAATTATTTTCATTCTTGAATTGAATGAAAAGTTTGAAGGGAAACAAAAAAAAATGTCAAAACAAAAAACAAAAAAACAAAAACAAAACAAAAATCAAATTGTTAATCACCGAAATTGAATAGAATTTTGCCTGTTTGTTCATAGAATACGTTACATTTTTCGAAAAACATTCGATTCGTAAAATCATCGATCGAGACAGAGAGAGAAACAAACAAAAACAAAACAAAAAAACGAGGGAAAAAAACAGCGAAATTTTCATGAATCATTCTTTTTTTTTTTTTTAGTTTCTGGTGCTGGTGATTTATACAGGGTGTTTGTTGTTGTTTTTTGTTTTTTTTCTAATTGTTTTTTAATTTTGTTTTTTTTTCTGCATAAACAAACATCACATCACATCACACTTTTTTTTGTGTTTCGCCATATGCGTTTGATATGATCTTTTTCCTGTTTCAATTTTTTTTTTTATTTTTAATTTTCATCTCGTTCTCTTTCCCTAATAGATTCTCGAGCAAATTCTCTCGTTTGTTTGTTTGTTGAAATCAGCAAATTTTTTTTTCTTGGTCTGATTCAATGGTTGGCCATTCGTATTAGCAGAAACAAGACAAAAAACAACAACAACAAGAATCGACTTGTAATTCGAGAATAATATCTGTTTGTTGTTGTTGTTCTCGATCAACAAAATCAAATCGATCATCAAAGATTAAACATATTTTGTTTGTTTCTGCTGAATCACCCAGTTAAATTATTCATCAAAATAACAAAAACAAAACAGAAGAAAATGAATGAATAAAAATTTGGAAATATCAACGACAAAAAAAATTTGAATTATCATCATCATCATCATCATTTGTCCATGACATATTACGCGAATGGCAAAATTATTTTCATTAAATTGTGATCATTTTTTATGTATAATATCTTGTTGTATTACATTCTGTTGGTTTGCTTGTATTTTTACATCAATAATTTTTCTTTGAATCCAAAAAATCGAATCAATCAGATAGTTATTATCAAATTTCGTGTGCCGGTGTTTGTGATTATTATCCAAAGTGTATCATCATCATTGTTGAATGTAAATCAATAGATAATGTCGATCAATAATAGTAATAATAATTTTTCAATATTATTGGATCAAAATGATCCAAATAATAACAATAATAACAGTGATCATTCATCATCATCATCATCATTAATACCGACAACAATACAGGAAATACAATTGGCATTACAATCATCATCATCAAGATCTACATCATCAACATCAACATTATCATCACCATCATCATTATTATCATCACCAATCACACCATTATTACCATCACCAACATCATCGAATGTTAAAATAGCATCGACTATTTCAACAACAACAATGGCCAATCAATTTGATGATAATAATAATCCAACAGCAACAATCAATCAAATTGTTAATCAAAAAAATATTAAAAATAATTCAACAACAAAAACATCGACAACAACAACAACAAATTTACCATTTACAACACAAATATTAAAACCAGAAATATTAGAATCATTACATAAATCAGAATATTTTCCAAAATCAAGACATCGTTGGAATACAAATGAAGAAATTGCTGCATTATTAATATCGATTGATCAACATGATAAATGGCTTACAGATGAAGTTAAATTAAGGTAACCAAAAAAGTTTTTGGTTTATTTTTATGTTGTTTTGTGTAATCAAACGACGGCGCCAAAAGCAAAATTTTTTTTTCCATTTTTTCCCCTCATTCTTATTATCAGAATTTGAAAATCACAATTCAAAAATCATTCGATCGATTCCACTTTTGTTTGTTTGTTTGCCAAAACAAACGAAAAAAATGACAAACAAAAATGCATGGCAGTGTAGCCAACATTCAAAGGGGTGAAACGTTTTTGAAAAATGCTATCTCGTTATGAGCATTCTCGAAATCTTGATTTTGAGGAAAAAAAAATTTTTTAAATTAAATTTCATTGTTATGACAGGCAAAATATTTCCTCTGAAAGATTTCTATCAGTTTTTTTTCTTCTTCATTTTTCAATTTTGATCAACAAAACAGCAAAACAACAAAAACAAAACTTTTAGGGCTTTTGATCACAAAATGACAAAATTGAAAATTTGAATTTTTGAAATTATGAAATTATTTCACAATTTTTGGTTTCTGGTATCAAATTTCCTATACAAAAGTCATCAAATGCGCAGAATTTTGTTGTTTGTTGAGTAGGCGAAATTCTTGAAATCATTTTCTCTTTTTTGCATTGAAAGCTTGAAAAAATCGAAGGAAAATAATGTTTTAAATTAGATTAAAACTTGAAGCTTTTTCTGCTAGTAATCTTTTCTCACTTTTAAAAAAGATTTGATTTTTTTTTTTTTTTTTTTTTTTGAAACATCAATTGAAATATAAGATAAAATGAAAAACGAATAAGAAGAAGAAGAAGTGAAACATTGACAAATAATCGATATTCAATTGCTGGAATCTTTTTCTTTTCTTTTCGTTCGATATCCAATGATGACGGGAACATTTTCCAGAATTTCGTTTTGGTTCAGGCAAGATAATTTTATTCCCGTTTTCTCTTGCCACTATTGGGAAATTCTTTTCTCATTTTTTTCATCAAAAATGTCTCAATGATTCATTCAACGTTGTTGTCTAGAAATTCTAGACATTGAAATAAATTATTCATTGTTACAAGAGATATCCAATAATTCTTCACTAGTTGTTGTTGTAATTTCGTTTGAATTTTTTCTTTTTCAATGATACAAACAAACGAAGTGTTTAATTCATTTATTTATAACCCGGTTTTTATATCGATAGATTTTGATTTTATCGTTTTTTTTCATGGAAACTTGTAAACTTTCGCAGTCGTCGTTTACACATCCCATTTATATAAATATTTTAAATCGCATGGTTAGTTATTTTTATTTTAACGTTTTCGATCGCACTTTATAACTAGATTTTCCAAGAATTCAGATAATAATTAAATTAAATTATTTATTCATTTAAAAATAGCCAATACTTTTGAATGATTTTGTTTTTTTTCATCGGAAAATTTCCCGAAATTTGTTTTCGGAAAGATTTCTTTTTTGAAAAAATTTCCGAAAACTTTAAAAAAAAAACAAAAATTCACAATTATCATAATTGATTTACATTTTTCCCTCTCTTGTTGTTGTTGTTGTTTTCATAAAGTTGATGGAAAACAGTTTTGTTTTTCGGGAAATTTTCTGCTCTTTTTTTTGAAAAATAAATTAAAACCGACATTTCAATTCGAAATAGCAGGACAAAAACTTGGTTTAAAAAAAACTTTTCTTCGAAAAATTTTTCTCAAAAATTTCAATTAGTGGTCTACCATTCCAAACCATCATATCATTGAGGGGAAAAAAAGTTTTTCAACAAGAAAAACAAAAAATCCAATTAAATTTAAAGATCTTCTTCTTCCAAAGCAACGAAGAAAAACAAACTTCTTAAATGTCATTTCATTCATTCATTTAAAATTCCATTCACATTGAATTTTTGTGGCAAGTTTTTTTTCAATTTTAAATTCAGATGTTTAAAGAAAAGCAATGATGATTGCGAAAATAAATTTCTTTACGAAACACTTTTTATCATGATAATCATCATTATAAATTCATTTGCCAAAGAGTTGATCATAATAAAAGTTTCATTTTTTTGTATTGTTTATGGAAAAATTTCCCAGAAAATCATCATCATTATTATTATGATGATGATGATACAATTCTCGGAAAATTTCCCAAATTACATTTAAATATTATGGTAAAATTGATATTATTATTCGATAGACAAATTATGGAAATAAAATTCTATAATGAATATCAATCATTATCATTTTCAATGCAAAAAAAAACGAATGATATCAGCGAATGAAATGAATATGCAAATTCCCAGAAATGTGTATATGATTGTTTCATATTTCAAATGATGATGTTTGGAAATTAAAAAATTTTCCGTTCGTTCGTAAAGTTTGACATTTTTCAATGTTTTTCCCATTTTGGATTTGTTTATTCTCCAAAAAAACATGTCAACTTTTTGCTTTTTGTTTATCTGATAATCTTTTCTTTTTATACATTTTTTCTGTTTGTTTTGTTTATCAATATTTACCCTACATTATTTTCCATTATGGCCATTCTCCATTTAATAACAGTCGTTTTTTTCGGGGATAAGCAAGCAAAATAAATGCATTTTTTCCCCTCTGCCAGGCTTATCATATTCGTATAGAATATTCTGTATAATTAATATATTCTATTGTAGATTTAAAATGTTCATTTGTTTCATCCAATTGTATTGCAGAATCGAGCTCCAATAACCAAAATTTTTTTTTGAAATCATTTTTACTTTTTTTTTTCTCTATTCGTTTGATAAATGATTCGTTCAATATTCGATCATATTTCTTTTGATTTTTTTCATTTTTTTTATTATTGGTTATTAAAGTTTCAAGATTCTGAATTTTTGTTGTTGTTTGGTTGGTTTTAGCCTTTTTGTATGATTGCTTTTTTTTCCTCTCTCCCCGATTCGATTCTGTCAAGCTGGAATTTCAAAGAAAGAAAAAATAAAATGGACAAAATCATATGATAAATGATGATAATGGTCACTTTCTTGCCAAAAAAAAGAAGAATTCCTTTCAAAACATAATCAAATATCGATTTTAATAAACTTTTAAATTTTCTTTTTTTGGATGATTCTTTTTCATTCACTTGAATTTTGCATAGAATTCAAAAAAAATCCCGAAATGAAAACACAGTGTTAAATGATTTGATAAATCTAATTTTTCAACATTGTCAATTGGGAATTCTTATTCGTTCGTTTACATTTAATATTCTGATTTGATTTGATTTGATTCAACTTGAGCAATGTTTGGTTGGTTGTTCAAGAAAAAAAAACAACAACCAAAAAATACAGAAAGTTTTTTTATTGACCAAAATTTGCATAGATTTTTGCATTTTCATTACCGATTATCATTGTAGCTGCTTAATACTTATAAGGAAAATCGAAAGACATTTACGAAATGTTTCCGGCTACAAATTTCAACAACAACAACAACAAAAAACATTCAAAGCAAAGTTTTCCATGAAATGAAATTCAATTGAAACGAACATACATACCATACATACCATACTATACAATAAATTTATCTTGTCATCTTGAAGACTTGTTATTATCGTTGTTGTTGTTGTTTTTTGTCTATTTTGGCTATTTTGACTATGGTTGATCCAAAAACGAAAAGAAAAGAAAGAAATTTATTACATTGTGTAAACATTTTATATTTGTGTGTGTCTAGTCAGACAAATTGACAAAAATTTCATGTTTGTTTCGTGTGTGTGTATTACTTATCCAACATTTATATTACTAGCAACCAACCAACCAACAATGTCATTTCAATGATTTTTTTTTATTTCGGTTAATAATAATAATAATATTGGATTGTTCCAAGTTGCAAGGATTTTCTGGATTCTAGATTCTGGATTCTGCATTATTTTTTATTTCTTTTTTTTTCGTTTGTTTTGTTTTGTTTATTTGAGATTTTTCGCCTATTGTGACATTATATAAATAGTCATTTTAGATAATGTTTCAGGTTTTTGTTGTTGTTGTTGTTGTGTAAATTATTTCCATTGACGTGATAATAATAATGATGATGATGATGATGATTATTTTCTAGTGATCCTTTTTTTCTAACACAAAGCCTAGCTGTCAATGTTATTTCAAACAACAATAGTGAGTGAGTGAGAGAAAAAAATTTGATTTTTATTTTAATTTGATTCATTGATTTGAAACTTTTTTCTGTAAACATTTCTTTCTCGAAAATATTTCTCCATTTCCGTTTGATTGAATGTTGTTTTGCAAATCAATTTGCAAAAATTTTGTCATTTCATTTCATTATATATTTTTTTCCATTTTCTAAATGTGACAAATGTGTATTGTAATCATCATCCTGCATATAGAGAGAGAGAATCGTCTATATGGAATTCAAGTTAAATGAAGCGAAATATTTTTTTTCATGTAAATCATTTTAGAAAGAATCAATAATGAAAAATTGAAAGGCAATATGTTTTATTTTTCCTCTGTTACTATGGTTGAAATTTTGAAAACGAAATTCGCGTGTTTTGCAAGATTTCATTTCATTTTTCGTCAATGATTTTCCTATCTAATGATTATGATGTAGGCAATAAGTGAATATGAATAATGAAAGGGAAAAAAGGAAAAAGGAAAGAAATCAAAAATTTGCCAAATTGAATGGAAAAAAATTGTAATTTTCCAATGTTTAAGTTTATCTTTTCTAGGGTTATGATTGAATTTGACATTTGATTTTTTACTCTTTTTCTTTTTCTGTTTTTGTTTATTTCATTATATATAGACCTAAAAGTGGTTCAATGTTATTATATTCACGTAAACAAGTACGTTATCGTCGTGATGGTTATTGTTGGAAAAAACGTAAAGATGGTAAAACAACACGTGAAGATCATATGAAATTAAAAGTACAAGGTATTGAATGTATTTATGGTTGTTATGTACATTCAGCAATATTACCTACATTTCATCGTCGTTGTTATTGGTTATTACAGGTAAAACAAAAAATTATCAAAGAAATATTGATTATCAACTTTCTTTTAATTTTTTTAAAAAATCTATTTTTCTCATTCAAAACCAAAAAAAAAAAAAATAGAATCCCGATATTGTACTTGTACATTATTTAAATGTACCATATAATGATGATAATAAAATTATAATACCATCAATAAATTCATTATTAGATACACGTAAAGAATGGACACGTGAAGATCTTGTTTTAGAATTAAAACCAATGTGTAAGTATTATATATATATTTTTTTCAAAAAAAAGTGTCTCTTTTTTTCTGCATATATTTTTATATATATAAAATAATAATGAGTATCACTATCACTATCCCCAACCATAATCATAATAAAATGTTTTTTCCTGGTGCACACACACACACTGCCATCGTTAATTATGATTGATGATGATATGGAGAATTTTCGAGAGTATTCCAAACACATTCACCATTGATACATATGATAAAAATTGCTAAGCCCAAACTAAAACAAAAACGAAAAAAAACATAACGAAATTGATATGGGAAAAAAAGCGTTCCTTTCATTTTTTTTTTTTTTTTGATCCATGAATTGTTTAATTTATAATGACAATATTCTCTCTGTGTAATCAGTGAAAATGAAACGAAAAAAAATTGTAACTATTTTTTCTGTTCACTGATTAAAAATCGATAATTATAATCATCGATTGATGAATTTGGCAATCAAAGAAGCATCATTGTTGAAATAAGAAAATAATTTTAATAATGAAAATAATCGCAAAAACAATAATAATACAATGGTTAGAAATATAAAGAAAAAAAACATTTGAATATATATGAAAATAACAAAGCATTATGACTAAAGTTTATAATGACAAAGTTTAAGGTTCATAGCAGTTATTTACTACAATCTCCCCTTAACTACTATGACCACAATTAGAAAATTATACATTAGTCATAATATTGAAATGATTAAGCAAATTTTTAAAAGAAACAAACGATAAAGGTTTCGTTAACATATCAGCCAATTGCCATGCTGTTTCGACGTATTCAATTGTATATTTAGTTTGTTCAAAAATTTCAACCAACTTTTTAATTTCAATATCGAAGGATCTAGATTTTTTCATTTGACCACCTTTAAATATGTGGATTGTTGATTGGTTGTCGCATTTAAATTTCAAGAATACGTGAAAACCAATAAACTCAAATATTTCAAGAATTGGAACAATTGTTTTATAACCATCAAGAAGAGCTTTGGCTTCAGCTTCGCAACTTGATACAGAAATTTTACGTTGCTTCATACTACGCCAGAATAAAGAAGAATTACCACACTTAACGAAAATTCCACTGGTGGAATGACGTGTTGTGCCTTGTCCAAAACTAGAATCGGTGTATAACTCAAGATCACAACTTAACTCACCACAGACCAAGGTAGAATCGATTGTTCCAGCTAAATACCGGAGTATTTGCTTACATGCCTTGAACAAAGAACCAGTTGGCTTCGACATATACCTAGAAAGCCAATTCACAGCAAAACAAATGTCTGGCCTTGTTCGGTTTGCTATATACAACAGGCAACCAATAAGTTTTTGGACAGGAAGAGAATTATCAACTGGTTCATTATCATCATATTCATACAAAGAAGACATTGGTACTTTTGCGGAATGACAATTTGTCATGTTGAACTCTTCAAGTACTTTGGAAATATATTTGGATTGTGATAATTCAAAACGATCATGAAATTCAACAATGGAAATTCCAAGATAATCATTAACATTTCCAAGATCAGTTATTTCAAATTTAATATCCAGTTCATCAATAAGAGAATCGATATCAGATTCACTTTTGCCAGTGACAATTATATCATCAACATACAGCAAAAGGATTGTATCGTTACGTTTAAATAAACATCGATCTGTAGTACATCGAACAAAACCAATAGATTGTAAATGATTGGCGATAGTACGATACCATTGAAGAGGACTTTGCTTGAGCCCATATAAAGCTTTCTCAAGTTTCAGCAAGCCACTCCCCCCAAAACCTGGAGGTGGACGAACATATACTGGTTCATCTAATGGTGCATTGAGAAAAGCAGTCCGAACATCCAATTGACGCACCTTGTACCGACATGTTTTTGCCCAGCTGAGTACAATATTTGTTAAAGATCGATCGGGCGTGGGCGAAGCAGTATCATTATAATCAACACCCAATTGTTGTCGATAACCGCAAGCCACCAATCTGGCTTTATATTTACCGGTACGCTTTCTGGTAAATATCCATTTTGTTGGAATGGGACGGATGGAATCATCATGAGGAACTTTAGCAAAAACTTTATATTTTTGCAGTTGGTCAATTTCGGCATGGATAGCTTCACGCCACTTATCAGCATCCGGCATACCCAATGCTTCAGCGTAAGTAGCAGGTATGACATGTGAATTAACACACTTGAACCCAAAACGAATAGGAGGAACTCCCCTATTTTCTCTACTTAATTGACGTTGAACTGGTTGTTCATCATTATCAAAAGAAAGAGATGAACGAGTATCACTGAAATCATCATCTGGATTATAATCACTATCATGTTGATCAATCAAAGTCGATGATGATGATGATGGTGATGATGAAGGAGACATAATCGAAGTAGACGATGATGATGGAAGAAACGATGATTGCGATGATGTTGAAGGTAACACTGAAATATCATTGTTATCACTTGAATCAAAATCATTATCACTTTGTTGAGTTGTTGTATTTGTTTCATTATCACTAGTTATAGAATTAGAATGAACAAATGCAGATGATAACGATTCACCAGTTGAAGAAGAATCTGATGAATGATGATACGAAGATTGATTTGCTGAATCACTGCTGAAATACATTTCATTCTCAACAAATTTAACATCATGCATAATATAAATCGCATGATCAGTAGGATCAAGAAGACGATACATTGCTGGAGATTTCGTATAACCGAGGAAAAATAAACGTTTCGATGTTGGATCCAATTTGGATTCACGTTTGACTTTCGGTAGATGACCATAAGCAACACATCCAAACGTGCGAAGATGATTATACGTTGGCTTCTTATCGAAAAACTTCTCATAAGGAGATAATCCATCATCTCTTATCCAGATATTAATGAGACAAATGGCGGTGATCATTGTTTCCGCCCAATAATAATGCGGAACATTAGCAGAATTAAGTAATGTTCGTACAGTACCAAACACGGTACGATTCATTCTTTCAACGATACCATTTTGCTCTGGAGCATAGCCCACAGTTGTCTCATGTTCAATACCATTTTCAAGACAGAAATCATCGAGAGTTGAATTAACAAATTCTCGACCACAATCAGTACGAATAAACCGAACAACACGTTTATGACGACGTTGACGGTAATTGATGAAATCAATAATAGCTTCAGCAGCATCTGATTTGGATTTCAATGGTATTCCAAAGCAGAATCGAGAATAATGATCAACAATAAGCATACCATACTTACAGCCGGAGACAGATAATGTTGGACTTTCCCACAGGTCAATATGCAGGAATTCAAATACACCAACATCTTTGTAGATCATAGGTAATTTATGTGATGAAGCAATAGATTTGTTTTGACAACATTCATGACAATTACCTAGTTTGTTATCAACTTCAGGATGATTGAAATGAACTCGATCCAAGATCGTTTTTCCAGGATGACCGAGACGATGATGCCATAAATTGAACATCTTATGGACAGGTTGATTAATAAGGACCCACAAACCATCATCGTTACGGGATGCTTCAGTAACAAAATCACCTTTGCGAATGGTAACCGTTGGATTTTCGGATTCACCATCGAAGATAATGGAATAACCATCTTCAAACAACTTTTGGACGGACAAAAGATTTGAATTGAAATTGCCAAATGCTACATTACTTAGTTGTAATTTATGACCATTATTGAGATTTATAATTGTACCACCCATTTTTTCCGATATAATAGGGCTTCCACCAGCAGCTTCAAAGACTGCAGATTTCTGCACCGGATGGATGAGATTTGAATCATCATTGGTTGCGTGAGATGTGCAACCGGAATCAATAATCCACGAATTACCATTGGGTAATCGGTTTGTACATTTTAAAACAACAGATCTAGCCTGTCGATTTGCACTGTTGGTGTTGGTGTTGGTAGCACTAGTACCAGGTCGATTGGTTTGAGGCACATTTTTAGTTTTGTGACCATCATCCCAAAATTTAGTGTGACACTGGTCGACTGAATGTCCATTTCGATGACAATATGTACATTTCAATTCAGAACGATTAGAAGATGATGGTTTCGATGATTTATGAAACGATTTTTTCTGAACTGCTGCTTTGGCAGCTTGTTTAATGATGGATTCAGAATCTTGTCGTTTAGTCGACAAAGATGACGATTTATTTTTTTCATCTTCTTCAACGAATGCATTGATAATATCTTTCATTGTGATTTTATCACGTGATGTCAAACGGTCAGCAAGACGATCAAATGATGGACGTGGTAACAACGATATAATGAGAACACATCTTGTGCTTTCATTTAGTGATACCCATTCAGATTCTAAATCTTCGAATCTGGCGGTCAATAATTCACTCCATTTTCGAAGAGTACCACCATTATACGTTGTCTTAAGCAACGTAGTAAATTCTACGCACAGATGTAGCAAAGGTATCCTTCTCGAATCTAATCATATAAGACCAGACTTGAAATACCGTTTTGCAATGTTGTACCAATTCGATAGTATTTGGATTGAAGGTGAATATAATAAGGCCATAATACCTGCAGTATTCTATATACTCAGGTTCTTGTGGAGAGATTTCTCGTTTAAGGTAATCTCCCTTACCACAAGCTTCAAAAGCAGATCTGACCGTATTTATCCATGCTTTGACATTATTGCCATCGTATTTTGAAACTTGACCAAAAACAAACGTTTCAGTCAATTTGGAATCTTGTTTTCCCGAATCTTGAGATTTTGACATTGAAGCAATTGCAGAAGATAATTGCTGAAGAACCAATGAAAGATCGGGTGTATTTGTTTTGTTACCAGACATCTTAGTAGTTGAGAAAACAAAAACAAAAAAATAAAAACAAGACAAAATTGGAGAGGCGGGAAATTATGAACCACGCTCTGCTACCAAATGTTGAAATAAGAAAATAATTTTAATAATGAAAATAATCGCAAAAACAATAATAATACAATGGTTAGAAATATAAAGAAAAAAAACATTTGAATATATATGAAAATAACAAAGCATTATGACTAAAGTTTATAATGACAAAGTTTAAGGTTCATAGCAGTTATTTACTACAATCATAATGTCAGAATTTTTCATTTTTTTTAATAATTGTTATCATCATCACAGCGATTGATATTTATTTATCGATTAGTTTGTCTCTGTTGTTAATCGATATATTTATTTTCATTGTCATAGTGAATGTGTATTCTTTCAACAATCGATCAATCGATTGAATATCGATCGATTTTGATTGTTTTTATCTTTGTCTTTTATTCGGATGTTGTTCGGAAAAAAAAAGTTTATTGGCCTATTGAAACAATCGGCTAAAGCTAGTCAGGATGAAAATATGAAATGATTTTTTACATCTGGCCAATTTTGCTATAGTTTCATCATCTTCAGATGTTCATCATCATTATCATTTTCTAAAGAAATAATTTTTTTTGGGCAATCATTGAGACGAATCCAAAATTGATTTTTTTTGTAATCAATTTTTTTTGTTTATTTTTGCACACACTTCCGACATAGTTTTGGATGATTCTCTTTTTTTTTGGATTCCAAAAAGTCAAACAATCAAATTGATGATGACAATTTTCAATCATTTTTTTGTTTGTTTTCATTATGAAATTGCTGTATGATTAAAAACAATGACAATGAAAACATCATTATAATCATCATCATTGATGGATGTATGGCCGGAAAAAAATGAAACAGAATTTTTCAATTTATCTATGATGATGATGATGATGATGATGATGACAAGATGATGATGAAACAAACTTGTCGAGAATCAATAAATATTTTCATTATTGTTGTCCATGATGATAATAATGATTTTCTGTTCGGTTATTTGTGAAAGAAGAAGACATCAGTTATGAATAGAATAAGAAATTCAGAACATTAAGTTATGATGATGATGATGATAATGATTGTTTATGAAAATTATCTTTCAAGTCAGTTATTTTGTTTTCCTAAGCTAAATGTAAACACAAATTGAACAAAAAAACTTGAGTACATCATCAAAACCGCAATAATAATAATAATGATTATTATTATGATGATGATGACATTTAGCTAGAATTGGTAGATTCAAAAATGAAAAAAAGTAGAATAATGTTTTTCTTTATTGCGCTTTGGATCAAACAAACATACAAATTGAATTTATTATTCTAAAAATTATTAGGTAAATAAGTGAAAGAGTTGTTCAAACATGCGCATATACACTTTTCTTCAAAAGTCAAAATTTCAAAGATGACTATATGATTCATAGTCGAGTGAGGTTAGGTTGATGACAATGACTATGACTATGATTCATAGTCAAGTGAGGTTAGGTTGATGACTATGACTATGACTATGATTCATAGTCGAGTGAGGTTAGGTTGATGACTATGACTATGACTATGATTCATAGTCGAGTGAGGTTAGGTTGATGACAATGACTATGACTATGATTCATAGTCATGTGAGGTTAGGTTGATGAATATGACTATGCGATTCATAGTCAAGTGAGGTTAGGTTGATAAAAAAAATTGATTTTTTTTGACTAATTTTTTTTTGTTTTCTATAAAAATATAGTTTTTACTGTAAATGAAAAAGAAAATGGTGAAATTGATGATGAATTAGAACGATCAACATTGGATACAATTGAATTAATTGTACAACAATTATTAATCAAACAACGTGTACGATTAAAAACATTGGAAGAATCGATAATATCGTTGGCCACATCATCATCAACAACAACAATGACATCGACAACAACAACAACAACATTATCGAATCATTTTAAAAATCAACAATCAAATAATGATTTAATTCGACAACAACAACAAATAAAAACACATCAAATATTTACAAGTCTTTCATCGGGACAAATAATGGATGCACAAACATTATCAAAAAAATCATCATCAACATTGAAACCAGATATATCATCGATTACAACAAATAATGATAATATTATTGATTTGAATAATGGTAATTCACAGAATATTATTTTACAACAAAATTGTTTAAAACAAATGGATAATAATAATCATCAAAATCAATCACAGAATTCTTTAACGGTATGTTATGTTTTTTTCTAATTAATTAGCAAAATTAATGCATTTCAACGGAGTTTTTCATAGACTAAGTTGAGAAGTGACTATGACAAACATTGAATTTTGGATATTTTATGATTATGATGTGAATGAACCATTTGTCTGCAAATTCTTTTTTTCATTTCATTTTATTTTATTGCTGGTGAGAGAAAGAGAATTCTTCTTTGTCCATTTTTTTCCCCCTCCATTCAATATTCAATTGACTTGATGAAAAGTGAATAAAAGAAATGAAAATTTTAAATTGAAAAGATTCTTTACAGGCACATTATTCATTCATTCATTCATTCATTCATTGATGATGTGATAAAATTATCATTGTGAAATGAAAAAAAAGGTTAGCCGTTCAAAAATTTCAAAAGAAATTTTTCCCAACAAACTTTTCAGGAAAGTGAAAAATAAAACTTGAATGGATGTTTTCAAATGATTCTATTGAAAATTTTTCTTTTCAAAAAAATTTATTATCATGATATAATATCGGCCGAAAATTGATGTTGAGCTCGATAATGTCCTTTCTCTTTTTTTTCGGCCAGATGATAATGGTTGGCCATTTAGATTTTCGATCATATTTTCTTATTTTCAAATTTCATTTTTATCATCATCAGAATGATCTCCAGAATGATCTATGATATTGTTTAATTGAATTGATGATGATCATGGAGAAATGGGAAAAAGTCAATCAATGACGATGACGATGACGACAAAATTGATTGGATAATTAATTTTCATTGATTCCAATTTCATTGAAACATTTTATGATAAATCAGTCTAATGTCTTATCAGCATAACTGTCAACCATGAACCAATGAAAAATTTTGTGATCAGGTTGAAAACAAAATGTTGATTGATATGGAAATTTGTTTCTGTTTTTCAAATTATCCTCTTATCGTTTTTGTTGTTGTTGTTGTGGTTGTCTGGTGTGGTTAAAAGATTTATCGATTATTTTTCTTTCAAGATAATTCTAACCTTTCGAAAGAAAAAAAATACGTATGACATTTTTCTTGAAAAGTTTCAAGTCAATAGTTTAAATGATTGATAATTTTTGATTGGGTTCTGGTCATGATAATGATAATGATGATGACATTCATGCACCGGATCTGCTGTTTCTTAATGATTTATCTTTGTGTCTGTCTGTGTCTCTGTGTGTGTGTGCTTGGGTGTGGTTAAACAAACCTTAAAAACCCAGAAAAAAAACTAATAAGTTCAACCACAGACAACCTACCCGAAAACACATAACAATCAAACAGACATTGAATAAATTGGATAAAATGTTTTTTGGTTTTTTCGGGTGATGTAGAGGGGGGTGAAAAATGTGTGGGAGAGAGAGAATATTCCATTTTGGTCATGACATAATATTTTTTATTTTTTTCTAAACAAACTTGTGATAAACGAAAAACTAAAACTGTCAAAATAGACATCGAAATAGAAAATTTATCCCTATAATAATAATAATAACTGTAAGTGCCTGTGTATGTGTGGGCGTAAATTGATAAATGTTACCCCCCTTATTTCCCCATTTCCCAGAAAAACAAAATAAAAAAAAACAGGACAGAAACCACCAAGGTTGTCGTCGAGTGATTAATTTTAGATACATTTTTCTGCCTGCTTGCTTGTTTGCTTCTTTCTATCATATAATCTTGTTATTTACTGTTGTTTTGTTTGTTTCTGGGAAATGATGAAATTGAATTTTTGTAGACAATGAAGAAAAAAATTGTCAACAACATAATATCCAATGTGAAAATTCAAATATATTGATGGTGTATTTATGTAAATGAGAAAACAGAAAAATAAATGTTTATTTTGTTTGTTTGAAAGGGTGAGGCAACGAAAATCATTGTCGATTAAATAATGATGATATTTTTTTCTGGATTAATTTGCGAAAAGTTTTTTTGTTTTCTGGAAAATTTCTCTAAAAAATTAATTGAAATTTTTTTTAAATTTTTTCCTTTTCTAAAAAAAAATTGAAGAATACTGTTCAGCTAGTGCAATTGACATCTGCAAATACAGCAATGTGTCAATTAACTGCTGCTTCTGGTTCAACCGCTTCGGGTGCAATTGATCATCATGGACATCAATTACATCATTCAAAACATCCGCATCATCATCATTTTCAACAACAACAACAACATCCACATTCGATTACATTTGAAAAAGCTTCATCAATAAATCAACAACAACAACATCAACAATCAACATCATTGATATTGAACATGTCACAAATACAATCTAGTTTTATAATACTTAATCAACAACAACAACAACAGCAACGACAACAATCAAATGGTCAACAACAACAACCAATAACATTTGTTACATATCGTAATCGTACCGGTTCAATGAATTCAGCAGCCGCAGCATCAGCATCAGCATCAGCATCAGCAGCAACAACAACAACAATGATGTTAACAACAACAAAAACAACACCTAAACAACAACAACAAAATATATCTAAATTAACTGATTTAACATCATCATCATCATCATCGCTACATCAACCTCAGCAGCAGCAATCAATTTGTGCATTTAAAGTGCCGATTAATGTTGGAATTCAACAACAACAACAACAGCCAACAGATAATCAAATGTTTTGTCCTTTGACAAATTCAAAAAATTCTGTGATGACACCAATTTTTACTGCTGCTGCTACGGATATAACATTACCATCATCATCATCATCGATTAATGATAATAATAATGATGATGATATACAAATGGCTGAAATTGAAATGGATACATTAAACGAATTGGATTCGAATGCAAATACATTTCATTTAGATGATGAAGAATCAATGTTAATATCGACAAGTAATGCATCAACACCTGAACATCATTTATCATTTGGACATCAACAACAACAACAAAAACAACCAAATCATTCAAATCTTAACCAGCTTGTTATTGTTGGTAATAGTAATAATGGAAATTATTTACAACAACATCATTGTTTAGATTCAAAGTTATCAACAACAAATCATTCAAGTTATGACAATAATAATAATTTTGATACATTTGATACATCATTATTTGATAATATTGATAATCAATCAACAACAAATACATTGAATGCAAATTGTCATTTAATGTCTAAACAAAGATCTCATCCACATATAATTGGTCGTGATAGTTTAATTAATTCGGTTAATTATAATCAAAATAATAATAATAATCGATTAGCTTTGTTACATTCAAATCATAATTCATTTATAAATGAAAATCAATCAATAAATCTTATTGATAATCGAATATTATTATCATCATCAAATCAACAACAACAACAACAACAAAATTGTCATCATCATTTAAATAAAAATGATTTAATGAATATTTCTACACAAAGTGATGGTGATTTTAGTTTAAATAGCCAAATAACTATTATCGGTGGTAATCATCATAATGATAATAACTGCGATAATAATGGTAATAATATAATATCGACATCGACAACATCGAATACAATTGATTTTATGGATCATGATGATATAGCAACATCGGATGAAATTTTATTTAATCTTGAAACATTTGATATGTTTGGTGAATTTGATGATCATTTAGATGATGATAATGATGATGATGATCATAATATAATTTCAGATTCAAATAACCATGAAAATGTAGATGTTTTGAATACAAATGATCACTGTAATCAAACTAATGAAACATTAGTCACTGCCATTAATGATATTAATAAAAATCGTGATGATAATGATGATGATGAAGATAAAAGACGACATTTAACAAATTTAATAATACGTCCATCATCGGAAACATATCGTACGAATAATTTTAAACAAAAAACTAATATTAAATCAAAAGATGATACATTCAATCAGCAACGACAGCAAAATTCAAAATTAATTTTTGATGAAAATTTTTCAATTACAACCACCGATGATGATAATAATGATAATGGTGATGACGATGAAGATGATACCGATGATGATGATAATGATCGGATACCAATTTGTGTACAAGAATTATGGACAACAACCACTGATAAATCTAAATCAAAAGACATATTAAATTCATCGAATGAAAAAGCCAATTCCGGTAAGTTTTGGATTGATTGATTTGTTATTGAAAATTAACTTTATAGTTTGTTTTTTTTTGTTTGACAGGAAAATCAAATGATGATAATGGCAGTAGTAGTACTGGTTGTAATGATAAAAATACCGCAACACCTATTGACGTCAATGTTGATGAGAATGGAAATTTATCTATAATAACAACAACAACAACAAAAAAGGCGTCATCAATTATTAGTATAATCGATACGCCTGCTACTGCAACGCCCACAACAACAACAAATAATAATAATAATAATAACTATCCATTATTAAAACGACAATTAAGTTCATGTAATTTATTTTCATCATCATCAATGAAAAATAATAATAATAATGATAATAATAATGAATATCGGCTATCACAACAACAACAACAACGACAATCATTATCATTATTATTATCCGACAACAATCATAATCAACAACCAAAACAACAACAACAACAACAAATAATTATCGATTCAGAAACAATGTTAAAAAATCCAAATCTAAATAGCGGTATTTTGAATCAAATAACCGATTATTCACCGGAATGGTGTTATACTGAAGGTAATGTTTTTTTCGTTTTTTTTCATAAATTTTCTCAAACCGACCATAAAACAAAACAAAAAAGAAAAGAAAGGGTTAAAAAAGTTGTTTTTTTTTCTAAATTTCATCAAAAAAAAAAAAAGTAATTCAAGTTTCATGATAGGTAATAATCATTATTATTATTATTGCATTTATTTATTGATTTTTCTTCTTCTTCTACTGATTATATTACCTGTGTGAAGTGCAATATGCAAAAAAAAAGCATTTTCATTTATTTTTAGTTCATTGACTTGATTCGGTATCTAAGAAAAAATTCCTAATGATTCTTTGAGTAAAATGATATTACATGAAATCATTAACCTTTTGTCATTTAAGTGTGTGAAAATTTCTAGTTAATAAGTAAGTAAGTAAGTGTGTAGTTTGTATGTAATTTTTTTTTGTAATTTCATATTATATCGCGTGTCATCCGATCATAACGATGAAAAATCAACACAACAAACAAGAACAGTCTTCTTTCCTTATTTGGTTAAAAACTTTTATCAGTCTAAACCAGAATAATTACCATATATAGATCGAAATGGATCAACCGAAGGAAGAAAAATGATTTCTGGAACCCAGGAAAATAGAATGATCCATTACACACAGGAAGAAAAAAAATAGATAAATAAATTTCAATTTACTTTTTTTGTTTATTCAATCTTGTTGACCTGGTTTTTTTTCTCGTTTGTTTGTTTGTTAATCTTTATAATCTTCATGTGACAAGTATCAATCATAAGTTTATTGAATCCTTGTTTGATAGTTTGATCCAGAATATGATGATGACTAAAATCAACTAACAGAATTAAAGTTATCCCCCTTTTTTTCCCCCAGAGAAAACTCCATTATATAACCCGATGGCCCTAAAAATAATAATGATAACCAATGAAATTCAATAGCTATTTATTTTAATCATCATCGTTATTATCGTTGTCGTTACGGACTTTATGATTATTATTATTTTTGTATCGAAATGTATAATGATAATGAAAAAAAAATAGTAGCAAAACCTTTGGTACGATAGTGAAAAAACGGTTATGGCAATAAAAATTAATTGAATTTTCGATGACCATCGGCCTGGTGAATGTTTTTTTTATTTATTTATTTTGGTCGGTCGGTCGGTTGGTCAGTATCTTTTTATGACGATAATGATGAAATATTGTTTCAGGATAAAACAGATGAAAAGCAGATGAATTTTTTTTCTTTCTTTCTTTCTGGCTAAATAATTTCTGGATTTTCGTCGTAATAACCAGAAATTAAATTAAATAGACAATGAATAGCAAATATATTTGTATAAGAGAGAGAAAGGTGAAATCAACCTAATGAACCAAAACAAAGCAAACAAAAATTATATTTTTTTATTTCAAAAACAAAATTCATTCATTCATTTTTTTTTGACTCCAGGTTTTTCTGGATTGTTTTTCTCACCAAGTTGAAACAAAAATAATAATAATAATTTTCTGTATAGAATATTCCATGATAGAATGAGCGAGAAAAACATACAGAAACTGTATTCTCTATATATGTGTGTGTGTTCTGCAGAATTTAATGAATCGAAATAATTGACTTCATTCGCGTTCCTTTTTTTTTGTTTTATCGCTTCCATATTTCTTTTGCACTGATCAACTAAATAACTAACTAACTAACTAACTGACCAACCAGAAAACAAAAATATCCAAAAATGGTATTAATCGTTGAAAATAGTCGCCCTGTATGTTTTATTATTATTATTCTAGCCAAGGATTTAGATAGAATCATAACTATTTTGTTTTTATATATGAGCCTAGTAACACATTAATGATGATGATTACGGTTGTGTTGAAATAGCTTTGGAAAAAAAAGATTTCTCCTGTATAATGATCTGAATATGATGATGATGATATTCAGACCGTAGCAGTAGCCTTACCCGAAAAAAAATCAAACAATTCTGCTGGGAAATATTCATTTTGATTTCAAAATGATAATAATGATGATGATACATAATTCAGTGATCCAATTTCCAATTCCAATTCTTTTTTTCAAGGTAATAATGATTATTTTCAGAAAAAGAAATAGACAATGACAAAACCAGAATCCAGAATCATTATTATTATATAGTCAAATTAATAATCATTTTGTGTGTGTGTGTGTCTATGTGTGGTTTTGAATTGAAAAACGTGTTTGGTTAGTTTTGAAAAAAAGATATTCTGTATATGGAATTTGCCATATACACACGTCTATCCAGAAGAATCTAGTCTAGATTTTGTTTCTAGCTAATCTCTCTTTAGTTGAAATTCTTGTCCCTTTTTTTTCTACTGAAATAGATTATCTGATTGTACGAATTTTATGTATCTCTTTTCGTTCATTTATAATCATAATGATTTTTTTCTTTCTCTAGAAATAAAGATAATATTTCAATTCCATTTTTGTTTTTCTCTTTGGTGGTTATATAATAATAATAATGATGATGACCAATCCAGAATTGTCATTTTGTTTTACATTTACATTTGCATTTGTATTTTTGGAAGTATCTTAAGGGTTAATTTTCGTTATTTTTCTTCCCAATATTTCCTTTTTCAGTTTATTATTTATCCATTTAAAGTTATGTGATTTATCAGTTTTGAAAGATTTTTTTCTTTCTATACAACCAAAACAAAAACAAAAAACGAAGACGAAAAAAAGTTTTTCAAAATTCAATAATAGTCAGTGTTTGTGTAGGTTGTAAATGTTGGAAAATTTTTTAAAGAAAAAAAGTTATTGAAAAAAAGTCAAGTGGTTTAAACTTTTGACACGCAGACAGACAGTGTAAATTGACCTTGATTAATTTCAAATTGATTTGGAAAAGTTTTTATTAAATTTTTTTCCGAAAACATTTCTCTTTTTCTTTTTTTTTTGTCAATCATATATATAGGTGGTATAAAAGTTCTTGTTGCTGGCCCCTGGTATAATGATCCAAATTCAAATAATCATTATTCAATTTTATTTGATTCAATTCCAGTACAAACAGAATTAATACAGAATGGTTTATTAAGATGTTTTAGTCCAAAACATCAATCGGGTTTAATAACATTACAAGTTTCTTGTAATAATATTATTATTTCTAATTCAGTTATATTTGAATATCGTGATTCTAATAACAACAACAACCAAAACAACAACAACAATAAATTATTGAATCAAAATTCATTGAAATTCAATTCTAACACTACTACTACATCATCATCATCCGGCCAGAATTCAACGTCATCCATAATCAAAATTAAACAACCTTCATTGATGGTATGATTTTTGATCTTTGTTGAATTGAATGATTTTTATTGATCGTTTTTTTTTTGCTCTTTACATATAGGAACAAATCAAATCAGAATAATAATGATGATGATGATAACTTGGCAAAATTCAAATTCAAATTTTTTTTCTGGTTTGTGAATGAAAATAGCTTGGTAAGTTGATTGTAAAAAAAATGTCATCACCATCATCATCGATATCAACACCCGATAACCTCTTGAATGAATCACAAAAATCAAAAGTTTCACAAAATTACCCATTTCATTTTGTTGGATCGATTCGATTGAATCGATTTTTCGTTTTCCTCGTCTACCATCAATTCTGTCCAGTTTTTATTTCAACAAACTTTGCTTGATTTGGTTGAGTACCGTATCAAACTTTGATGATGACATTCCTTTTCTTTAATGTTTTTTGTTTTGTTTTGGCCTTTCATTATCACCATCATCATCTTATTCTCTGAATTGTTTGAGTGTGTGTCAAATCAGATTCGATACACTTGAATTTTGGTGAATTGAATTCTGAAACGAACTCGAAAAAACAAACTGAAAAGTAAATTGAACATTGAATAATCAATTTCGATTGATATGATCGTGGTGAGGGAAAATTTTCATTCCCTTCTGTACATGTCCAGTAAGTTATTCTATAGAATCTAATTTAATTCAAATAAGAATTGATATAGATGCTGATGATTGAATTGATTAACAACAACTAACTTTATAACGGTCAAGGGGTTATTTTATTTGATGACATTGATAATGATCAAATTTATATATATATGTCTTTGGTGGGGTTATTTGGGGCTATTTTTTTTATTATCTTGAAAACTGAAGAAAAATAAATAAATAAAAATTGAACATTTGTGAATAAATCATCATGAACTAGCTATAAAATAATTGCCAAAACAAACTATAGTAACAAAAAAAAGGGTTCGTATAGCCTAAACATACATGATATGAATGGCAACACAATCATAAAAAAAACGGTCGTCATACCAGATCCACACTGGTAATTTTTTATATATTTTTATTTTTATTTCATCAACCATATAGTTTTCTGGTAGTCTGGGTTAAAAAAAATTATGAATTTATTTATGACCCAAAAAATGAATGAAATGTTATTGTTGACGATGATGATGATGATGACTAAGCAAAACTGGTGAACTTTTTCAATTTCAATTCTTTTTCTCTTCTCATTTTTAGCTATTGAGCATCCATCGATTGATTGATTCGTCGTCCATCGACTATACCTTTTTTTTGGCATTGATGTTACAATCATCAAATCACAGCTCATCAAAAAATCTGATCTTTAGTGTTTATTCATCATTATCATCTTAAAAAACATTTGAAAAATTGATTTTTTTTGTTCTTTTTTTTAAAAAAAACAAAAGTCAAATGGTATTGAACTATAAAAAATCAAACCACGTTGATAATATTTGTATTATATAATATTTTACTAATTATAATATTTTAATTGAGAATAAAATTCTATTTAATTATTGGATGTCTCAAGAATTGTGTTCTTTTTTATAAATGGCAGAATCAAATTTACAATTTTACAATTCATTTTATAAACGATTATAACTGCCATCTAGTTTTTGAAAATTGAAAACAAACCATTTAATGTTTTCAAAAGTCAATTTTCAAGTGATTTTCATTTAAAAAAAAATAAAATATAAACACCTGGATTAAATTAAATTAAAGTATTCTTTTTCCATTATACATAGAGAATTCAAAATACAATCAAAATCTGGAAGCTAGCGAAATTTTCAAAAAAAAAAAAAACAAAATAAAAATGAAAATGAAAAAAATTCATCATATTTTTGAATGGAAAAAAGGGTATGTTGATTGATTGATTGTGATTGATTAATTAATTGATTAGAATTTTATATATTTAAATTTGATAAATTATAGCTCCACCACTAGGATTTGTACGGCAAACAAATTTACAATTTTTTGATAAAATTGTTTCAAAATCTTGAGCATTTTCTTCATAAACAAGGCTAACAGTACAACCACCCCAACCAGCACCGGTTAAACGTGATCCAATTGCACCATTTTCCAATGCCAGCGCAACTAATTCATCTAATTGTGGTGATGAACATTCATAAAGATCACGACAACTTTCATGTGATTCAATCATTAATTGTCCAAGATGTTCGACATCTTTAGTTGTATCGCAAATTCGTCGAAATTCTTGTACACGATATGCTTCATCATAAACATGTTTAGCTCGTTGATAAAGTTTAAATTCTTCAATCGGTTCGCTTACACGTGATAAAAATGTTTTTTCCATTTCATTTGTATCGATTCCTGTTTCAAGAATTAGGATTTTAAAAGAAAAAATTACATTGATTGAAAAATTCAAATTGTTTGTTCATCAACTAACCAAGTATGGAACAAATATCGGATTTTGTATAAAATTCTTTTTCCAAATCAAAAATTGATGATAAATGTTCACCCATTTCGGCTAATGGAATTGCACTTGCTTGTTGTACAACCCATAATTGATCACCAAGTTTATAACCGGCAATTTTTAATTTTCTTGCAATAATAGCAGCTGCTAACCGGGTTTCAGCAACACGTGTATTATAATGTGCTGTAACAGCTTTTTGCATCGATATACCACAATGTGCTATAAACCAACAAACACCATCCGGTAGATCAACATTAGTTGCATTTAATTGTGGAATAAAATCAATAATTTTTGCTGATCCTTTTTCCGCTAACATTGCAATAGCTTGATCCATACCACCGGAATCTGTACCAATATAACGTTCACATTTTGTACATAATAATGCAATATCTAATTTTGGAATCGGTGTTGATATTTTAACTAAATGAGATTAAGTATGATTATTTAAATGTTTTTTTTTTGTTTAATCTTTAGATTAATTCTAAATACATACAAATTGATTGATGATAAGCGATCAATGTTGATAATGCTGATGAACAAACCATTGCCGAAGAACTAGAAAGGCCAGATGCAGCCGGTATTGTACCATGAACAATAACATTTATTGATGGTAATTGTTGTTGATTATCCGATTGTACATCCATCGAACAATATTTATCAACAATACCTTTATAACCGCATAAAAAATAATGATACCATTTTATTGATTTTGGAAATTCTAAATCCATTACATTGATTGTAACATCCGGATATTGATTATCAACATTAGCTAAATGTATTTGACCAGATTTATCGTTTGGACCAACAGCCATCATAATATCTTGTTCAATTGCCATTGGTAATACCGAATAGCCACAATAATCAATATGTTCACCAATTAGATTAACACGACCTGGTACACGAACCAAAAATAATGGTCGACATGATTGACCAAAATGTTTTTGATATTCATTCAGTATACGTTGTATACGTTCTGATTGTCGTAAATCAGCCGGTAAATCTCTAATCGGTACAATATTGGCTGAAATATAATCCGAATCTTCGAACGACATCTATTTTTTAAATTAAATTTTTAAAAATTTGTAAATTAAATTCTTTAATAAAAAATTAAATTCAATTCAATTAAAAAACACACATTTTTTTCTTTTCTTTTCTTAAAAAACAAAATTTTCTAAATTCCAAATGACAATGACAATGTCAACACTTTTCTTTTCTTGTGAGAAAAATGTCATATCAAATTTTTTTTCCTCTTCACCAATCAATCAATCAATCGATCGATTGATTTTATCATTGATAAATGTCAATGATAAAAGCAAAACAATCAACAATCATTCAATCGTAACGTGAAGGAGATAATCAATATCATACCACCACCACCAGCATATCAATGATTTGATTTCATTGAACCATTCTTTGAATTCAAAACAAAAATGAATGAATACATACTTGGTCAGTTGATAAGTAGTTTGCAAGATTGAATTGACAAAAAATTAATGATTCAGATAGAATGTTGTTGTTTTCGATTTATTTGGAAATTGGAATCCTTTTTTTCAGTGTTTTATTGCATAATTTAAGAAAATTGGAAGATAAAAAGCTCACGAATTAAAGATTTTTGATTTCACAAAGAAATGGAATGTTTTAAAAATTCATTGGAATGAATATTGTTTGGAACCGTTGAAACAACAACAACAACTTATTTCATTTCATTTTTGCTAATTGTTAGGCGCATTTGTTTACATCAGAAAATATTTGTTGTTAACTGCTGTTAATTTGACATAATAGTTGGCTTTATTGTATACAAGCTACATTAAATTGTAGCAAAAAAACGTAAAATGACAAATAAACAAATGTTTTTGCAGTGATAATTAAACATTGAAAATGAAAAACAAACAAACGAATAAAAAAAAACATTTTTTGGTAGTGGAATTTCGGAAATCAAAATAAACATGGCAGCATAGAAAAATAATATGAATGATTGAGACAATGAAAATTGATGATGAAAATCGAGCCATGGCGAAAACAAAATACGATGTGAATGTAGCAAAAAAGGAAAGGAAGTATATATTCTCTATATAATGGTGGTGGGTGGAAAAAAAATGTTCATCATGCAGACGACCAGTTGGTTAGTTAGTTCAGTTGTATTGTATATTGCAATTGATTATTTTGTTGTGTTTCAATGATGGTGGTGGTTGTTTGGTTGGTTGAATCTTGCTATATATCCTGGTTACTATTTTTTGAAATTATACCAAGAATGGATTCAACTTTTTTATCATCAAACTAAACCCATAGAATACGAACAATTATCAATATTGTAATGAAAAATATTAGACCAGCAATAATAAAAAATATGATTAACATTTCAGGTGTATCCATTATGATTGCCAATGCTGCATTCGATATTCTTCCTGTTTTCGATGTCGATGTCGATGTCGATGATGATAATGATAATAATTTTGATCTTAATGATTGTCTACAATGAATTTCTTTTTCATATGGCCCAATACAGGTAGCAAAACCAATTGCATGTGCAATAAATGATTGTTCTAATGTACCACCAAATAAATATGACATTGGTCCATTACTAAATATAGCAACATCTTCACCTGAATGGTGTGATTTTTTTGTTAAAAAAGCCGAATGAAAACGATATTTAAGATCAACTGAGAGAAAAAGAAATCAAAATTTTCAAAAGAAAAGATTATTTCGATGTTTTTTTGATTCATAGAAAAAAACTTACGTGCAGCTTGTTCCAAAGCCATATTTGTAATATTTGAACGTTGTTGCAGTGTTTGAAATCCAGGACCACTTGTATATGATAATGTTGTAAATGGTAATTGATTACCATCTTTACGACGAGATAAACCATTAATTGGATTACCACGTTGTGAATAACCATTAATAACTAATGGTTGTGAATGATCAGCAGTAACTAAAAATAATGTATCATCTTGTTGTTTGGATAATAATTTTCTTGCACGACGAATAGCGCGATCAAATTCTAAAACTTCATGTAATGATAATGATGCATAACCACGATGATGTGCTTGATCTATAAGACCACCTTCAACTAATAAAACAAAACCTTTATCATGTTTAGATAGAATTTTTATAGCTGCTTCAGTCATTTCGGATAATGATGGTTCACCATCAATACTTTGATCACGTAAACGATCAAATTCCATATGTGAATAATTAAATAAACCAAATAATGATTTCATTTTTGAATAATCTAATTGATGTAAACCACGACTACTATTAACATATGCATATTCTGATTCATTTAATCCCGAATAATGTTGATTTTGTAACCATTCTAGAATTAAATTTCGTCCATCTTTTCGTTCACCATATTTTCCATTTGGATCACCATTAATTCCACGTGGATCTTTAACCGTTTCGGGTAGAAAACCTTTTCGGCCACCACCAAGTATAACACTTAATCTTTTACCCGGATCATTTTCAATCAATTGTAAAGCAATATCTTTACAATCCGTTTCACTAAATGTTCCATTAATAATCGTTTGATCAACATTAGATTCCCATTTACGATTTTGGCTATGTGCATATGCAGCAGCTGGTGTTGCATGTGTAACACGTGTTGTTGTTACAATACCGGCCACCTTTCCGGCATTTAATGCCCAGGTAAATATTGAATCAATTGAATTACGATGAACAGAATCACAATCCGGATCATTACGCTTTACTTTAGCTGAAACACCTAATGTATTGAAATTATTTTTAACACCGGATAAAAATGCTGTTGCCGTTGCAGCCGAATCCGGTATTTGTTGATCAACATTATAAGTCTATTGATTAATAGAATTTGAACTTGGATTCTTTTCAAACATTGAACCTTAAATTGACTTACCTTAATCAAAGCTGTAAATGGAAAAAGATCCATTTCAAGCATTGCTTCTTCACCATTATTGCTATGATGATATTGTCCATGTTGTTGTTGTTGTTGACCTTTCAATATTCTTGATGCAGTAATCGTGCTGATACCCATACCATCACCAAGAAATAATATTACATTTTTAGCTGGTCGATTTGTTATCGATGATGATGATGGTAATAAATATTGTCGTCGTTGAAGATTACGATATGCTTGTACATACCAATATATTGGATCAGTTTCATCAAATTGTTGTTTATCAACATTATTTTTATTTAAATTACTATTAATTTCATTAAAATTATCTAAATCGATTGATTTTGAAGTTGAAATCGATGATGATTCCACTACTGCTATGAATAGCCAAACACATTTTGAAATGAATACGATAACAACCGAAATAAACATTCGAAATGACTATTTTTGTTTTTGTTTTGTTAGGTTTTTGGGGTTTTGCTGCCGAATGTCTGTTGTGTTGTTGTTGTTGGCGAATCGAATTCGAAACAAATATTTTTTTCGACCAATATGACAGACCTTTTATAACATCGATATCCACAACACAGGAAACCACCATCAACATCAAAAAATTTCAACGAAAAAAAATGATCATTTGCAATACAATGGCAACTATACAACAACTGGTTGAATGCATCAAGTTCATTGAAAAAATTGACATTGTTGTTGTTGTTTTGTTTCATTGATGTTTTCGTTGTTGAATGCATTATAAAGCTGACACCGAAAAATCTTATCTTTGTCATTGTCATTGCTGGTGACATTGTTATTCAATTTCCTATTAATCCTTGATTATAATATTTTTCATTGTGTATATGTTTCTATTTTTATCAGAAGAGAGAAAATTTGTATTGAATTTTGGCTGAAGAAATCAATGAATCATTTCAATAGATATTATTATAAATGATCTGATGATCTATAATGATAAAGATCAATGACATAATCTATTGATCTATTCAACAAAAAAAAATTGTCATTATCATTTGAAGAAAATACGATGGCCAATAACGGATAAGGATTTGTTGTTGTTGTTGTTGTTTTCAATGTGATGACATCAACAACAACAAATTCATATACCATGATGTCACCTTGTTCAGAAAAAAAAGTCAAAATTTAAACTTGAATTTTTGAATGATAATTTTTGACAACAACAGAAAGATACAAAGATTTTTTTTTGTTTTAAAATTCAATTATTATTATTTGAAAAAAAATATGGTACAAATAATAAAACAACATTAACACACACACGCACTTGTTAGAAAACAACAAAACAAAAGACATAAAAGTGAGGTTAGGTAATTTTCATTGATTGAAACAAAAAGTATTGAAATCATCGACATCTTCCATTAACACACACACACACACAGAATGTTTTGAAAACAGAATTTTTTTTTTATTTCTCTCGGTTTGTTTGATATTCTTGGTTGAAACATTCATTTTTGGTTGTCGATTTAAACAGTAGTGGTTGAACAAAAAAAAAACAAAAAATCAAATCAATTAATTAATTAAGGAAATTATGATTTTAAGTAATCAATCAATGACACAGTTTTGATGATAATAATAATGATGATGATCGATGATGATGATTGAGATTGTGTATGTGGTTGTGGGTAGGTAGGTGTTAAAGGGGTATTACATCATTTAATTTATATATATGGAAAGAGAGAAGATCCGGTTGTTTTTCTTAAAATATTTATATCCAATGAAATAACCCTTTTTTCAAAAAAAATGTGTAACTCACATCATTGGTAAACGAAAAGAAAAGTTAGCGAAAAAAAACATTAACAAAAAAAAATGATGCAAAAAAAATCAGAAAACATTTGCAGATTTTACAAGTTTTTTGTTTGTTTGTTAAATTTGTTATAAGAATTTTTTTTTGTTTTGTTTTGTTTAATTGAAATTTATCATTTCAATTGATGAACGATGAACGAAAAATTCAAACAAAAATGTATTTGAAAAATGAAAATTGATGAAGAAATTAATTTTTTCGAATGAAACAAGTTAAGTTATTTGGTTGATCATTATTTTAACCTTTTATCCTTTTCCTTTGATTTGAATTTTTTTTTCAATTTAGGCTCGAATCATATCTCGATTAGATGAACTTGGATCAGGATTAGGTCAAAGTCAAAGTAAAATGTATATTTATAATTTTTTTTTTTAATGTTGATCACAATTAATGGAAAAAAATAAAAATCAATTAAAATCAATCGATCGATCGATTCATTCAGTTTCGGAAAATATTTTCTCTAATTTTCCAAATTCATCTTTTTCACGTAAACAACGTCTTCCAGTTCCAGTTGTGGTCGCTGTTGTTGTTGTTGTTGTTGATGATGATGATGATGATAATCCAGTCATAAATTCAGTGGCAGTTGTTATTGTCGACAATGTCGATGTTGTCGATGTTGATGACAGAATTATCGATGTTGATGATGATGATGATCCTGCTGCACATGTTTCATTAGGACCAGTTGTTGTACCTGGTGGTAATGATGGTTCCGTATTACGACGTTTCATTTTTGATTTACGTAACATTGTAGCCTGTTGTTTTAGTGGAATAAAAACAAAATTTGTGATTTTTTTTTAAAAAACTTCAATTTTCAAAACAAAAATTACCTTGACTGCTGATTTAAGTATCACGATTTCACCAGGCGATTGTATCCAAGGTTCGCCGTCCACTTGGACTGGCATATCGGTAAGAATTTTTATTCGAATCTAAAAAATCATTCAATCAATCAATCAGCATTGAACATATACATGGAAAAACTTACATGACCACCTTGAGCAATACGTTTTGCACTGCTAAGACCACTCTGTATTTGTCCCATATGTACAACACCATTAACACCGACAATTTCCAACATACCATCATAATGATTTGGTTTAGAAAATTGATCATCTTTTTCTGGGCCCCATGGATTGGCACCGGATCCCCAGCTAATTTTTCAAATATAATTTTTTTTTAAATGAGTGATCGAAATATTGATTGATCAAGTTACCTTAAAATATTTAAAATAATAATTCCTTCAACTTTTGAATCAAGTACAACATGTTTACCATCAACTTCTAAACGAATATCTTTATTAAAATTTTGCCATGATTTACGGCTAACCATTTTTTTCAAACCCATTTTAACATAAACACCTTTATTGTGTAAACTAATGAAAAGTGAAAATTGATTAATTGTAAATCGATTTTCGACACAATCAAAATCACATACCGACTATTGAAACGTTCGGGATTTTCTTCCCTTGCGTTATGAAATCCAAGACAAAGATCGGCATCAATACCTAGACCAAAATAATTATTCATAACCATAATGGCTGTATTATCTTCTTGATTTGATGATTGACGTTCACCAGTTTCTTCTTGATGTATAACAACTGTCCAACGATCTAGACGTATTTCTTCAGCATCGATAACATCTTTCAATACGGTTATTGGATCTTCTTGACCGGTATAACCGGGACCCCAACGTAAAACTCGTGCTAAATCATTGCCCGTACCTAACGGTACAATAGCACATGGTGGTGTTTGACATTCTGAATCTTGACCAACATTATCGAGACATTGTAAAACCCAACCAACAGTACCATCACCACCACATACTAATATTTTATAATCTTTTATATGACGAAATACATACAAACTAAATTAAAATCAAATTAATCAATGTAATTAATTATAATCCATTTCATTATAATAATAATTATTATCATCAAACCAACATACCCAGGTAATGGACCACCATTTTCAAGGTCATACACTTGATAAGGGTTGAGCAGCTTACGGAATGATGAAATTAGCTCTAAACCTTGACAGCCACCACTTTTAACATTAACAAATACCAATAATGGCTAGTTTGCGAACGAAAAAAAATGATGATAATAATCATATCAATATCATAAATAATAACACTTACACGAACACCTTTTGGTACCATTTCGGGCATTATATTTGGTAATAATAAAACTAATAAATTTTTATCATCATAAATACTTTCTCTTAACATATAATATGCTTTAACAGCAATATCAGCATTATCATATGTTAATATCATTGAACCATATTCATAATAAATTGGACCAATTTGACGATATTTATATGCTATTTTTCAAAAAAAAATCATTGTTTAGTATGTAAAAATCATCAAACAAACGTAAAAAAAACAATAACACATACGTTTTCCAAGGAAATCGACAAGTATACGTTCATAATGACGTTGTGAAAGATTAGCCGGTAAATTACCAACAAATATAGCTACATTTGAACAATAAACTTCATCAACTTGTTGTAAATAGAATCGGGTATTTTCTTTTTGTCTTATTGATTCCTAATTGATTTAATGAAAAAAAAATTTTAAATTAAAAACAAACGAAAAATTAGATCAATAAACATACTCTTGCCAATCCTTTGATTATAGCCCAAGGACTTTCATTATTATCCATAGTTCGTTCATGAACACCTAATTTTTGTTCGTAGAAATCAATATTGATTGAAAAATTCGTTATTTTGAAAGAACTGTGCTACTTACATCCTTTTTCTAATGACACTTCGACTAAACGATAACGATTTAAATCGGATGAATCTAAACCAAATTGATCTAATGCTTCGACCATAACTTCATCAACACCGGTATCAATTGTAACGGATATAACACGATAAGTATCGGTGACACTAAAAAAATTGCAATTTTTTATTAAACTAAAAATTTCAACAAAAAAAAATCAAAAATTTACTTTAATCGTCCCGGATAAACACGAATAGCTCCTTCATCTGGATTAGGTGGTTTATAACGAAAATAAATACCACATCGTTTACCTTCAGTTCGAATTAAACTTTGTACGGGCATAAAATCGGAAATTTCTCTTTCAGGTCGAGCTATAAAATAATAATGAAATGAAATCAGACGAATATGTTTAAATTCAACAATTGAATAATTGTTACCATAAGCATCAGTTATAATATAATGTCTTGGATCATCATGTATATGAAATGCACGTAAACAAGCAGCAACTATTTGATCTTTATTAGCATTTCTTGATATTGTTATCGTACGATAAGTTTTACGTTTCATTGATGCATTACCATCAAATACTTTTATTGTTTCTAATGAAAAAAATGAAAAAATTTATAAATTATAATTATAATTAGAAAATATTCATTAATCATCATCATTATTATAATTACCTTCATCTTTATCTTTATCTTTTGGTGATGGAAATTCATCCGAATCTTTATCACCACGTCTATCAAATTCTGGTGTTTCATCCGGTATTATTCGTGCTGAACAGAAAAAAATTGCATTTTGAAAATTTCATTTTTTTTTGTTTTGAAAACTTACGTGTTTGTGATTCTTTTTTACTTTTAACACCGATAATAGTTTCTAATGGTACATCAGTACGTGGTATACTAACAGCAAACGGTGGTAACATTATTGATTGTAACCAACTGAAATTACATTCAATTGATAAATGACGATAACAAGCAGCATGTGCTGTTATACCACACCATTCACAACGCATACCGGCTAAACATTCAGTTGACCAACATGTTTTTTTACAATAATGACATTTTGAATTGGCCGGTAGATTTCCTTCACGCCAATGATGTGTTTGAACAACTTCTTTCTGTAATTATTTTTTTGAAAATAAAAAGGATTAAGATTGATGCAAATTGAAAAAAATTGATGTTAAACATACGAGCTCTTGTTCAGGTACATAGGTGGCACATTCTTTACAATCCGGTACGCTAAAATCTTGACATTCAACATGTACACAATATTCACATACTTCACAACGTACGGCACTTTGATCTTCAATTCTTTTACGGCAAACATTACAAAATTTTCTTTTCAAATGTCCTTCAGTCCAACAATGTGGTACAGGATTCTGAATTACAGATTTTGATTTTAAAATAAAACAAAATTTGATTAGTCAAAAATCAAATCAAAATCACATTTACCTTTATCACATTAGTGGCAACCGTCGAACAAGGTGATACAACCGTTTTTAAACATCTTTCATGTACAACAAAATTACAAACTAATAATCCAATGAACAAAAAAAAATTAGAATAATTCATTTGAAATTTACAAAACACAAAAAAACCAAACCTTCACAAATAAAACCTTGACCAATAAGACCCCATAACATATCTGTACAATGATGACAATAAGTTGGTTTATGGAATGTTTTTTTCCAAAAATAATGACCATGACCAAATTGATCATATGGTACACCACCACCTGAATCTGATGTTGGACTTGGATTTTCAATCGTTGATCCAGAAATTCTTGATAAATTTACATTGTTGGCCATTTTTTTTAATTTGATTTGATTTTTAACAAAAAATTAATTAATTAATGAAAGTATTTTTCCTTTTTTTTCTCTCTGAAAACAACGATTATTTTATTTTAATTTTTTTTGATGAAGATTTGATTGAATTTAAGGATAAAACTAAGTGGCAACGTTGTCGTTGATACAGAAACAGATGATGATGCTGATTGGATCCAAAATGTTTCATCAAATGTTATCGCAGTAAATTTTATTTAAAAAATTTGATGATGCTAATGATGACAAAGTGATTGAGCTTGTTTTGTTTGTTTTCTTAATTTCTTTTTTCTGTTGCCCAATGAATTCTTTTTTGAATGTTTCAAAAGTTTTTTTTGTTTGTTTGTTTGTTTGGCACAAAAATTCTGGACCACTTTCTTTCACTATTTGATGTTTTCCTTGTTGATCACTTTGGTTCAAGCATGTTTGGTTGATTGGTTGATTTGGGTTGATGAATGATGAATGAATGAAAGTTAGGTCAGGTTAAATGGAAAACTGGCAGCATTTGCGTATATATTATATTCGCACACACACTTATATATTCGGATCGTATTTGGAATGATCGTGGTCGTTGATTTTATCAGTTTTTTACAAATAAAATCCCAAATTTCAAATCAATGATAATGATTAATTGGTGTTAAGGGTCTTCAAAAGAAAAAAAAGCATGTTTTTTGTTTGATCAATCAATCAATCAATCAGAACAGGTGAGAAGTGAAGTTAACATCACACAAACATCAAACACATTAATGATTACATTCAATCCAAAAACAAAACAAAACAAAATGAATGCTAATTTGAATATGATGATTTTTTAAAATAATAATGTTGTTGTTGTTTTTGGATCATCATCATCATTCTTCACTTAAAACATCATCACCATCAACGATGATGATGAATGATGATCATTATCATCACCATAATCATCATCATCATCATCAATGATTACAAATCAAATATAATTAATTTATCATGATGATAATCATTTCATTTGATTTGATTTTGTAATATTATTGATTATTGATTTATAATCAAAAATAAAAAACGAATAACAAGAGAAAAACAAAATATATTGTCCTCACTTGATGATGACACTTTGAGATTCTTGATGATGATGATTATTTTTTTCACTTCTTCCACCACTCTTGATTCTTATATTCTGGATTCACTCATTCAATATTTTTTCTCTACTCACTTTACTCATTTTTCTTCACACAACAATTCTTGCTTTGCTTTGGAATAGAGGAAGCGAGAGTGAGAGAGAGAGAGAGAGAGAGAGAGAGAGAGAGAGAGAGAGAGAGAGAGAGTGCAGTGTGTGTGTATATTTCATTATTATTCTGGTTTCAGAATGATGATGATGATGATTGGTCTGTCAGTATTGTTGTTGATGTTTGTGTTGTGTGTATGGTAAATTCTGTTGGTTGGTTCGGCTCGATTCGATCCGAAAGTTCGGCGTCTTATTCTTTATCATCACACATACAAACTTCTCCAAAAACAAAATCTTTTCATCATTTATATAGAGTGAATGAGAGACGGGAATCGATTTACTGGGCGCCTGGTTTGTTTTTTTATATTCTTCTTTCCGATGGTTCTCATTCCACAACCAACCAAACATCATCATTTTCAAAGCAAAGAAAAGCTGGTAGCGGCTTGCTTTCGAAACCAGATCGAAAACTTTTTTTGTTTCACATATATAATAGAAAAAGAGAATATTTACTGTTGCCCTTGATTAATATAGAGATCATGATTCTTTATGATCATGCTCGGGCTATTCAAGATCCAGATAATTGAAGAGAATATTCATAACTACCACCACCACCAAAATTACCACAGAATTTTTGTTGTTTCCTCCCCCCAGTTATTATTCTTTTATAAGATAACATTGGAAAAGTAAAAAATGAAACAATTCCATATTCAAAAACAAAATATAATCACCTGAATCCGAACCAAAAAAAGAGTCAAAATTAAAAATACCTGAATAAAAATTATTATTCAATTCAAATCTACATTATAAAGGAACAATTCAGTTTATACAATGGAAAAAAAAATTTTTTTATTTCGATAAACTTTTCAACTATAAAATCATTATGATTATGGAACAACAACAACAACAGAAAAAAAAAGCCAAAAACAATTCATCAATCAAAATCAGATCAGGATATAGATTTTGATTTTTTTCGTTTTTTTGTTTTAGCTATGTGTATAGATTGATTATCAAATGTGTCATCCTCAACACAACCTCGACAAACGGTAGTGGTCTTATGGATCAGATTGAGAATGACATAAATTTTAATGACAAAAATTTTCTGAACTGCTATCATCATCATCCAATGTCTATATAATTTGTTGTTGTTTTTTTTTACTGTCCATCACGAAAAAAAACCCAATGACAATGAATGAAAGTTCGAATCATGAATCGAAATGAAAATGAGAGCGAATTTTGTTTTCAAAAAAAATTGTTGTTGTTTTTTTTTGATTGAATATCAACAAATTTCCTAATCGAATCGCGATTGAAATAGACGGATGTATGATTGATTACTTATAATAATATTCATGAATCGTTCATAATTTTTGTTACAATTTTTTTAAATCAACAAAAGATGGCGTTACAGAATTCCGAATTTAAAAAAAATAATCAAATAAATTATTAAATTGGATTTTTGATAATTAATTTCAAAGAATGTTGTGTCATATGATCTTATCATCATCCAAAAAGTTTTTAATCAAATTTTCTTGTAAAAAGTGACAACAAAAAAAAATCAATAAAGATGTTCAAAACGAAAAAAATTAATCAATCACATTTGTGATAATCTTTGTTCTGTTGATTTCAATTAAATCTAATCCCAAATAAATATGTTGTCTTCAACATTAACATTATGATGTAAACAAAAACATTGTAAACAACCAATTATAACAATAAAGTATGCCGATTGAACAATAAATTGATATTAATAATAATGGTAAAAATTGAAATCTTTGTCCCAATAATTCTGGTAATAAATATGGACCAAATGTATAGATTAAATGAATAATTAGAAAACCTAAAATATATAATGATTCCAATACATTTAGTAATGGTAATTTTAAAAATGAAAATGGTGGATTTTGACGAAATTCATTATGTATCTCTTTCATTAGTTCATTATCATCATCATCATCATCATCATTATGGTCAGTGGTGGTGGTTGAATATTTGTCCAATAACCAACGTTTAATAATACGATAACGATTATTTAATGTACCAAAACTTATCAACAAATGTATGGCCATTAATAATAATTTCAATAATGATTCAGCATTTTTAAATAATAATGGATAAAGTGAATAATAACCAGCCATTGATAATAATAAAAATATTTGTGCATAATCAATATTAACAAATATTAATGGTAATATTGTTGGTATGACCAAAAGTATTGATTTTTCATGCACATGATAACCAAATTCAAAAAATGTTAAACTTGATAATAAAATTAGATGAAGAAAACGTATTTCAGATGGATAATTTGAATGAGAATTTTGATTCGATGTTGATCGTGATTTTATTCGATTAATATTTTTTTGTTGTTGTTGTCGTTGTTGTTGATGAATATAGGAAACAGCAATGATCTGGGGAAAAAAATTAAAATTAAAATTTTGATTTTTTTTTGTTGAAAATTTCAGAATGCTTACAATTAGAATGAAAACAATTAAAATCAAAGTAATTGTTGGTGTTATTGTTGGTAGAATCAAATGTTCAGTTTGTTGAACTAAACCACCAGTATATGGTGATTGACGATCAGTTGTACGATAAAATCGTGCCATAATTAAATCATAACCATTATAAAGTGACCAAAAATTTGGTGCCCAATATGCATGTGATAATCCACGTTGAAATGGAAATAAACGATTTAAAAGATTCAAAAATTGTCCATTTAAAATGAATGGCAGAAATGAAATTATAAATACACCGATTACTATAGTAGCTAAACGTAACAAAACGTTTAGATTAATTTTCCATGTAATCAAACCACGTGAATTACGAATCAAACAATATTCAACAAATAAATAGATGAGGTAACCAGGTGCCATATAAAGATAAATATGTTTAAAATTCAATAGGATGGCAAACCAAAATGATCCCCAATAAATTTGACGATTACAAATATTGGCCATTGAAATAAGAAGTAAACCATTTAGAAAACCATTATATTGAAAATGAATATTATCAACAATTATATGGCCAATATTGAATAAAAATAACATAATATGAGTGAATGATGTTGATGAAAGAAAATAATTTGAACGTTGTCGGATAACTGGAACGGATACGAATACATTACGTTGTCGATGATACATCAATTGAATCCATTGATAAACACCATAATAATAGACTAGATCACTTACAATAACAGTTAAACGCATATAGAATAATGTTTCTGGTGACATGTAAGAATCTTGACGAATTTGAAGCATATTTTTATCAAAAAATTGAGCAAAATATGCTAAAATATATTCAAAATAGGCAAAAAATGGTGGATAATCTAATGTCCATTTGGAAGTATTCTAAATTCACAGAGGGAAAAATAATTTGTTAGAAAAAAAAGTTTTTATTGAAAAGAAAAAAACAAACTACCTCGGTATACCATTCGGATAATGGTTTATTAAAAGTGATTGCCATCCAATTACGATGAACTTCAAGATCTGTTGAATAGCTAAAGTGATTAACATTAGACATTATAGCCAAATGTGATATTAATAACTTACTATGATGGTATTAATAAGAATTTTATACATGTTACAATGATTGTTATTGAAAAAAACATTGACCAAATTGTTTCTGAATCATATGCAGACATTTTTTGAACAGGTTTATTATTACCACCATGACCGGTGGTCATTGATGATGATCGTGGATTTCGCAAATCTGTTGCAGTCATGTTGTTGTTCGAATTAGATTCAAAATGTCGAATGAAATTTGTGTTAAATCATCGTCGTGATCAATCCGATAATTCGAGATCGAATTTTGAGCAAAAATAAATTCAATTTAACCAAAAAAAAATCAATAATTTAGGAATTGAAGAAAAACAAAATGTGCACGTTAACTTTGAACAAAAATATTATGGAGCCAAAAACATTAAAAAAAGGGAGGATTAAATATCACATGACTTGTACTGATACAATACAAACTAAAGCCACGCCTTTTTTGAAATTTCCTTTTTTGTGGCCTAAAGTTAATTTATATTACCTTGTCGATAATTTTCTGCTGAATCACATAAATTATCAGCAAAATTGATTGATCATTATCCATCCTTCGATCAAATTTAAATCGATCGGAATTATCGTCGCAAAAAAATGGATCATCTTTTTCAATTAAAAATAATGGATTTTGTAAACACAGAATTTTGAAGTTTTTACTTAGCCATTGTTAGATGGAGCCACTGATAAGCACAAAACATTCAAATGGAAAAAACCCGGCAAAAATCAAATTGCAAAATTTCATTTTATTATTTTTGGCAAATTTTTTTAAAATTTTCATAGATTTTCATATCAAACAAAAAAAAATTAGGTGAATTTAACCCCTTCCTCGATGATTGTGTTTGTTTTTGTTTTAAAGCACTTGAAAAACTTCATATAGAAATGAAATGAATGAATGAATGAGTATAAATAAGAAATTGAGAAATACCAATATACATAGGTAAGTAGATAAGTGTGTGCATAGACGAAAAAAATGACAAGACACAATTGGGTGTATGATGAATGAATGAATTCATCAAAGTGAATCAGAAAAACAAAACAAAACAATTGGATTATTTTTTGGCTTAATATTTTACATGATTTGTGCTGTTTTTGCTAACAATTTTTTTGAGATCAATATATTCATATCATAATTTGTTGTTGTCAATTTTGTTGATAAAATGATGATGATGATGAGGATGTTAATCTTTGGTCCGAATTTGAATGTTGAATTTGTCGATGAAAATTTTCACGATAATCATCTTCAGTCTAATTCAGTTGATTGAGAAAGAAAAATTTTTGATTAAATAAAATCAATCAGCAAAATTGTTTTCATTCAATTCTTACTTCAAGTTGTATGGCTGGTGTTGATCCAGTTGCCGTCGCTAATAATGTTATACTTCCAAAACGTTGATTAGAATAATCCGTTGTTGCTGTTTGATTCGGTTGATGAAGATTAGCCAAGCAAATTCTTCTTAGATTATCATTGATGTTGCCGTTTCTTCGTTGTTGTTGTTGTCCGACATTTGCTTCAGCGAATGAAGATGTTGGTAAAACAATATCCAATGAATGTCTGATAGTTACTTTACGTTTTGAATAACGATTTGTTTGTAGATTGGTTGGTACCGAATCAACACGACGATGTTGATTGATTGTACGTGGTCGTTGCCGTCGCTGTCGTTGTTGTTGTTGTTGTAGTTCCATTGTCATCTGACAACAATAATTGACAACAATCATAATACTGAAAATTATCAATCATCATCAGATTTTTAACAAACAGGACAGTTTTAATGAGGGAAAAACGCACACAACAACAAACAAGCACATCACACAAAGAAAAACAAATGGTAAAAATAAAAAAAGGAAAAGATATTATGGTTAGGATTATGATTCATTTTTTTGTAAGAATTTTATAAAATTAATAATTCAAACCAAAACCAAAAACAAAAACAAACGAAAAAATCAAGCAAGCAACATTGACAAAAAAAAATCTAATCAAGTTTGAATTGAAATTGAAACAAACCTTGTTGTTGTTGTTGTTGTTCAAATTATTGGTTGCTGTTGTTGTCGAAGTGGATTTGTTTGAAGATGATATTAATTCGGTCATAGTCGTTGCCGCCGCCGTCGATGATGATGTGTTAGTTGAATGATGATTATCATCAGCCATTATCAATGAATCAATTGGATATTGTTGTTGTTGTTGTTGATCATCAATAAATTGTTTGATTGAACATAAATCACATTCTTGATCCATATTTAAACATTTCAGACATTTTGTTTGTTGACTACCGAATGCAGTTGCAACTGTCATTGTTGATGTTGTCATTGTTGAATTATTCGGTGTACATAAACAAAACAATGATGATGTTGTTGTTGTTGTTGTTGTCGCTGCTGTTGTTGTTGTTGTTGTTGCTGGTGGTGATAATGCTTTTGATTCTGGACAAATCAATTTATCATCATCATCATTGATATCCAAGGACGGATGATGATATGAATGTTGATGATGACCAATTGATGATTTGGTTGTGGTAATGGCAGTTATTGATTTAGATGATAATGATGATGATGATGATTGGCATGGTAAATTGGCTAGAATATTATCGATTTGATTGGTTATTGCACGATCTTTAACATCAACAACAACAACAGAATCATCTTTATCAACATTATCATCAGGAATGGAACAATTCGGAATATTTGAGCTTCGTTGTTGTTGTTTTGGTGATTGTTTTGAAGACATTTGCTGGTGATATTGCTGTTGTTGATGATGATGATGATGATGTTGTTGATGATGATAATATGGTTGCTGTGATAATGAATGATGCATTTTTCGATAATCATTATCAAAACATCCACCATAATCACATGAACGATATGATTGTGATGAAGGTGGCTGAGGTGGTGATGGTGGTGGTTGCATTTGCTGTTGTTGTTGTTGTTGATTTTTACGTAATTTTCTATCTTCCATATACATTTCCAAAAGATTTTCTAATTTTGTTTCAATATCTTCAACAGTACGTTCAACTTTAACAATTCTTGATGCTAAACTAACTTTTGATTCATAAACATCTTTAGCTTTTGATCCGACTTTACCTAGAATCGAATCCAGTCTAGTTTGAATGTTTTTTACTCTGGCTAATAGATCAACATGACCAGCTGAATATTGTTCAATAACATCTTTAACATCGTATGGTTTTAATGCTTCTTTAAATTTTCTTCTTGCAACAAAATATTTAATCTAAATGAATGGAAAAATGAAATGAAATTAATGGACAACAAATTCAAAACAAACTCACCTTACGAAGACAACGAATAGCATTTTTATGTTGTTTAGTTAATACTGTAAATCTTGGCTGATGTTCTTCAATATCATCATCTATATTATAGAAGAAAAAAAAACAAACAACAAAATTTCACAGATAACAGATTATCAGATAACAATTGTCAACTTTTTTTTCTGTTGAAATGATCAAATTTGAAACAACAGTGTACAACATCAACGTGTTTGTGTATATATGTTTGTGCCCGTGTCAAATAGTAAACAAAACAAAAAATGGCCAATTGTAAATGGAATAATAATAGAAATGTTAAGCAAAATGAGAAAGAAGAAAGTGAGATGATTTGAATAGAGAGAAAGAGATACAGAGAGAGAGAGAGAAAGACCATGAAAATGACCATAGTTTTTTTTTTGGTTCAGGTATGTGATTAATATTGGATTTTTTTTCGGAAACAAAAAGGAAATGCAGCTGCACACAGAGAAAATAGCCGGAAAAAGATAGTCGAAGGAAAAGCATTGTTGCTTTTTTTTTGGTGAAAAGAAACTTTGATTTTGATTGCTTACCAAACAATGTACCATCAAAATCATTATCATCATCAAATGAACTTGCAAAGCTGCCAACATGTTGTTGTTGTTGTCTTCGTTGATTGTTTGGTATGGTGAATGGAAAAAATGAACCAGAACAGATGAAACTACTCATCATTTGATTATTATTACTATTTTCCTGTTGTTGTTGTTGTTGATTATCACCGCAACCTGATTTTTTACAAAAGCCATTGCCAATTAACAATCCAAATTTGATTAGATGATTAAGCATCGTTTGATTTTGGGGCAGTGAAAAAACAAAATTGTAAATTGAAAATTCAACCAGACAAACAAACAAACAAACATTGGATTAAGCAAATCGACAAAACAGATTAGATAAGGATAATGCATCAGGGATAAAATAAAAATCAAATGGAAAAATGAAACACACTAAAAAAAAAGAAGAGAGAGTTTGGTGTGCAAATGTGTTTTGGTGTGATGAATTTTTTTTTTAATCAGGACCGAAAATATTATTTAGCAAAAGAGAGCCGAAACACACACACACATATAGAGATAGTGATAGAATCGAACCTGAACATTGATGATGTTGATGATCGACCGCATCAAACAATGTTGGTTGACAATATGAACGAATGGCTGATGCGGTGGCTGTTGATGTCGATGTTGGAAATAATGGAAAATTTTGATTATGATGACCATGAAAAAATGTTGGTGTTAATGTTAAAAATGGTGGATTTTGATATTCTTTTTGTAACATTTGACATAGATTTATATATGGCATTCCTTCTGTTGTCGATTGATGTTGTTGTTGTTGTTGTTGTTGTCCACCATTATTATCATCATTATTATTATTACCACTATTCTCAATATCATCCTGTCTGTCCAATCTATTCTCTGTGTATAAGTGTTATCACAGAATAACAAATTCTGATTACAAATTTTGATTTATACATCAAACAACAACAACAATAACCCTATTTCCTTATCGATTTGTTCATTTTCTTTTTTTTTGTAACCAAAATTTCATTTCTGTTTTTTTTTAAATTCAATTTTTTATCATATACTCACCATCAGAATTACGTTTAGAAAATTCAGATAATTCTTTAGCAATAACACTATCTTCGCTAACACTTCCAGGTAAACGTGAATCACGTCCACCAATTGTTGTACTGATTAATGAATCTTCACGTATATTGCTTGCTGATGTTTCAAATGTTGATTGACCAGGACCAGGTGTTTGACCACCATTATTACCACCACCACCACCATAACGACCACCAGAACGTGTTAATGGTGAATGTGTTGCTGATTTATGTGAACGACGAATTGTTGAAAAACGACTCACAAATGATGTATTGTGCTTAAAACTGCTATAAAATTGGTTGTTTTTTTCAAAATAAAAACAACCCATTCAAATATGCGATTAGATTTGCGATTAAAAACGCAAAAAAAAAACTTACACAGACGGACTAGGCAATGGAACTTGATGAACTTTCCATGTTGCAATTGACATTGAATTTTCATCGGCTGCATAACAACGCCAAAGACATTGTATTAATGTTGCAGCTGGAACACGTCTTCGTATCATATGTTTTTGTCGTTGTTGTTGTTGTACTTTGAGCGCAAAACCGGATCCAAGAATACCCTGTTGAATAGAATGTGAAAAAGATTCATTAATCAATGATGGAAATCAATCAATTGTCATTACTACTTACGGCAGGTAAGGCAAAAAATGAGATGCCTAATAATGCACAAAATGATGCGACTAATTTTCCTGGCCATGTTTGTGGAACAAGATCACCATAGCCAACTGTGCTTAATGTTATCTGCATAATAATAATAATAATCGAATATTATTATTCAACCAATCAATCAATCAATCGATCAGATCAGATCGATCAAATCGAATACTAACCACACCCCACCATAAGGCATCAGCATAATTGTTAAATTTTTCAGGATGAACACCTTTTTCAGAAAGATATACTAAAAATGATGAAAAAATTAGACCCAAAAAACCAATATAAACAGTTGTGATTAATTCTTGTCGATGAGCATATACAACAGATCCTGTTACGAGAAAAAAGATAAAAGAAATATTATTATTATTATCATCATTGAGTGAATATCCTTACCTAATAATTTCCAAGTACCACCACGACGATCCATACGAACCATACGTAAAATTTGAAAAAAACGAAGGCCACGTAATGCCGATGCAGCAAACACTTGACCTGAACTGCCCAATGAAAGTACTACAGTGGAAGCTACTATCACAATCAAATCTATCAAGTAAAAAGGAATAAGAATCAATAATCATTATTTAATCAATCAATCAATAAACAAACCTATAACACAGAATGGACTGCGTAAAAAACGAAGCCGACCCATCCATCCTTGATACCTGGAACGACAACCAGCCGACCACATACGAAGCATAAATTCAATGGCAAACCAAACTACCATAACAATTTCCTTTGACAGAGAACAAAAAAACAAAGCCAAAGATTATGAATTTAACAAAAAAAAAAAAAAAAACTTAAGTAACTTACCATCTTGAGTAGAATACGTGATGCCACCTCTTCATATTGGTCGATCGTTGAGAATACGGTAAGAACCAGGCAAGCAAACACCATAAAAAACCTGAAAAAAATTCACAATTTTCAAATCGATTAAAATTCAATCAAAACAATTCAAGCGAAAGAAAGAATATTCCATGTCCGTTTCTCAGTGATTAAATTTCACAGTCATTTTTCTTTTCTATTAAGAAAAAAACTCACACCATAATATGATAAATAATGGAAAATTTTCCATTTGGTATTTCAAAAAAATTATTCATATGTAATTGATAACGACGAAATTTTTGATCATGCCGCCAACAACAATAATAATAATAATAATAATGATAACCATTATGATTATGATCACGATGATTACCCGCAATACTTGATCGATTTCTTCGATGATGATTAGGATGATGATGAAACATTTGTTTAAATGATTGTTGTTGTTGTTGTTGTTGTTGTTGTGTCATCATTGTTTCATCATCAGGATAAGCTATGGTTGAAGATGGATTTGGATTTTTTTTAGTAGTGAAAAATTTTGAAAAATGACGCTTCCATTGATTAATATTATCATTATTATTGTTACGAGTAACAGTAACATTATCATCATTATTATCCATAACAATCACATTTTTCATTTTCATTTTTGCCATTGTTTTTTGTTTTCAATGGCAATGATCAGCAAATTTCAATTGGAAATTGATTTTGTTCATTTCAATTCGATTTCATCACTTTCACAAGCAAACAAACACAAAACGATGAAAGCAATCAACTAAATGAGAAAAAAATCTAGCTAAAAAAAGGAAACCAAAAACCGAAAATCCACAACGACACACACAGACGATAAAATTTCGAATCACAAAATGAAAAAAATATTTTGTTGTTGTTGTTGCTTGTGGCATTTTCCGCCAAACCGAAAAAAAACACATTTTGCTATCGGGAATCCGTGCATGAATGATGCTGATGATGACATACATACATCACGTTCAACGAATATTCATCTTAATCGATTGCTTATCATCATCAACATCATTTTTCCGTTCTAATTCTGGTTATGATGCGCAAATGTTGCGTAGATTTCGTCTGACTGACTGAATGGCTGACTGACTGACTGAATGAATGAATGAAGGAAAAGACTGCAAAAACCTAATAGGAAATGAATGCCAAACAACCAAATAAAAATATCGGTCATCAACAACGACAACAACAGAAAGCACAGAATTGGATGTAATCAAAAACCAAACAAAAAATGGCTTATGGTAAAATACCTTCAGAATATAGTTTTTCAAGCTAAAAAAATTTTTGAATAGACTCTCTGTGTCCATTTTTTTTTGTTTTGAAAAATCCTAAATGATACTTGAGTATGGAGATGATGTTGATCATTTTGGATATCAAATTACACATTTATTATTATTATTATTTTGGCTATTTGCATTTGTATGTTCAAGTACCTATATTATGTAATCTAAACATTGTAATTCAACTATAAATCATCAATGAATGTTGAAAAAAACATGATAATTATTAAATTATCTAGGATCAATCAATCAATCGATAAATAGCAAAAAAAACAATAGACCAAATAAAAGAAATGATTTGATTTGGAAATTTTATGACAAAAAAGCTAAAAGCAGAACAAAAAAACTAATGAAAACCTCCGAATGATAATAATAATATCCACATTGAAAATCATAACATGAAAAAATCATTTTTCTGATTTTCCTAAATGTAAAACCAGTAAAAAAAATGATTTCCATTAACTTGGGTATACAATAATAATCAATTATCATTCGCAGCAAGCAAGTGCGACCAAAAAACTTTGTTTATCACACTTTTTGTTTTTTGTTTTTACTTTTTTTTGTTTTTTTTTTTTTTTTTTTTTTGGTTGTTGTTGTCCTGGATATATCTCTCTCCCATTGGGTTTCTGATGTGGTTTTTTTGGTTTTGGTTTCATGGTCGACTAAATTCAATGAGAATAAAATGACCATTTTTTTGGGTGATGATAATGGTCATTTCACCAACTTTGATCAAATGATAAATCATTTGTTTATCATCACTAAATCAAGAAATGAAATGAAGAACAACAAACTTTTCCATTTCTTTTGAGTTTAACACTTTTTCACTCTCATCTATCTTCAAGTTTTAATAAGAACAATAGAATCAAATCTCACTTTTCTCAGTTAATTAATAAAATAATAATCATTATTATTTCATTTCAAAACACAATGCGAATTATGTTATGTTCACAAGTTGTATGACATTTTCATTTTCATTTGCTCATATTGCAGATAATCTTTTCAGACAGACAATCATGCTAAGTCTTCTATGTTGTGTCTGTTTTATGAGTGATGGCAGTTACTAATATCAAAACAAAAGCCAGAAAATTGTCATGGAAATCTTTATTTATAGGTTATATATAAATTCATCAAAAAACATATCATATCACACCTCTTGTGAAACAAAAGAATATTTTTCTTTCTTTTGGGCTAAAAATGAATAATTAATTAGTTATTATCAACAACAATAATCTATCTGTATCATATAAATAAACAAACAGAGAAATGTGTGAAAACAAATATTTTTGTCAGCTTAAAAATTTAAAAAAATATGTAAATTTAGACTTTTTTACCACTAAGTCATAGTCAGAGTCATTGAAAAGTTGTATAGTGAAGTCAAGTGAGGTTAGGTTGATGACTATGATTCATGGTGGAGTGAGGTTAGGTTGATGACTATGATTCATAGTTGAGTGAGGTTAGGTTGATGACTATGATTCATAGTTGAGTGATGTTAGGTTGATGACTATGATTCTTAGTTGAGTGAGGTTAGGTTGATGACTAAAAATCATGAAATCTTTGAAGACAAAAAAAAACTTGCGCATGATTCACTTGTAATTTATTTTTGAAAAAAAAAATTTGGCCAACCAACCAATTGGCACAATACTCATCATCATCATGATTCAATTGATGGTGAATGTTGATTTTTTCATTCACTAAACAACTATCGGTCCATCAATGGTCGAACAATTTTCCTCATCCAAACAAACAAACAAACAAAAAAATAACAAATCAAACTAAAATAATAAAATATTTACGCAAAAAAAAACAAAATCAACATTATTAAATCCATTTGAATTTACAATTCTATCTCCCTCATTCGTACACAAAAGCGAATAAAAAATTCAAGAAACCAAACCAACAAAAAGATTATGGAAATATTCGTTGCACAAATATATCGATGATCAGAAATTGAATTTGAAATCGAAATCGATTTCTAATATAGAAGATCGAGATAGAATGAGAAAGACCGATGCAATAATAATAATGACAATAAACATACAATATTATTTTCGGACAGTGAAAAAGAAAAATATTAAAGTTTTCTTTCTTTCTTTCTTTGAAACGAATGAAAAAAGAATATCATCATCATTGATGTGATGGCATGTAATGTGCATTGTGGCCATTCAAAAAGAAGGACATTCTTTTCGTTTTTCTTTTCTTTTCTTTTCTTTCTTCACAATATCCATGATATCAAATTAAAAGTTCATGTTTCCATCATCATCATCAGTGATGAGAAGGAATTCACTATATTCCTTCACTGATATGTTCAATATAATCAACACATTTTTTTTCCACAATTGAATAATATAGTATGGATGTATATTTGCCCATTCTCGATGCCGATTTTAACAAAAAATAAAATGAGAACACAATCCCAACAGATTGAAAACACGCATTGAGATAGTGAGTGAAAAAAAATATTTTTTGCTTCAGGATTTTCTTTCCACTCGGAAAAAAACAAAACAAAACAAACAAACATCGATTCTGGTGATGATGATGACCTGTGATTATTATTTTCATAAGCAAACAATGGCTTTATATTAATCACATTTATCAATTAAGTTCTTCAATTTGTGTGTGTGTTTAGTAATGGCAGATAGAATTCCAATCATGTTTCAAACAAGGAACAAGGAAATAAACAAACAAACATTACATCATCCTTAACATTATTATGTCTGGAACGAATAATAATGATAACAACGCCATCTTGTATTTCCGATGTGAAAAAAACAAAATATATTTTTTATTTAAAAAGAAAATATACTTACATTATTAAATGATAAAACATTGGTGAATAACCACGTGGTCGTTCAAGAAAATTATGTAAATCATTTTGTAATTGTTTATAACGTGGATTTGTTATATGACGATGTGGACGACAATGTATTGGCCGTCCTAATAAACTAACACGATGCATTTGTGAACGTTTTGAGGCACGAAATGTATTATAAGCTGATGATAATGATGAACGTTGATGTTGATTGGTTGCTGTTGTTGTTGATGATGAACGTAAAAATCTAAGCAAATCAGATTCACGACGTAATTGAGTTTTGGTTTCTTCATCATCATCTTCTTCATCGTCTTCGATCATCGATTCATCAATTGAATCATTATTTTCCATTTCATATTTTTGCCGTTTGTTATCTCCCAAATCATATTGATTATTATCATCATCATTATGACCATCAACCGAAACAACGACTGATTCGTTGATTCGTTGATCATCCAACAAACCATCATTAACAGGATGACGACCATGATGATGATGTTGATTACGATAACTACGATGATGATCCATAATAAATTCAACACGTCGTTTGAATGGTAATTTTCTTTTGGATTTTTTCTCCTCTTCATCATCACCACCACCATCACCACTACCGCCACCAACATGGTTCGGTAATTGTTTCATTTCCATCAATGATATCGTTTTCCAGTCACGTGATGATTGATGATGATGATGCAAACCATATTCTTCATCATCATCATTTGTCTTAGTGGTAGTAACTATTTCATCCAATTCAATCGTAGTAGTTGTCGTTGTTGTTGTTGTTTTGGTTTTGGTTGTTTTTCTTTTACGAAGACATTTCCGTTTGAAGGATTTTTGTTTCAAATCAACATTTGGATCAGTAATAAATATCAATGTTGTTTCATCTTGTTGTTGTTGTTGTTGTTTTCCATGACCATCATCATCATCATTATCTATTTTATCGATAGGAAATGACTGAATCATAAAATGATTTATAATCATCATCATCATCAAAGCAATCAAAAAAAAATACCAACTTTCACAATGATTCCATCATGGTCATTATTATCATCATCAGTGTTATGAGTATCACTACTATTACAACTACCACAGGTCAATTGACAACTTGGTGATTCGGATGTTGAAGATGATGATGCGGATGCGGATGAGGATGTGGAAGATTTATTCAAACAACAATAACATTGATTTGTTATATTAGATGTGGTTGTTGTTGTACCGCTACTAATGGTTGTATCACAATAAGAGCAGGAACAACAATTATTATCATCAGTAATAGTGTTAGTAATGGTGTTATTCAATGATGATTTTAATGATGATAATGATGATGATGAATTTCGATATAAAACTGTTGATTTGTTATTATTATTAATATTATTAATATTACTGTTATTATCATTCAAATCATCATTATTATTAGTGATTTGTATGGAATCGGAATTCATCATCATAATTTGTTTTTTTATAACCAATCAAAAATCGTTGATTCAAAACAACATTTTTTTCTTGTTTAAAATCAAATCATATTACATTCGCATAATGATAACGATCTTCTGTTTTGTTTTCTGCACGCAAACACACACACCACAAACAAACAAATATTATTCATAATTTTCATTTTTTTTCGATGATGGTGGTGGTAAAATCATGTTTACATTTTTTTTAAAAATAAATAAAATTTTTTGCTGTTGTTGTTGCGTTAATAACAAGAAATTCTGATATAAATCAATAGAAGAAGAAGAAGAAGAATCAGAACCAAAAATGGATGCCAAGAAAACAAAAAGCATGCGCATCATCTTCAAACAAACAAAAAAATTTATTTATTTTGTAATTTTCTTTCAAATTTGAATCGTTCACAAGCAACGTTCAACCAATGTTACCAAAATCAACAAAGAAATCAACAATCAGGGAGATTCAGGTAAACTATATTTTCAATCTTGTTTCACTATTTATAATAACAAATAATGTTTCTATTGTCATCACTTTTGTTGAAAATATCTTTTTTATTTGGATTGAAAATTAGGAAAATAAGAAAAGGAAATTGAATATGATGAGGATGATGGTGCCCTGAGAAAATCAAAAAAAAACAACGACAACAACAACAACAAACAAGCGACAAACAACAACAGAAGATGAAAAAAAAAATCGAAAACTACCATCACTATTATCATCAATATCATATACAGGGAAAAAATATATAATATTGTCCACCACCACCACCATCATCATCATAAATAAACAGGAACCATAATAAAGGTAACGTGTTAACAAAATGAAAAATCCTGAAAAAAAAGATGACACCAAACATATTAAATTGATGTTGAGATTTTTCATTCTTTTATATGGTTATTCTTTTTTTCATTGTATTTTTTTGTGAAAAACATCATCATCAACGAAATAATGTTGTGTGTGTGTTAGTGACAACAGCCCAAAACATCAACTACGTGAAACATCTTTGGTAAACGCTAATCATATATATAAAGAAAAAGACATAGAATTTTATAACAAATGATCTCATTCTATGTAAGGTAGATAGGTAGAAATAGATTTTCTATTTTCTACCGACTTCTGTGTTTTTTTTATGATGGTTCAGAATTACAGCAAAAAAAAATGAACCGAAAAGTATTTTGGGCACATTATCATCATCATCATGATCAGAAAAAAATATGGAAAGTAAAGTAATATCAATATTTCATTGACATGTCATCTATGAATGGAATAATGTAATGTTCATCCTGTCACAGATTGTTTATTCAATAGAAAGTCAATGGGCAAGAAACCTTTTGGATCATGTCACATCACACATATAAAAAATATGAGTGAAAAAAACATAATGCAAGTCTATATGTTTATTTTGTTGTTGTTGCAATTTACAATCAATCAATCATCATGGTTAAGTGATTTAACTGCAAAAAAAATGTACTGGATTCACAAATGGATTCGCTTGAATGATCAATTTGATTTAAAGCAGCAATATTCTTTTGATTTGAATTCAAAGAAAATTTGTTTGTTTACTTTTTTTAATCATTCATGTTTTCATTGAGGAAAAAGAGAAAGAAAAACTTAAACACAAACAAAAACTTTATCTAAGAATCAAAGAATCCAGAATCAAAGATGATCCAGAAAAGAAACTATATTCAACATTCAAATCACATCACATAACATGAAAATGAATTATTTAAAACAACAAACAAACAAGGTGGATATAGTGGTCAAGATGATGATGATGATGATGACCAGATGAAATCAAAAATTCAAGGTAAGAAGAAAAAATTATAATCAAAAAAAAAAAAAAAACATTGAAAATTCACTTGGTGGAAAACAAGAAAAGCAAAAAAAAATCAAACATTATGAAGCGAAATCGTGCGAAAGACACAACGATGAAAACACGAGAGAATCAACAAGAATATGAATTCGAATGAAATTCTGTGTTGAACAACAACAACAACAACAACAACTGATACAACTGCGCAGATCGAATCAACAAAAAAAACAAACATATTGTATTCGATTCTGATTTTCCTTGTTTTTTTTCCTGTTTTTGTTTGTTGCTGGCGGTCATATTCAATGATGGAATTAATTTGTTTAAAAAACAAAGCAAACAAACAAAATCTTTGTTGATTCATTCGCCAAAGTTATTCTTTGATTCTTTTAAAAAACGATTGTTTTTTTTTAAAAAAAAGCTTTAATGATCATTCCATTTGCACGTATCCATCATTTGCATCTTGTAATCATCATCATTTCATTTCAGACGAATTAAAATCCTCGTCATCATCTGGCCGTCAATTTGGCAAAAAGAAAAAAAAATTTCCGAATCTTTCAACAGAAAAGTAAAGCAAGCAAATGAAAATGTAAAAAAAAGTTCAACACATTCATAAATCATTATGCATAAGTAGTATGTATTCTCACTACAAACAAACAAACAAATATAGACTTGCAAAGAAAGAAAAAAATTACAGCAAAGTTAAGTGCTCATCGAATTCATCAAAAACAAAAAAAAAAACGAAACATTAATATTCTTTGGATGGGGCCCTTGTTTTGTGGTTTGTTTTTGTGGTAGTCTTTCAAGACAGAGAAAATAAATCTTAACCAACATTAAGGCGACCAATATTTTTTCTTTCTGGTTTTAGGAAAATAAATAAAATGTTCCATATATGAAATAAATTGAATAAATAAACAAAAAAAGATAGATAGATAATCCAATGGAATGATGATGATGGTAATTTATTTGGAATATTCATCACATTATTGAAAATATTCATTTCCGAATCCTAAATTTACAATTCATTTTTCCTTGATTCAAGATTTGAATTTTTTTTTTCATTTTCATTTTTTGATGATGATTTCATTCGAAAGCAATCCAATTCAGCAAATTCATATAGGCGTGCCACACACTATCCATAAAAATAATCCTGATCAACATATGATGGGCGTCATATGAATTTTTTTGAATGTTTAGAATTCAATTGCAGTTGCAACAAAGCTTTTTTGAATTTTTTTTTCTTGCTAATTGAAAACTTGAAATGACAAAATCTCAATGAATAATTAGTTTCAACAAAAGATTAACCAAATAAAATATTTATCGACTTGGATTTAGAGCTACCAAAAAATATTCACAATGTTTTGCAATTAGATTCACATTAATCCTATGTGTGTGTGTGTGTGTGGTTTGATGATTTAATGATGATTGTTGTTGTTAAAAATAGAAACATGATTGCAATTGAATTTAACACCTGCACATAAAATTCATTTTGATAATGATCCGGAATCACGAATCAAAAATCATCATTTTTTTTGTTGTTGTTGTTGTTGCAGAAAATCTACCAAACAAAGTCAATAGATGACGCCTGTGATAGGTCCTTCCCCATCTTATTCCTGAAAGGAAATGAGATAAGCAAAATTTTTCCATCACCACCCCTCCATCACAAAAAAAATTGAAAAAAATGGAAAAGTTGCAACCGGAATCTAGTCCTGGACAACCATCAGGCTACTGTAAATGACAAAGTTAAATAATCAAATTCTGTTTGGTTACATTCATTCATCAATTATGAATGCAACCAAACAAAAATGAATATTAATGATTATTTTACCATACTTAAAAAAACGTTAATCCACCTTTTTGTTATCATTTCTTTCATTACAGCACAGGTAAATCTTCATTTTTTTCATATTCAATTTAGAAATTTAGGTGTCAAGCCAAAAAAAAAGAAAATTAAATTCTTTTCATGAATTATTATTTACCGGGCAATCTTTCAAACAAACAAACAATGAATTGCATCATTACACTTTTCTTAATTCTTTCTCGCTCGCTTGGCCATTGTATTCATCATAATCATCTTGAAAATTCTAAAGATTCTTTCATGGCATACGTGACATAGTTTTTTTTGTTTGTTTGGTTGGTTGGTGAGAATTCCATCACACACACACACACACCGACTAAACTGAAAGGATTTTGTTTTGGCTGAAAAATAAAATTTCAATTGAAACAATTATCTTCTTGGCATTCATGTCAGGTGCATTTTTCTTCTTCGATTGTTTACTGGATGAACGTGATTTCTCCAGGACCAGATTCTATTGTATGCTTGCGTATGTCAAACGTTTGAAACGAAACAAAAGTTTTGTTTTCGAGCACATCTTTTGTTCGGGCAAAGTAAATGAGAATTTGAATATTTGAAAAAAAAATTTTTCAGTGCCTGATTAATAAAATGAATGAATGAATATTCATCATTCTCGTTTAGTGTGATAAATTTTTTTTTCTTTCGTGTCAATTAATTCGTTTTTTTAAATAAAAAAAACATAGACAAAAAATGAATGAATGATGTGAATGGGAAAAAATTCCCTTCAACACACAATTTCAAATCCAATTTTGGTTACCGAGGAAATTTTTTTTGTCAAAACATTTTTAACATGAAATTTTTTTTTGTATAAAGAGAAATTTTCCCGAAACAATGACTGAGAATAAAAATATTTCCAGGAACAAAATGAGATACGGACATAGATTAAAAAAAGATGAAAGGATGAAAAAAAAACAAAACTTACATGCAAAGATGATAGATAAATGCTTTCCATCCACGTGGTCTTTCCAAAAAATTATAAACAAATGATTGTGATTTACGATAACGTGGATCATGATGTCTATGTGGACCAGGTTTAATTGGTCTACCCAATAAACTTGTTCTTGATACTTCTGATGATGGTCGTGGTGTACAACCAAATGGACCATGTGACCGGGCATAACGCTCACCGGCCTCTAGTTGACGAAGTTCCAACAGGTCGGCTTCCGGATTACAATAATCAAATGAAGGCAGTTTGATTTCAAATCAATTATGTTGATAATGATGAACTTTTCTCTGACGTTTTTTCGCTTCTTCCTTTATTTGGCTTCAATCAATCAAATCAAATGTCCAGATTTTGATTGTTGAGCGTTGTTGTTGTTGTTGTTTTGATTTTTTCTTTCGATCGATTGATCGATTGGCTTACGGGTTGACATTGAGCGATAGTAAATGAATGAGTGAATGATTTTTGGTTCACCAATCAATCAATCAATTTGATTACATCCAATAAGGTAACATAACACCTGTCAAAGAAAACACACACAAAAAATGACATAGATTTGGATTAGTGACAAAAAGAAAAATATTCAAATTCAATGATGATCCAAAAAAAATGACACTAACAAACAAACAAACAAACACTTTTCACATATAAAAAACAAATGACAAAATGATCACTTTGACAACCAACATTAACACCAATGACAAATATTCAATATGTGTTTCAACAACAACAACACAGAATCAAACTGATGATTCTTTACTTATTATTATTATTAACTAATCGAAAGCAAGAAAGAAATGTTATTTTTTTCTTAGTCCATTTTGTTTATCGATCCAATTGGAATTTGCATATTTTCAATATTAATTATTATTATTATTATTCAGTTTTCTTAGTTTCCAAAATTATCGATCCTATATGTTGTTGTTACTGTTACTGTCTTACGCATATCGAACCGTATTGAATTTATTGGATAAAGAAAAAAATAAAGTTTTGACGTTTATGCGTTCGTACACAAGAACTGGAAAAGAAAAACTGGATTCTTCTGGAACTGGATTCTTCTTCTTCGTCTTCTCATCGACAAACAACACTTAACATTATTCTTTCGTTCATTTTCTTTCTTCATTCTTCACTTTTGTACAAATCTAAATTCTGAAGAAAAAATCCCAAAACCCAAAGGATTATTAGGAAGAAGAATTTTCTACAATAAACATCTTGCATTAAGTAAACAACACAGGGCTTTGAAAAACACTTTTGATAAAAAAAAGAAAAAGAAAAAAAAAGAATGATGATTTTTTTTCGTTAACATAAATTCGTTATTCATCATCATGAATAAATGAATGAACACTGTTCTTGTAATGCAAAGCAATAAAAGTTCATAAAGAGTTTTAATTTAATTGAGATTAAGAATAATCTTTTTTTTTTACTTTCAAGCCAAACCAGGCAGCCAGTTTTTTCTCTGTTCAATGTTGATGATGATCGAAAAAAAAATCAAAAATTAACAGGAACCTATGTCGACGACGACAACGACAATATATGGCGCCATCGATAATTAATTAGATTTGAACTTAAACATAAAACAAAAACAAAAACTAACCAATATAACAACCAATAACATCATCCAAAAAAACCATCAATATAATTAACATTAAATATTCATTTCTCGAATATAAAACAAAAACAAGCGAAACTTTTCAATGTTTTTTTTTATCATCTTCCTTGAAATTCATTGGAAAAAAAGAAAAGAAAGAATCTTTCCATGAGGATAATAATAAAATGATTTATGCGTTTTTTTTCTTTTTAGTTTTTTTTTGGTGAAAGTGAAAATAAGTGGTGAAAATCAAAAATTTGATTTTCTTTCTTTCACCACCACCACCACCACCACTTTTACTTTCAATTTTTTTTCTGGGTTACCATATGAAATTAGGAGAAAAAAAATCCTAATTTTACAAACTCTGCAAGTTCTGTGTGTTTTCAGCGAATTAAATATATTAACTTTTCATCATCATCATCATTGATTGCCGTGTCAACTTTTTTTTTATATTCATTTTCGATAAAATAGCTAACACGCGTAACCAATGGTTACACACCGTATTTTGTTGATTTGAAGTGAACAAATGATTTTTCGTTTTCTATTTCAACAACTTTTTTTTTGGCCCGACTATTTTGACTATATAGAAAATTAAGGGAAAATAATTGTTTCAAATTAGTGTTTTTCTCATCATCATCATCATCATCAAGCAAACAACAACAACAACAACAACAATATAGAAGAAGATTTTGTTCAAATGTAACTTGACTTTTATTGCTCACAAGTCAAGTCAGCACAAAATATCGATCAATTCAATTTTTGATTGATTGATTGAATGGATGTAGCACTTTTGTCACACATTCGGTACATATTCTAATTTTCTAAAAAAAATCTGATTATAAACTTGTTGAATTATTCTGTGTGAATCTATCCGAGAATCTCGTAGTTTTTTTTCTAGGTTTTTTGATTAGATTTTCTTTTTGTTTGTTTGGTTGGTTGGTTAATAAGTCGATTAGTTTTCGTTTTTGGGCAGAATAATTTCCCGATTTTTTGGTTATTTTTGTTTATAGATTTTGATCATGACGTAGTAGTCGTCGTCGTTGTAGGTAAGTTCTTTATTCCGTAACAAAGTGGGCAATGATTTTGTTTCTGGTTTAAAAATAAACTAAAGTAAAGTAAATATTTATTTGTAATTTTCTTCGTCTAGTTGTTGTTGTTGTTGTTGTCCAATTTGTTTCGACAATCAAAAGAATTTATTTTTTATTTTCAATTCCAAAGATTCCAATTTTCCAGAGAAAATTGAATGGCGACTACCATCATTATCTCATTATCGAAATAATGATGGTGATTACTATTACTTGTTTTTGTCACATTTTCCAATTAGAAAAAAACCTAAATAGAAGCTGATCATGAGAAAAAAAATCGGTGAAAATTTTTTTCTCTTTTCAAAATAATAATAATTGTTGAAAAGCACGAATTCAATTCAATTTGATTCGATTTGAACTGAAAATAAACAAACAAACAAACAAAAAAACTTTCCCAGGAATTTCCAGCACAATCACGTATATCATTTTGCCGAAATGTTTTTTCTTTGGTCATTTTTTCGATTATAGCAAAAAAATAAAAAAAAAGATTCAAGAATTCCAATTTGATTAGCAGAAAAAACACACGACACATAAATATGTCATTGGCAAAATCGATTTAGCAAAATATAAATTCAATGGTCAAATATGATTTTCGCTTTATTTTCGGGAAAATTTCTCGCAATCAAATCCAATAATTAATCGATATATCTGTGTGTTTTGTTATATCAATGCACACACCGGTGATTAGAAATGAAACAAACATGACTTTTTCATGTTTGTTTTTGTTTTCGAACAAGATTTTGTTTTGTTTTGTTTTCCAAATGGAAACAAAACATTAATTAATAACTAAACAAAAACATCACCTTGCAACAAACAAAAAAAAACAAGATGCTCTGGTACGAATAACACAGAAATTCTCTAATGGAATCGTCAGAATTGAAAACAAATCAATTTCAATGATTGCCGGAAATGACAATAGTTAGTTGAAAATCAAAGTTCTGATGATGATGATTGTCAACAAAATTGGTTTGGTTTTGAATAAAATTCAATCAAATTGATTTTCTGTCAGCCACAATTCTGCAACAAACACAAGTTTGAAAGCCAAAAGTGTGAGAAAAGAAAAGAAAAGAAATTAAAAATTCAAAGTTTCAATCATTATTGAAATATGATTAGTATTATTTAATGATGACAGATAAATTACATAGTGAAATTACATAGCGAAGAGAGTATTGCATATCAAATTTGAAATGTGTATTGTCAAACTAACAAATACTATTATAATTATTATTACATAATGGACAATTATTATTACAAAAATTATAATGTAATTTTTTTTGTTTGAATCATCAAATTACTTATTGGACATTATTATTATTATCATCATCATCGGAAAAGTTACACCCAAAAAAATTGTAATGAAATGAATTTTTGTCCGAAAAATTCCTCAAATATAATTCAAATCATGATTTGGACTTGATAATTTCATTGTTTCTACAAACCAATGAAGAAAAATGCCAGATACAAACATACACAAATACACCATACCATCATTATTTTATTCAAAATCCATTTTGTTTCTTTTTTTGTTTGTTTGTTTTACTTTTTTATCGGATGGAATTCCAAAGGGAATCAACGCCATCATCATAATAATAATAACATCATAATAGACAAACAAAACAAAAACAAAACAAAAAAAACAAAGTATCTAACGATAATCTCTTTAGAAAGTAAGAAAGAAAATATAATTGCAATTTTCTTTTTTTTCTTTCCTTTAGAAATTATTGATATGATGATGCGAATATTAATAGTGAATTGCAAATAAGATTCGTCATTTTTCGATATTTGAGATTGTTTTCTCTCCTGTTAAATTTGCTATTTACTTTTCCGAAAACATTTCCCTTACCTTTTTGTTTGTTTGTGTTTTTTGATGATTAAAATTTCATTGATTTTTGATTTGAATAGGAAATTGATTTAAAGTGAAATTAGATTGAATTCACATTGAATTAACACTTTGAAGTTGATGTTTTTGTTTTTGTTTTTCGTTGATTTACACATCAATCAATCAATCAATCAAACACCATCAACAGATCAATTGAATTCATCAATTTGAAATCATTCATTCAAACAATCAGAGCCGGAAAAAAAACGAGACACATTAACTTATTCTGGTTGAATTGAATAAAAAAAAAACACAAACACACGAATTCAGACCTGATGAATCTGAATGATCTGGATTTTTTGGGAAATATAAAACAAACACCCACCGATATAGCAACAAAAAGATAACGATAATATTTATTACAATAACAAACGAATATATACACAAAACAACGAAGAAAAAAATCATACGACGATCATCATTTTTTTGTTTCGGGTAATAATCATAACCATCATAATCATAATCTTTATCATTTGACAATAATAATAATAACCAACTGTCGTAGACAATAGACATATGGCCTATCACCAATCATATACACTTAAGAACTAAAAAAAGAAGGCAATAGACATATGAAATGAGAGAGAGGAAGAGAGAGAGAGAGAGAGAGAGGGAAAAACATTATTAGAATATGATAAAAATAGAAGCCAAAAACTGAAGAATATTAATGAAAAAAGAAAATAGAATAAAGAATAAAGAAGAAGAATCCATGGTGAAACCATCAACCACTACACCAACCAACCAACCAAGAAACACCATAAATAGAAAGTTTGGAAAGCAAAGAAAAAAAATTTGCTATTTTTTCGACTTTTTCTTCATTCATTCATTCATTCATTGAAAGAACCATATTGTCAAATTTTTTCTTTTCTTTTTTCTTTTTGGTCGAAAATGTCGATCGGTAATAATAATAATAATTTTTTACCGTCGTTTGTTTTACTTGGATTGTTTGTCGATAGTCAAACACACTGTAATAAACTAAACACACAATAAACATAAACCAGTAGATTTTTTTTTGTTGTATTCTTGTTTTTCGGTAGTGGTTGTTGTTTGTTGTCAGTTGTTTAATATAATGACGATGTCTGTTCCAAAATGTAATATATACAAACGCACACTGGGAGCGATAGGAAGCGATAGGAAGACACAGAGAGAGAAAGTTTATATTCTGGCTTTTTTTTATATATTTCTGGATTCAAATTTCAGGTCGCCCTTAGGTCTTCGTCAATAGTTGAAAATAAAGTGTGTGTGTTAATGCTTGATATTGATGTTGTCATAATAATAATAAGGTTGTCCATTTTTTTTCTTCTTATTTCATTTTCCTTGTTTGTCCGAACATTAGATTTTTGTTGTTGTTGTTGTTTTAGAAAACTGTAATGGATCAACAACAACAACAACAACAACAAGAGGAAGCCAGAAGAAATTGATGAAAAATGATGATGATGATGAAAGAATGGAAAAAATGGATAGATTTTCTTTTTCTGCCAAATTCACTCACATCATAAACAATAACCGAAATTTCGGTAAAAATTCTTTTTTAAAAAAAACCGATGCTGATGATGACGATACAGTAAAATTTCATTTCATTTTCGGTTTTTTCAAACAAACAAGAGAGAGAGAGAGAGAGAGAGAGAGAGAGAAAAAAAAAATCAGATTTTGGCGCCTGTATTTCGTCTTTTTTTTCTTCTCTTCTCTTGCTTCGATTTTGATTTCAAACATACATATTTTCTTTGTCGGTTTCTTTCAGGCTTTTAATATTTTTCACCATACACTGTTTGTTTCGGTGCATGCATGTGTCATGGCCAACGACGATTGACAAATTTTATTATTCAGATTCAGATCGGTCTATTGTTGAATTGGAATTGAAAATATTTATAACAATGAAAATATCGATGTTGAAAAATATATCGCTCCTGGTATCATGATCATCATCAGATTCATTTCATTTCATTGAATATATTTTACACACACTGAATCATAATCATCAACAATAACAATGACTGATAACGTTTTTGGAACAACATATAACAAATGGGAAAAAATATTTTGGAAGAAATTGTTCACTTTTTTTGATCATCGTTGTTGTTGCTGTCAGAATTCAATGCTACTTCCAATTCGGTTTTTTTTTCTTCAAAATAGACATGTGCGTATTTCATCATCATCTTATTCTTCGATTTTTCGTCTTTTTGATTGTTGCACAATCCAGAAAAATTGAAAGGAAAAAATTTTTTTTCATTAATTTTTTTTCCAAATATCCGGAATTAAATGCGAAAACATTTTATTATCAATTTTGATGTTTTAGTTTTTTCTTCTAAAAAATCAAATAAAATAAAATGAAATGATAATTTTGTACAAAAAACAACACTGGAAAAAAGATTACAAAACAAAGCTATTTAGATTTTTTTTGTTTGTCAAGAATTGTTTTCACCAAATACAAACAATAACACTTGATTACAATTTGTGATTTGCATAAATTTTATTGAAAAACAAAACTAAAAAACAAAAACATTCCATTCAAAGAATCGACAAGAGTTCTGCTCTGATAACATATCTATTCTTTTCATTTAGGAATTTTCTTTTTTTTCCTATATTTATTGAAAATTCATTTTACTTTTGCTTGTTTGCATCCTTAAATTCCTAAATCCTTATATTTGATCATTATAATCATTTTTATTATTGTTTTTCACTTTTATTTAATCAGACGCATGTTTTTTTTTCGTTTTTTGGTTCATAAATTATTGACAATTACATTGAACAAGTGAAATGGAATTTTTCTTTTCTTTACTCTCGTTTGCACCATTGAATAATATTAGGTTTTCAGAGTTTTTTTCTTGTTGTTCGTTTCTTGACATGTAGATAAATTTTCTTCATTCGAAAAAAAGGGTTAATTATTATTATTATCATTCGTTAAGGAATTTCAAACTGTTGTAAGTAAGATTCACCATTATTATTATCATCATCATACGACATTTACATAGGAAAAAGGCTAACTATAATTATTTATCAAACGAAACAATAATAATTTTGATTGTTGAAACATTTGAAAGCAAAAAAAAAGAGTGCAAAAAATCAATAATTTTGTTAAAGGATTTTTCTCACACACACACATACACTTGACATGTGACATTTTTAGCAAAGAAAAAAAAATGGAAAATTTCTTTCCTAAAAAATACAATAATAATTGTACTGTCATGCCATCTTCAAAATGAATTTGAATGAATTTCAACGTGTGTGTTTGAATGATGCAAAGAAAGCAGAAACCCATTCATTTTTTCTTTTTATTATTTGATTATTTTTTTCAATTCTAAACAACAAACCATCTGTGTGTTGAACAACACCGTACTACTAATAAAGTATATGATATGAATCTGAAATGAATTGAAAAATTCAAATTTTTTTTCTTCTTCTTCATTTTGATTAAACATCAACACAGATGGTTTTCTTTTTTTTTTTGTTAAATTCTGTTTGTGGGCTCGATTTCGATCCAAGACGCATTTCTTTTTTTTAAATCAAAAAATCAAAAAAAAAGGAAATATCATCGATTAACCAATCATCAATCAATCAATCAAAAACTGTCAAGATTTTTTCTCCTTTACTTTCGGGATGTGCCAATTAATCGATCAACAACAAAAAAAAATTGAAAAAAAATCGATCCGAAAATTATAAACCACAGAAACAATGACGTCAATCATTTTACAAACGAAAAAATTAGCAGAATTCTCACCAGAATTTCGACTTTTTTTTCTCTCATCATTTACAGAAACATCTCTCCTAAGCAAAAAAAGCAATTAATTCAATTAATCATTAGGTCCAGACATACAAATGATGATCCAAAATGATCAATTTCTTTTAACAACAACAAAAAAAAAAACGAAAGAAATTGATTTCAAAAGTTTTTTCTTTCCTTTTATCATTTTGATTAAATTGGAATCGTTTCAGGTCTCTATCTTTCGAGGATAATAAATAAAAAATGTGTTTACTTTTTTTTTCCCGAAAAAATTCTTCAGAATTCTTTCATCAATCGATCCATCCATCGATTGATTGAAATGTAAGTGAAAAGTTATGAATAATATATTTGAGCAGCCATTCGATGAAATTTTTTTACTTTATTTTCCTGTTTCGAAGAAAAATTACATTGTAAATTCTTGTGATTTTATTATTATCGTTTTCCAAAACTTCACAAGTTAATAAAAGAATGAATGAATGGCTGGAACAATCAAAAAAATAAAAAAGTTAAAAAACCAATGATGCTTGGCAGAGAAATAAATAATTCATTTTTTTTCTTTTGGAAAAAAATTGATTATGTGAAAAATGTTGTTTCGTATTTTCACATTTGGACACACTTTTGTTGAAATAGGATTTTCATCTTTTAAGAAAATTGTTGATTAACGTGGTTTTTTTGTCGCCATGGCAGAAATAATGTCCAGTTTCAATCAAATTTTTTTGCCCGAAAATAATGATGATGGATGATTCACATTCGGAACAACAAAAAAAAAATTTAGTTAATTTAAAAAAATGAAATTTTTCATTTTCTCTTCACTTTTTATCTTTTGCTACACACTTAATACTCGACTTGAATTTTCCTCCTCGACAATAGCCTACGATAATCTGAGGATCAGAATTCAAGAATAAAAATCCCTAAACGATGATGGTACCATCATCATCATTATTATCGTTAATGTGTTCCAGAAACCAGGAAGAAGAACATGAATTGTTCAGAAAAGTCAAGATAGTGAAAATGAGAAAAAGTCAGACATAGAAACAAACAAACAAACAAACAATTACTGGAATTAAGTGTGAACCAACAAACAAACAAAAATGGCAATTCTTGAAATTGGAATTGTATTTCGAAAACACAAAGTTGGAAGAAGAAAAATATTCTCATTATTATAATAGCCAACAAAAAAAAACACCTATAAATTGAATTGAAATTGCAAACGAACCAAAAATCGTTAAAACACCTGTGATGGTTGATTTAGTTTTTTTTTGTCCAGAATCCTGGATTTTTCTCTCCAAAAGAGATGAATGACGATTGATTCCATTCTGTACATTTCTATAGCAAACAACATAGCTGAGATGGAAAATTTTTCCATTTAAAATGATGGATAAATATTAAAGCTTTGTTTCCTGGCTTTGAAAATTGAAAAATATTTTTGTTCGATATTTTGACATTCAATTCAATTGATCAATCAATTTGATTGTTGTTATTGATCAATTTTGTTTCAAAAAAAAAAAACAATTGATTTACATTGAAAAAAATTATTTGATCAATGTTGACATTGATACAATCGTCATCATTGATGGACACGCAATTGTTCATTGATGATGATGATGATGACGATCTCAATACCAGGATATCTATGTTTTTTTTCTATCTATCAATCAATTAACCTTTTAGTCATCCATGATTACTCAATGATGATTATGATGGACAAATTCACCAATAATTCAATGAATCGATTTTTTTTTGCTTGTTTGTCGTTTTGTTTTTCGCTAATCAAATACAATCATCGTCATCATTTCAAACATTTTTTTTCTTTCTTTTTTTCCAGAATAGCTACACTGAAACAAAAAAAAAAAAAAATTCATTCATTTTGTTTATGTACGGTTTTTTAGTTAATGAAAAAACAAAAAAAATTTTCAATTAAATTACATAACATTTTCATTTACACATATCCAACGGGCAACCAAACCAAACCAAACTACATCAAATCAACATTCATTATTTATTATCACACTTAATATTTATTATTTTTTTGATTATCATTATTGCTTTTTTTTTTCTCTCTCTCTCTCCTGCTTTCTCTTCGATGTTGAATGTTTCATGTGGTGAGCGAACGAAACGAAAAACAAAAAATTGATAATGATTCAAGTTTTCCTAATCTCATGTTTTTCTGATTAAATTAAATTACTTTTTTTTTGATGAGAATTTCGATCCAAAACCGATAGATGGCATACCGGTCTCCATATTTTTTGAATCACTTTAACCGCATCATCGTCATCAAAAAATCCGTTATCAATCAATCAAATCGTTTTGATTGATGATTATTATATGTTATGTATGGAGGGAAACTAAGCAAAAATCGAAACGAAACGAAGTGAAAAAAAGAGTTTCGAACTGATATTTTTTTGTTTCTTTAATTTGGATTGATTTGATTTGATTTGATTGATGCGAAATAGGAAACAGAACAGATAATAAAAAAGAAAAAGAAATATCCGTAAAAAATGAATGTAGCTAACATCGATTTCTTTGAAAATCATTTTGGAAAACCGAAGTGAAAGAGAAACAAAAAAAAATCTAGATTAATTTCACATTCGATCGGCAACATTCATTCAGTCAGTGAAATTGAAAGAAAGAAAAAAATCCTCGAACTTAAATTTTTTTTTCGCTCTTGCTCTTTCTCTATGTCAGTGATTCTCAACCAGTGTGCCGCGGCACTTTAGTGTGCCGCGAAATTCTGAAAATGCAACTGTTATATATTCAAAAATTCTAAAATTGTGCCGCGACAACAAAAAGGTTGAGAATCACTGCTCTATGTTGATGCATGAAGACCTCGTCGCGTCATCCGCGTCATCATTAACAAGAGCAAATCAAGGAAAAAAAATCGAGGGAGAGAGAGAAAAGATATCCAAATTGAATAGAATGGAATGGCAATGATTCAAGATATGATGATGATAATAACATTATCATAATGATAATATAATGTAATATCTAGTGTATAGTGGTTTTTGGTTCGAATTACAATGCTTTATCATCATCGTTATTATTGTAATTGTAATCGGTAATCATCATCATGATTATAAATTGCTTTGTCATAATGAATTCAATTCAACAACAACAATGATAATAATGTGATTTGATTTTGATTTGCTGTTGTCGGGTTGATAAATTCTTCAGATATAAACATCATCATCATCATCATTCGAAAATTGTCATTGATGATGATAATGATAATAATCATCATGGAAAATATTATTACAAGGCAATTTGACAAAACAACAACAACAGTGTCAACAACAACAACCAAACAACCACAATAACCCTGATCATCATCATTGAAAAATATTTCAATAATTTTTCTGGTTTTTGATGGTTATTGATCATCTTTCTTTCTTTATTCATTTTGTTTGCAAGGAAAAACAGCATACCAGCAACCGTGCAACCAAACATTTCATTGTTTTTTACCCAGCTATAAAAATGACAATCAATTTTTTTTTTTGCAATTTCATTACATAAACACAAATAATTTAAAACGTATCATCATCATTTTGATCATTGTTTCTTAATGTGCCTTACCAATTTTATCATATGATTTGATAACGATATGACGTGATTGATTGATTGATTCTCTAAATAAGATATTGGTTGCCATTATCATTATCGGTTGTTTATCATAGAAGAAATCATACAAACAATTTTCGTTCGTTGTCCTCTATTCAAATTTCATTCAATTTTAAAACAACAAACACATTCGTTTCGATTCAAGTCGTCATCAATAAGGAGAAAAAATCAACTGGTGGTGATTTTGTTTGTTTGTTTGGTCAATCCACAGTCCATCATCATCATTCATCATTCGAACAAAAATGTTGGCTTTAAAAAAAAGCTTACTAATGTTATCGATATTGATATCATTGATAATCATAATTGATTATAATGTTCAAGGTATGATTATTAATGGTGGTCGTAATGGTGATGATTCCAATCAAATTTCAACAACATCAATGAATAATAATTCACTAAAAGTGAGTCAATCTTCTTCTACTTCTCCTTTAAATGATCATACGCTTTTCAATATTATTCATTTGTTACGCTTTTTAAATCCCAAATTATTAGTTAAAGTGAGTTTTTTATTAATTTAATTAATTAAACAATAACAAATTAGATTTCAAATTAATCAATTAGTTGTTTGTTTTTCAATAAAATATAATCAATCAATGTTGTTGCTGTCCATCCACCCAAATATGCTTCCAAATATGCTTTCTCGTGCTTTCAATCCATTATATGACCAATCAATCAAATCAATTATAAATGTCATCACTAATAAAAAAATAGGAATATAATACGGCAATTAGAGGTAATAAAGCATCATGGTTAACATGTCAAATATGTTCAATGGCTGTTGGAGTTATACGTTTATATCCAAATTTACCAACTGTACAGGCAATATTTGTAAGTGTTTGCTCATTGGGTTATGAAGAAAGTCGTGTTTGTGAAGGTCTTAGTCAATTGTTTGGTGAAGAATTAATCTATGTGTTGGTACATTCATCATTACAAAATTCAGAAATTTGTGGTCTTGTTATTGGAACAAGTTGTATGTCAACAAGTGCCTTATATCCACATAGTGATAAATGGAAATTACCCCTGTTACCATTATCCAATTATGTTACCAATGTTCTTTTGGGTATGATTTTTTTCACAACAACAAATAACAACCATTAACCCTTCGTTTGTTTTGTTTAATTTGTTCACAGATCTTGAACATCGACAAAAATGGCGTGAAGAAAATGCTGTTTCAGTGCAACAAACAAATCAATCAACAATTCTTCATTTATCCGATCTGCATCTAGATATTTATTATCAACCAAATGCACCGGCTGGTTGTAGTGAACCATTATGTTGTCGATCAACAAGTACATCGAATAAACGTAGTCATGCTGCTGGATTTTGGGGCAGTATGGATAATTGTGATTCAGTACTACGTACGGTTGAAAATCTTCTGACAACAATTTCACAACAACATTCAGATAAATATCGTTATCTTTTGCTGACTGGTGATTATATACCACATGATATTTGGAATACAACCAAAGAAGAAATCATACATACAACACGTACATTTAATGGTCTGATTAAAAAACATGTTCCAAATGATAAAATTATTATACCGGTTATCGGTAATCATGAATCAAATCCTGTTGATCAATTTTGTCCGGAAGATTTAAATAAACATTTTTCAAGTCAATGGCTTTATGAAGAACTGTTACAACAATGGAAACAATGGATACCTGCTGAATATCATGAAATATTTCGACAATATGGCTATTATGCTGTTGTTGATCGTCAAGCTCGTTTTATAGTAATGAATATGAATTATTGTGCACGATTAAATTTCTGGAATGTTTTACGTTATCTAGATATGGGTGATATGTTACATTGGTTACAACTTGAATTACAAAATGCAACATTATCTGGTCAATATGTTTACCTTGTTGGTCATATTGCACCGGATGAAGATGAATGTTTTACACATTGGGTAATAACATATCGTGATATTATTGAAAGATATAAAAATATTATTCGTGGACAATTTTTTGGCCATACACATTTGGATGAAATACGTTTATATTATTCCAATCAACCATTAAATAATCCTGAACCAATTGGTGTTGCTTACCTGGCACCAAGTGTTACTACTTATTTAAATGTAATGCCATCATTTAGATTTTATTCAACTGATACGGAAACTGGTGAACTTGTTGATCATATGACATATTATTTGAATTTGACCAAAGCTAATCATATGGATAAACATAAATATGAACCAATCGAAACAACACCTGTATGGGAATTTGAATATAATGCACGTGATTCATATAATATGACATCATTATCGCCAAAATCATGGCATCAATTTACTGAACAAGTTTTAACAAATCCAATCTATCTACGTCGTTATTATCAACATTATGGCCGGTATAATGATGATCAAACCGATATGAAACCAATTTCTTCAATGATTAATGTGATTGATAAAGTTTTTGTTCGTGTTTAAAAAAAAAGTCTATGTTTATTTTCTTTCTCTATTTTTTCCACTTAATTTTTTTTCAATTAAATAAATTATTCAATTAATTTTAACAATGTTGACAATGCAATCATTTTTCAAATTGTTTTTTTATTTTATGAAATTTTGTTTCAGCAATGAGCGACATCTATTGGCGAATAATGGCAACTTTTATCAATTTAAATTTGAATTTCATGAAATCATTTTATTATTATTATTTTACAAACAAAATACAATGTTTTTTGGGCAACAAAAAAAACAACAAATGAATAATGCTGATGATTAGCTGAATATAGTGGTCATAATGATTAGTGAATGGATGAACAACAATTTGACAACAAAAAAAATTCAATAAAATGAAATTTTACAAATATTTTTATAATGTATGTGTGTGTGTTGCACTTGATAATTTAAAATGTTTAATTAATGATAATTTCAAATCAAATTAATGACTAAATATTGATGATGATCGATAAATACAGGAGTAGAGATAATGATAATGATAATGATGATGAGGATAGTAATAATTAATAATCGATTGCTAAAAATATCAACTAATGAGCATAAACAACAACAACAACAATAATTATAATGATAATAAGGATAATTCAAATTCAAAAATCAAACAAAGAAGAAGAAGAAAAAAAATCTATCTAAAAAATATTTTTCAATTTGCGCGGATCATATTTTGTTTGTTTTAAATATTTGGCACCGGCTTTTTTTTTCAGCAAAATTTTGCCAAAAAAAAAGAAAGAGGAAATTCTTTTCATTGAGGCAGTAATAATCGTTGTAATTGTTGTGGTAACATCAATTGAGAAGTGGATGAAGAAGATTGTGGTATTATGGATGTTGTCGTTGCTGTTGGTGGTGGTGGTGGTGGTGGCAATAAATGTCCATTGGAATTTTTATGAGATTGACGAATGGAAATCGATGAATTACTGTTACCATTGGATTGTTGTAAAATATGTTGAGCATCACGATGACGACGAAGATCAACTTTACGTTGAAATGCACGTGGACATAGATCACAAACAAATGGTTTATAACCGGTATGTTTTCGAGCATGAGTGATTAGATTTGATGATTGGGAAAATGCCTTTCCACATACATTACATTTATGTGGTTTTTCACCCGTATGAATATAGGTATGTTTTTTCATATCCGATTTTTGATGAAATCTTTTTCCTATTACAAAAAATGAACAAATTATTAGCAAATTAAATTAGCAAAAAAAATTCATATTGATTACTTACCACAATACATGCATGGAAATGGCCTTGTATCTGAATGGATTAACATATGAGTTGATAATGTTGATGAACGTTTAAATTGTTTTCCACATTGCTTACATTCAAATGTTCGATCCTGGCCGTTAGATGTCATCATGGTTCCATTTAAAATATGATTATTATTGTTTGCCATTATTTGATGAACGCCACTATGATTATGATGATTATGACCACCACCACCACGATTTGATGATGATTTCGATTTCGATGATACAACGGAAGCAGAAGCCGAAGCATGAGCAGCAGCAGCAGCTGCTGCAGCCATCAATTGATGATGATGATTATGTGGATTATTATGATCAACCAAATTCAATGATGATAATAAAGAATTACGTGCGACATCTGCGGATGATGTTGGAATCAAGGAGGAAAACATATCACCGGAAGGAAATAATGAACGTAATAATGTTTTTTGTTGTTCATTATTGAATGATGCGGCGGCAGCGGATGAATATCCAGGTTGTAAATATGCTGCTATAGCTGATGATGTATTTGCAATCTGATTTGATGGTTGTGGATGATGATGATGAGCATTATTATTACTATTATTATCAGCCAAATTTGAATGAATTAATGAACGAGATCGATTTGATTGAATGCAATCTTGTTGCGGATGACGATGATTTTCTTTTAAATTTTTTGTTTGTTGACCAACAGCAGCAGCTACAGCTGAATAAAGAAATGGATTAGCATAGAATGGTGGTGAATTTGGTGGTGTCATCATATTGCTGTTTTGATGGCATATTGGATTATATAAATTATTATTATTATTATTGTTTGAATGTTTAATCAATAATTCTGCTGCGGAATCGTCATCATCATTATTTGTTGATAGATTGATTGGTTTTTCTTCATCTTGATCAACAACATCGATAATTGGTTCGTCATCATCATCATCATCATCATTATTATTATCTAATGATGTAATCGAATTATTACTATTCATTGATGATGATTGTCGTCTTTTCGATGATTCATTGATTTCATCATTATCCATTGGATTGATTTTAAAAAATCCATTCATCATCGATGATGGTGATGATGAGCCAATACTCGATGAAATCGATGATGATGGTGATGATTGACCATGATGATCACCATCAATACTATTCAATACTGATAATGATGATGTGGATGATATTGATGGTGATATGGATGGTGATGAAGAACCAAATGAATATTCTTCTTCCTCGGAACCATTTGTTAATCGATGATGTTTTTGTCGATTTGTTTTATTGGAAATTAATTTTGAATCCGTTGAAATCTTCGATGATATTTTCGGTGATGATGATGATAAAATTGAATTAATAGAATAATCGGATATTGCTTTTCTTGATTCTTTATTATTATTATTATTATTGCCATTATTATTCATCATTGATGATGATGATTTTGTTTTTTTATTTCGATGATTTTTGATTGAATTATCATTATTTGATCGATTGATGATATTATCATTGTTTATAGTCAAATTGGATGTTGTTGTTGTTGTTGTTGGTGATTTAGGACTAAGCAATCCTAATGATACATTAAAATTTTGTTGCATTAATGAACCATATGCAGCAGCAAATGCAATTGGATCCATTAATGGATTGATTAAATTTGATGAACCTAATATTAATTCATTTGGATTTGTTGTTGTTAATGATGATGAACAATGATTTAATTGTTGTTGTTGATTTGAACCAAGCCAATTTGTTGATAATGTTGCCATTTTATTTGAATAATTTGCCAATAAACTTGGCATATCTAATGAAGATGATGATGATGATTCTGAAGACGATGATGATAACAATGATGATGATAATGATGATGATGATGTTGATGTTGATGATTGAAATATTTGATTACGTGATGATTTTTGTCGATCATTAACAATCGATGATGATGATGATGAAAATTGATTTAGATTAAAAAATTGATTCAATTGATCCGGAATAAATGAACGTGAATGAATTTTATTTAAATCGATTGTTGTTGTTGTTGTTGGTGAATTGGATTTCGCTTTATTATTATTGAATGCTGAATGGAAAAAAATGAATGAAAGAAAGAAAGAAAGAATTATACAAACAGGTAAACAGGACTGAAAAAAACATCACAAAAAATCACAGCAAACATCTTTTCATCACAGTGAAAATCAGTGTAGAAAAGTGTGTAGCCCAATATTATTAGTTTATTACTTAAATTGTAAAATGTTTTTTATAATTTATTTGTCATCATAATAATAATAAAACTGATGTCAAATGAATTTTGTAAAAAACTATTGTAAAAATCGACCTGTGCCTTGTATGTTGATCAAAGTGCAGCGACTTTAACCACACAAAAAAATGACAATCCTTATTTATTGTTATTAACCTGTAGGTATATTAACTTTTTTTGTTGTTTTGTTTTGTTACCTACAAAGTTTGAAACGTTACATACACAGACGACAAACTTTTAGACAATGACACGCGTCTATGTAAATATTAACAAGTAGGTAAAGTAATTTAAAAGATTTATCTGTCAATCTTTGATTGTCGTTAGTTTTTTTTGATGATAAGAATAAAATCTTTAATAATAAATCAAACTTATAAATGCAATGATTTTTTTTATGGATAATCAGGATTTTTTTTTGTAACTAAAAAGTCTTGATTACTAATAATTGAGATTGTGTGTGGGGAAAGAAATAATTAACCAGCTGGTTAATCGATATTCAATCAAATTTTTTGTTTATTTGTGTTTTGGGTTTGGATATGTTTTTTTTGATTCAATTGACAATTGATGTTGATTAAATGACGAACAACAAGGATGTCATACATACACACAATGTAAATATAGAAATAAACAAGGATAACGAACCGGAATCAAAAACACAAAAGCAATAGGATCTACAATTCATTCACATCGATTCATTCCATTATGTTAATTAATATCAGGATATTATTATTCACAGGTGTTTAAACAGCATAGTTTTTTTACAGAATAGAATAACATTATTGATCAAGATTCGGGTCATCATCCGTAACATCATCATTATGTCATGTTCATCGAACTTATTCATCGAATTGATTCATCTGTTTGGCAAATGAAAAAAAAATGTTTCCGGATAGATAGAGTGCATACCAAGACAAACAAAGAGGCCAATGAACAAGTGAAAATCATATTTTTCCCATATCATCCATTGGATATTACATACAAACACACACACACTACTTTCAAATCTTTAATTTTGATTGCCAAAAATAAAAATAAACCTAAAATTGAATCGGAAATTAGGAATGTTCGAGAACTGTGATTATTGTTTTTATTTTTTTTTCAATACTGTTAGCTAGTGTAGAGATAGTGTTTTATCATTGGAAAAAAAACAGTGAAAGGGAGAGACAATCAGAAATGACAAAAATAACAACAATCAACCAGAAAGGTCTTTTCTTTTAAAGTTGTTAATGTTGTTTGATAATTTTCTATTATTGGAATGGAAAATTCGAGCATGAAGAAAAATCTAGACAAATGACCAACAGGATAAACACAGAATTAGCCAAAAAAAACGCCAATCACCAAAGTAAGCAAAAATGTATTTACAAACTGTGTGTGTATGCTGCGTGTTTGAAAACAACAACAAGAATTTCACCTAAAAAGTAAATATGAATTTTTTGTTTTTAGAGAGAGAGAGGGGGAATGATATTTTTATAAATGTCAGTCAGTAAAAAAGAATCATGCAACTATGAAGTTATGATGAATTCTATTTTTATCATCATTTGGGTAGAAAGAAAAAAAAGGTGAAATTAGTTAAAACCAAAAAAAAAAAGATTAAACACTTAAGATGATTGAGAATTGATTTGATATTCAAATGTCAACAGGATTTTTTTTTTTTTTTATTTTTTTTGGTTCAAAATATCTTCTCTAATAAAATAATAGAGGAAAAAACAATAATCATCAATAAGCTACTGACTTTTTTTTTGGCAATCTAATCATCATTAACAACATTTCAATCGATTGATTGATTTGATTGATTCTTAGTAAATATAATGTTTGTTTTGTGCCACTCAACAAAGTTTTTTTCATCTTCTAACTCCTAAATCTCAAATGTTTTCTTTAATTATTTTTCAATTTTACAAATTTTTTTTCTCCTTATGGAAATCGATAGGATAAATTGACTGTAAATGTTTTTTTTCCTTTTTGGATTTTTTGATTAGATTTTTTTTTTTGCAAAATAAGTTTTTCACATTTGATTGATTGATTGATCGATAACGATGATGATACCGAAAGAAGAAAAAAATTAATAAATTCAATTTTTCTTTCAAGAATGATTAAAGCAACAACAAGAAAAAATGAACAAAATTATTCACACAACAATCTTTATATCTGAATAGCATTTGACAAAAACGAAACATTCAAAAAAAAAGATATGAAAAATGATTTGAATTCATATATGAACAAAAAATTATAAATACAGATGTAAATACATGGCAAAAATTGCAAATCAAAACAGTGAATAATGAATGATAAACCATATCGATAATGAATGATGATGAAGGTGAAAATTTCGCAATTCCTTTTTCTCTTCCTGAATTAATTTATCAACACATTTACTAATATAAACAACACATTCATCAAATTCGCTAATAAATCATATCATAAAGTTATCATATACTTGCACTTTTGCCCAAAAAAAAATATGATAACAACAAACATCTTTAGATAAGATGAATTCGGCATTTTCAAAAATGAAAATTTTCTGATAATACTGATGATTGGACATTAGTAGAAAAAAATTGGTCAATAACTAATCAATAATTTTTTTTTATCGGAAAAAAATTGTTCAAAGTCAAACAGATTATCAGATAATTCGGGGCAAAATATAGAATGAATACTGAACAACAACAACGACAAAAACAATATTTATGGATATTGATAAAAATACAAATAAATCAAATCAAGACATTTAATTTTCTTACAAGTGGCTATTGGCGCCATGTATTGCTCCCAACAACAACAACAACAAAACTAAAACTTCTTAATCATCATCATCAATAAAAAATCAATTATCAAACAAACAATCAAAAAAAAATCACAAACACAATACAATCATGATTTACAATTAGAGATTTGATTTGATTTTTGAGGCGAACAATAATAATGATAATGATGATTTAGTGATGAAAACAATCATCAATTGATATTATGATCTAATCTTTTTTTCTTCTCCTCAAAAAAAAATGATTAAACAATTCTTATCAGGATTTTTGGTTGTTGCAAGGCTGCTGTTATTTTTTGATTCTGTCATTGATATACATTGCATTGATTTTGTTTCAAAATTGGACTTTTGATTACAAAGTACAGTAGTTGTTTGACCTTTTTGTCTGTGTGTGTTTGCACAAATCAATAAAGGTAAAGGTAATGATAAGTGTGAAATATACATACACAAACACAAGCCAGGTGTTTTAGTGATATCACCTTTCCAATTTTTTTTATCGAAATACAAACAAACATCTTTTTGTCCAAAAATAAAATCTAATATACACATTTCTTTACAATGATTACTTACCATTCGGTACAAACGATTCCTGTTGCCGTTGATTTAATTGAAATCTCGATGCTGATTGATTTATCAATGATGATGATGATTTAGTTGTTGTCGATGTCGATGTCGATGATGGTGGTGGACAAGCGGTGGTCACCATGTTTATATTAGGATGATCGTTATTAATATTTAGCATTTCATTTCAGTGGAAAAAGAATTTTCAGTTGTAAATTGTTTTAGTTTTTCGTCGGTTCGAATGATAAATTCAAGTCAAAAATCAAGTCACAATTCAACAAGACCAAACGAATAAACAAAAAAAAATCAAAAACCAAGAATCAGCGATAAAAACACAAACACAAAGTCAAAGTCAAATCAAATTGAATTAAATTGTTGTTCAAGTTGTTGGTGAATGGTTGGTTAGAATTGAAATGACAAAATATTTTCAAATAAACTTTGCTTTATCTAGATTTTTTTTCTGTTTTTTTGTTTTTTCAAATTGATCAAACAAAGTGTGAAGAAAAATAGGAATGATATGGACATAAATGTACCATTTTGTAATGGTAGTAGTATTTAGAATAACCAAAAAAAAAGAATCTAAATAATTTTCTTTCAATTCTCTATTGGTTATATAATAGGGCAGCAATCATTTTTTTTTTTTTGGTATGGAAGAATCACAATCCAAGAAACTCCACCACATCCAAAAAAAAAGAAAGAGTGGTTCAGAGCAAACAAGTGGTAAGTGAATCACGTATAATATTCCATTCAACAAAAAATAAAACCAAAACACACACGAATCTCACATTGCTAGTTGAATGGAATGAATCGGTTTTTTCATCATCATCATCATCATCAACAAATCATTTTTGCAAGCAAAACATACACCCGGTATAATGTGAACATCTGGGTTGTGTGTGTGTGTGTAGCATTTTTTGGGATCTTTTTTTTCGGAATTGACAAAGGGAGATGTCTTTCTCTCTCTCTCTCTCTCTCTCTCTCTCTCTCTCTCACCACCACCGTAATATATAACTGTGATGGCCTCATTATATTACATTTGGTATTCTTGACAATAAAAGGGGCAGAAGCAAACAACAAAAAGCATCAACAACAACAATAACAACGATATATGATCATCATTGATCCAATAAAACAGAACACAGAACATAACGAACAACCAAAAAATAAAAATCAAAAATCACCACCAGTTAGGTGTGGCCTATTTACATATTGATCAATATTGAATTCAATATGAAGATCCGCCCAAAAAAAAAATCTTTTCCTCTTTACACATAGTATTCTTGTGTTGAATGACGCGTGTTCATTGTCGTCGTCGTCGTTGAAAAAAGTAACGATTGATCGTGTGTGTGTGTGTACGGTACACCCGTACACTTTTCTTTGACTTGATACATTGATGACGCCAAGCATGAATCTTTCTTTTTTTTTCTCTTTCTTTTAAAACATTCAACAATAATAACGCCTAAAAATACATACATTGAGAAAAGATTTTTATTATTCTTGAATTTTTTTGTTTTTGTTTTTGTTTTTCACAAATATGACCATCATCATCTTTGTTGTTGTTGTTACCCAATGGATGTTCCTTGGTTTTCAAAAATTCGCTTGGTCTGGTATTTTCTTCATTTCATTTGACCCCATAATAACAATGAATATAAGAAAAAAAATCATTGGTAATTGGAAACTTTACAAATTTTCTAAACAAAATACCCCAACAACAAATTACACGTATGATTAACAATGCGTTTCAAACAAAAAAAATTAGTTTTTGGTAATGCATATTCACTATTCATATTTATATGCAGATGTTTCATTCATTCATTCATTCATACAAACCAAAAAGGATTATTGTCCTCAATTGCACTCGTGAACAACACGTGCACGTTGAAACATCATAGACAGAAGATGTAATGATGATGAAACGGTCGAATGAACATTGATGATTATGATGATGATGATAATGTACCCCCAACATCATCATCAGATAAGGAGGACATGCAGGTAGATATAGCGGTACTCGGTTCCACAACAATGATTTTTACATAGAAAAAAAAACAAACCATAATTGTCATTTAAGTAATAATAATTCATTGAGATTTGAATTTGGACATTTTCCCAATTTTTCTCTCATTTCTAATCACATTCTTGGCACGTGGCCTCACCTCACCTTTTCAAGTGCGATAATGAAAAATTTTGTTTTCTCCTGTTGTTCTGTTTGAGACAAAACAACAATAAGTCAATGAATGAATGATGTAATCATAAAAAAAACAGCATATGGTTAATATGGCATTAGGTCAACAACGAAAGAATGAAAAAGCAAAAATCATCACCGTTATAAATGATGATGATACTTACCAATGTTTTTTTTTACCTATGACCAGACACGAGACTAGCACGCGAATTCAAAAAAAAAAAAAAAAAATAGTGATTGGAATCAAAATCAAATCCTTTTTACGATTTATTCATTTCATTTCAGATTTTCTGGCTTACACACTGCTGTTATATGAATGACCCCTTAAACAACGACAACAGCAGAGATAAGCGGTACAAAATCAAATTGAATTTGAAAGAATTTTTCAATCATTGCGCTAGCCAGCTGGTGTATGTGTTGGTGTTTGTTTGTATGGTACAGCTATGAACGCAGGTCAAAATTCAACAAAAAAAACAACAACAACAATAACAACAAGCAAGCAAGCAGGTCTCAAGAGATGCAGAAAGAACCCGTAATCATAAAAAAAGAAAAGTTTTTTCCTACAAATCTAACAACAGAAACTGTAATCATTTGAACAAAATGAAAATGAATAAAATATTATTATTATCATCATATTTTGCCATTTGACCTCAAAAGTCTTTTCTGTATACCAATGACAATGAAAAACAACAACAACAACAACAACTGCGAAAATTTGATTAAATAAAACAACAGAATCCATAATGATAATTAGAGCGATACAAAAACTAACTAACTAAATCCCCTCTATGTCACCCAAAATATTTCTGCATCAATGATTTTTTTAGATGTCTATAAATAATAATAATCTATATTTCAAACCAGAAAAAAATGATGAAATGAAATGATAGAATTGAAAATTAATCGTCCTAATCTAAATCTTATGGTCATAAATTAATTTTTTTCGTTCTGGTTTTCTTTATCCACCTTCAATGATGAAATCGAGAAGAAAAAAATATCGATCAAGTTCGTGTAAAAAAAAGAAAACAGGAGAAATATAAAAAACACAATAAAACCAAAATCCCCAAATATATAAATATTATTAGGATTTATAATACAGCTGTAATAATTTATTGATGATGATCATCATCATCAAAGAATGAATATGAAACAATATGGATTCGATTACAACTATAACATCATCACTTATCGATAGAAACATGACAAAAAGTTTTGCTATAGTTTTGTTATAGTGAATCCCTATTAATCCTCTATGTGTGTGTTTGTTGTGTGTAGTGTGTTGAAATGATCAAAAAGAGATTAGTTATCAGAAGATTTTTTTTCCATAAATGTTTGATTATTACATTGGAAACATTTCTTCTCCTTCTTTCAACATTCTTTGGTCATTTGTACTATAGTGTTTATATGGGTGAAAATGATGGAAAGTTTTCCTCCGCAACTAAAAAAGAAAGAATCAAGGAAACCAAAAAAAACGTCAATCTTTCTTTGATTCTTTTTTTTTGGATATAATGAATGAAATGCATTTGTTTTTTGGTAATCAGAAATAGAAGAAAAAAACAAGGAATAAAGTTTCAGGATTTTTCAATATATATTGTTATTTCAACAACACAGAGATTGGCAAACTTTTCTCACTGTCTTTGTTCAATGAAACAATCAATGATGATGATGAGATTGTGTGAATTATATCGCATGTTGTTCATTCAATGATGATTGGTTTTTGTTTTCTATAAATATCTCTATTCAAACTTTTCTTTAGTTTTTTTGTTACTTCGATTCACCTAATCAATCCTGTTTCGATTCCTGTCTGATTCTTTTTTTCTTTGGTACAAATATTTTCGCAAACGCTTACGGGCGGTTGTTTTTTTTCCATACAAATGATGATGATTGAATTGAATTTTGTAGAGAGAAAAACATCATCAGAGATTGTTTGTTGTTATATCAATGTGTGTATATGGATCGCCCGCAAGTCTTAAACCACCAAAAACACACCATTGTTGTTCATATCGTTATTATTGTTGTTTCCCATGAACAACAAAGTGTCACTCTAATAACAAAGAAAAAAAAATCAAAACAAGTGCAAATTGTCCCAAGATTGTCATTTGCCGGTGAATGATTTTTTTTTTTTTTTTTTGGTTCTGGTTTGAAATAACATTCAATATAATAATAATAAGGGGGTGAAGCAGAGAAAAAAAAATCTCCTGTGAAAAGGATGATGATGGAAAAATAATAATGCCATATGTCGCCTATCAGGCTATTTTGATGTTGTTTTTTTTTCGTTACAGCTTTACGATTCATTACAATCTCGAACCAATCAACCAAACAGGATCGAAATAGAATCGTTTCACATTATTATTATCAAATTCAACAAATTTTTTTTTTAAAATTCTTTCCGGAATTATAATTATAATGAGAAAATTCATTTTTTTGTTTTGTTTTGTTATTCATGACAATCGTCGTCATGTGAATGAATGAATGTACCAATAACCAATCAATAACTGGATTGATTGGTTTCTTACAGAACGAAAAAGTCATTTGAAAGTTGATTGCTGATTGTTGCATGATGATATCGGAATTCAAATTGGAATTGAAAATGAAATGAGCACGAAATTTTCAAACAAATAAAAAGAGAGCGAACGATTTTTTTTAATGAAAAAAACAAAAAAAAAATGAGAAAATATGAACTTAACCAAATCAACAAATAACAAAAAAAAACGCTCCAAATGTCAAACACACGAATGTTTTCAATTCAAACTAAACACACACACACAATCAAACAAACAAAAAAAAGAGTGTAACAAACAAAGATTAAATCCTAATTAGAGTTAGATTACTAAATCAAGTTTTAAAGTTAACCGTTTTTTTTCTAACGAATCGTATTGTATTCTGTATCTTTTCAAAATTTCAAAGTTGTTGTTGTTTGATTACGAAAAAAAAAATCATTAAAATTTCCTTTTTTTGTTTTTTCATTAAATCGGTTGCCAAGTTTTTCTTTCTGGATTGCTTCCGAAATGATAAAGAGTTGATTGCCTGATGATTTAGTTTTTTTTTCATTTCAAAACCGATTGAAAATCGATTGAGGGAGAGAAGGAGAGAGATAGCGAAATAGTGAATAATTATAATGATCATTATGGATCGGCACGATAATAAAACATGAAAAAACATTTGATTCTTCTTTATTATGATTTTTGGTGTATTTTTTTCATTCTCCAAAAAATCACATACCAGAAAAAAATTCATTTCAAGATTATATTTCTATATATATCGATAAAACTAACTACAACTTGAATTTATGGTGCGTGTGTGTGACTTTTTGATGATTGCGTTGTTGATCATTGCGTGATCATAACTTTTGATTTTTTGGGGTTCCAATTCAACTCGACACTGTGCTTGATTTTTTTGATTCGAATCCTTACCTGGTTAATGATAATGATGATTATCATTAACCATTTTTTCTTGATTCATAATATTTCGAATTTGGTTTTGTTTTTTTTTACCTCTACATTCTCTCAATCAAAATTGAGTGGGTTTTTTTTAACTCTTTCATTTTCGATAATATCGATCAACAAAAACTCATTACAGTTACAATTATTAACTGTGAGAACATTGAGAAAAATAATCTAGATTAACATATGTGTGTGACTTATGCCAAATTTTTCGAAAGATAAATTTCAAAAAAAAATAACCAAGGATACCTCATATAGAAACAAATATAGTCGTAATAAAGTTGATGCGTCGTCTTTGATGATTAATCCCAGAATGAATTATCATCATTTTTAAATATACTTTTGGTTAATGTAATAAATCATCGATAGTGGTTTGGTTGTCGACGACAAGTATTTTTTTAAAAAACAAAATTAGTGATTGTTTTACAATTTGGGCCAGGATTAATAATTGTTCCAGATAGACAACAACAACAAAAAAATAATTCCCAAACATAATAATGCCGCCGGATATAAATGTGATTAATGTTATTCGCTCTTGTTTTTTGATTGATTTTTTTGTCAACATGGCTTTAGAAATCAATCAAATAAGGTTGTGGGTGATATGAAAAAACAAAATTGTCCAGTTTTTTCTATTTTTGACATTTCTTTTGATGTTGTTACAACATCAAATGTTGACCGCGTGTTTGTGAACGTAATTATTTAGGATTTATCCCCCGGTATATGTTATTTTTATTTGTAAATTTAATCGCTGTTTTGTCTGTGTTATTGTTGTAATCAAGTTATCAAAAAATGAATGCCAACCTGCCAGACTTGGCGTCATTGTCGGCATTACTTGGCGGAGAAAATCTTAAGAATTAACTTATCATCTTAACAGGTATTATAAAACAATTTGAATCAATTTGTTATTAACATTATTTTAGATAAGTAATAGTAAAAATATCAACAAAAAAAAACATCATTTTGTAGATTTTTTTATATTTACAAATGGATCAACTATTCATATTGCTACCGATAACAAACAAACAGGCAAACAGTAGTTTGTTGAAAATTGTTTATTTACCGATCTGGTTGGTCTTTGGCCATCTGCTGGTTATTTAGAATCATTTTTTTAAAAGAAAGCTTTGGTGCCGAAAAAAAACAAAAATGTTTATCACTATATTGAACATATCGTATTTCTCAATTGGTAAAAAATAATTGATATTGAAAATTGATATGATGTTTGTTGAAATTCTTATTTCATTTTTTAAAAAAAAATTGAATTTAAATGTTTCATTTTAAATGAAATTGAAATTGAAATTCATCATGAAATTGTGTGTTTGTATCCATTTCGATTCATGTTACCACTATCATCATCATCATTATTATTATTACCAATCAATTTTGGATCCTAATGATGATGATGATGATGAAACCGGAGATCAACATTGTGGTCGTGTGGGCGATAATAGTGCAACCGAAATGAAATGAAATGAAATGAATAAAAAGCCCAATTGTAAAAAAATGGACACAGAAAGGCAAAGAAAAAAAATTTGATCCATCATTTTTTTTGAAAATATTTTGAAAAACCTAATCCGATTTGTTTCGACAAGGTTTATATTCGGTTTTTTGGTTTGATAAAAAACCAAACAAAACTATGGTTGTATGATGGGTATTTAATAGCATATCCTATATATGTTTCTATCTCCAGAATGACATTCAACAAAAAAAACATCCATAAGAGATATGTGTGTGTGTTGCGCACTTGAACACACTCTGCATAGAAAATCAAATTGCATCCAATTTTATTCCATTCAATTGGAAATGAAAAATGTAAACCACGAGATAAAAAAAAAGGTTACATGAACATTATCCCCACATACATACAGAACATTGATAGTAAGAGTGACAGTTTTTTTTCTTTTTCTGGTTTTAAATCCTGGTAAATCAGAAAAAAATGAATAAAATAAAAAGCATGGATCAAAACATATGACAAATCTGCTTTATTCTGTTTTTGTTTTTTTGTCGAATGCAGATTTTGGTTTTTGTTATCCCCATATATTCAATTTAGGTTCCATTATGATTATGGATGATTATGGTGGTCATTTTGTTTGTTTGTTTGCTTGCTCAGACAAACAAACAAACACAAGAAAGGGCATCAAACCATGAAAAGAAAAACTAAATCCAAATTACGGATTGAATTTTTTTTTGGCATTTGGTTTCTGGTGTGGTTACCACAATGAATGGTATCGTGGCAACCAAACCAAGCAGAAAATATCTGTTTGTCTGCATACAAATGGAATCAAATTCTTGTTATTTATTTCATCATCAATGATTGAAATCGAAGAAGAGAAATGTGATTAGGAGAACATAAATTGTTTTTTTTCTTCTTTCTTTTTGGTTTCATTTGATTCAGAATCCTCTCTCTCTCTATTATCATTTAGGAAGAACAATGTGTCGGGTGTGTGTTAATGAAGTTGTCACCAAAGTGATTGTTTTGTCGGTGATGATAAAATAATGATCATCATCATCATCATCATCAACCAAACCCATGAAATAATAGAAAATCACGAAATGAAAACAAAAAAGAATCAAGACAATATAATAATCACAAGAATTGTTATTTTCCAAAAATGGAATCAGAATCAGAATCAAAATGAATGTATGAATGAAAACAATCTGTTTAATTGAGTTCATGCGGTGGTTTATTCGAAAATGAAAATGATTAAATCACTTCCCGCAAAATGATTGAAAACAATCACTTCTTTTTTGGGATCTAGTGTTTTTGACAATTCATTTTCTTTCTTTCCCTTCAAATGATATGAATCAATTTTCTTTTCATTCACTATAAAAGGGGGCTGTGTGTAAGTATGTAACAACAACGATAAAGCACCAATGGGCGTAACAGTCACGTAAACAAGATGATGATGATCATCATCATTTTAACACCAATGATGATATCTATGGTAGATATGGGTGTTAAAAAACACGCCCATCAAATTGTAATCATCATCATTATTTTCAAAACAAAACAAAAAAATATTGTTATTGTTATTATTACACAGTCATCATCATTATCATTAACACTCTGTTTTTGTTTTTTTGTTTTGTTTTTGTTGATGAAAATGATATTGCTGTCGTCAAACAACAATCTCTGTCATAACAGATCGATATATCAACAGCAATGTGTTATTTATGGGTTTTTTGAAGGAGACTTTCTTGTTTTTTTGGTTGAAAATTCAATTTCTTCTTTTTTTTTGTACACAAAAAAAAATTCTGTTTACCATAGCCCCAGATATAATTTTGATCCTATTATGACGCCAAAAAAAAAAAATTTCTATCCGTTCGATATCATAACAAAAGTTCATTTAGAATTTTTTTTTGTTTCAACTTTCATCACACTTATAACAATGAAATTTAATTATAATTACAAAACAAATCATCATTATAAACTCAGTATTTATTAATATTGAAAGGAAAGAAGAAAATCCTTCAGGGCGAAACAAAACAAAAAAAAATTTCTTTCTAATCAATTTTTGATGATAAATTTAGTTATGAAATATCATTATTATCATCATCATCAACTAAGTTAGTAAGAATCAAATAAAGAAAGAAAAATAAATTTTTCTATCCCGGTCGATTGAAACACAAAAAAAAAATCAATTGATTTACGCTTTTCATCATTATTTTTCATCAGAAAAGAATCATCATCATGATCGATAAGAGGATCTTTTTTATTGGCAAATCTTGCTTTCTCCCTCCCCAATGCCACTATAGGTTATTCCAATTAAACTTTGTTCCATTTGATGCAACGACAATCATCAAATGAAATTGAATAGAAACAATGCAGCAAGGATTTTTTTTCAAAAAATATATTTTGAATTCAACCAAAACAACAACAACAACAATAGCTAAATCCAAATTTTCTCATTCAAATGAATCCGTGTTATTGTTTGTTGCGGTAACAAACAAACCAGATTCTGGTTAAGATCTTTATCGTGATAAACTTTCGTTTACTTCATTGTTTTTTTTTTTTGCTTCTATTCATTGTCAAACATCATGACCGTAGGCTATATTAGAACCAGCAAGAAAACCAAAAACAAGAAAAAAAACAACAATCCAAAACACAAACCAAATTTTCATTCCCATTCACTATTTGTCTCTTGTATTTGCTTGTTTGTTGTTTTTTCTCTCTATACATCTATCTAATCAATTTAAATCAATTGAAACTTGCTCATTTTTTTCAATCATCAACTGCTGCTGTCATCATCATTATTATCATCATCATCATCAACTTTGTCACAATCAAAAAAAAAGAACAACAACAAAAAAATGATGTTCACATCATTACTGTGAAGTAAAAAAAAACAAAAAACAAAAATCGTCAGGCATACACGCGTTTAGCATGGTAAAAGAAAAAAAATCTAAATAGGAAATAACAATGTTTTCTGTTGTATGTTTGTTTGTTTGGGTTGTTGACAGTAATAATAATCATCAATAGCCTAAAGGGCAACGAATCTAACCAAAAATTGAATCTAAATATGATCAATGCATGTATGGCAATCGTAAGCGATTTTTTGTTTTGTTTTTGCTATTCAAACGAATCAGTAGAAAAAAAAACGCAAAAGAATGGCAAAAAAAAATGCAAACTGTGCAATGAATTTAATCATCGATATTTTTGCTCAGTTTTTTTGGTTAAATAAATGAATTTATTTATTATGATAATAACACTGTACTACCATACATGTTTGATAATGATGATCATAAGATACATTTGAAAGAATATCACCAAATAAATGACAAGTATGTGAGAAGAAGAAGGAGAAAACAAAATTGTCAATAATAATTCTTTGTCACTTACAATCTTCTTAATTACTATTAATTATATTTTCCGCATAATAATTATTATGGCATCTAGGAAAATTATTAAGGAATTTGTTATGAGAAAAATGTGGCATATAAAGAATATTCCTTGTCAAAAAAAGAAAAAGATAAAATTCTAAATGCAAATGAAGTAAACGATCACACACACACACACACATATCATAATCATATGATATTCAAATTTTTTTTGTTCTTCTTTTGTCATTTCTAAATTGACATGAAAAGTTTTTGTTTTTGAAGGTGAAATATTAATTAATTCCATTCTTTCTTAAATGTTCAATATGCTAATTTCCTGAATATATTTCAATAAAGATGATGATTATGAAATCCTTCACCATCAAATTCAAGTTGACAATTTTCTTTCTTAATTTAGTTTAAGGTGAAACATGATGATGATAACAAAGTATCAAACCCAGAAAAAAAGAATTAATTATATATTTTTTTTCATTGAAATCTTAATGATTTTTTTTTTTGTTCAAAACACGCGACAAAATGACAACAGAACCGAATGATAATTTTGTACAATCAACATTACGGATCAATTTTAATATCCATATTGAAGCAGCAAAATGCAAAAAAAACAAAACGGTAGCAACAAAATGATATAATCAGGTTACAGGCAGCAGTCTGTCGATTCATAAATAGCATTTGGCAAATTCATTTTTTTTCAATTCAGCTGGCTTTCTCTCTCTCTCTCTCTCTCTCTCTCTCTCTCTCTCTCTCTCTCTCTCTCTCTCTCTCTCTCTCTTTCTCTCTCTCGACTATCATCATTATTTAGCAATCGATCTACTATTTTATCTATTCGATTTGGATTCAGATCAGAGATTTTCTATTCCAGAACAGAAAAAAATCAAGCCAAAATCATTTTGGGCCATTTTTTTCTCTATTAATATGATGTCCATATGGGTTTAATGCTTGAATGAATTGATCCAGTCAATACAATGATAATGGTGTTTCGTTGTTGATGGTAACATAATTAGAGTATGAGGTTTTTAAGCCAATAATTTTGAATAGAGTTTTTGTGGCCAATGGTGGTGATCAATGAAGCATACCGAACAACATGCAAAACCTGGCTTGCTTATTCCAGGGTAGATTGTTAGCTGGTTGGATATCTAATATCCATTCATATAATATTAATGATATTTTTCTGGACAATTTTCAATTTCCATTGAAAATCTTTATGTTAATAATTTGATTTTAAATGTTAATGATGATGATAATAAGAGAAAAACCATCAATATGATTAGTTAATGGGAAATGTGTTTAAAGATCCGAAAAAATGTATTTTTTTTTTGAAAAGGAAAAGGAAATTTGAATGTTTTTGGAATATGCAAGTTAAGGTACTTTGCCAAAAATATCACGCAATTTAGCAATACTTTCAGGTAACGGTAGTTTTTTTCCGGTTCTAAATCTATTTTTTTGTTTATATTTGAAATGAACAAAATAAATGGATGTAATCTTTCAGTGAATAAATGAATTTATCAAGTTGGCTATATTTGAGCATGAATGTTCTTTTTTAGCTGGAATCAATCATTTGTGAATCGAATTTTTTTCCAATTTCCAATCATCATCATCAATAAATACGAATAATGATCATCATAATAATAATGTTGTCATCATCAATTGGTGAATGATTGTTGTTGTTGTTAATAACGGGAAATTTGTCATTTATTATCATCATTATTATTATTATTATTGACTTTTTTTTCTTTACTGGATATTTTGAATTGAATGAAAAATCCCATTTAGATTCCATTTAATAAAAAATAGAAGAAAGAAAAATCTACATCCATTCCGGAATGATGATAATAAAAAAATTGAGAAAAAAATAGACATCATCTTTGTGAATAGCCCATTTGGACATCATTAAATGTCAATCTAATCGATTTAAATTCTACATTCATTCAATTTATAATAATAAAAAAAATAATTCTTCTTCGTTATTCGGTTATGGCTATTCAATTGAATGATGAAATTTTTTTTTCAAAAATAGCAATGGTATTTTCTATTGTCATTCAACCAACAGAAAAACTAATAACATAACTTGGTCAATGTAAATACACCACAAACAATGATAATAATATATTTAATCATCATCATGATAATAATTGTCAATTGGGAACAATGGGTGAACAACAACAAAATTCTGACAAACCCATTTTGAATTGCAAAAAAAGAAAAAGAAAAAACCAGATCATATTGTATTATTATCATCATTTTCAATCTAATCGGTCATTTTGCTTTTTTTCAAACGATAATATCTCTGGTCTCTGTATGTTTTTTTTGTTGTTGGCTGTATAGAATCCATGGTTCTGGAATCTAAATCACCAGCAGAATTTATTTATCTGGCTTTTTTTTCATCCATCCATTCATTCATTCATTTGAAATGTGAAAATAATAAACTTTAAAGAAAAAAGAAGAAAAAATCGATAATAAAAGCAGATGATGATGATAATAATAATGTCATCATATGGAATCAACCAGAAAAAAAAGAAATCAACGAAACACAACAGAAAAAAAGAAGTTCTGTTTAATGTCAAACTCGATGAAAAAAAAACGAAAATAGAAATTTTCATTCACCAGAACCTGAATAGAATAGAAAAAAAAACAGAATTTCAACAATGAATTTCGGATATAAAGATTCAATTGGAATTTTTGTTTTGTTGGCTGGACGTCCCAAACAGAATGACGCCCAGTCAAACAAAATGAATGATTCATTCATTGAAAATGACCATCAGAGAAAAGGTTTCACTATTTCTATATTTTTATTTTATGAAATTTTCTTTTTTATTCATTTGAAATAACAATGTTGTTGTTGATTGTCTGATTGAATTATCAAGCAAAAAACATGATTACTATGAAAACAAAACAAAACGAAAAAAATGGCTAATAATCAATTTAAATTCGAATTGAATGATAATATTTGACATTTTAGACTGAATAACAAAAAATCATTTATAAAAAATCATTATGATTATTATTGTCAAATGCAAAACAAAAAAATTCATCACGCAAGCATCCAATCAACAACAATAATAACAATAAATATAAAGTCAATGTGTTCAATCCTGTAATATATTAATATAATTGATTGATTTAACCAAACAAACAAGCAAAACAACAAATATATAGCCAGGCGTACAAACATGGAGAGAGACTTGAATTGATTGTCATCAATGGTAGAATTGAATGAATATATTCGAAAAAATATATTCAACAACAGCAAACATAAATAATGCAAACAAAAACAATATATATCGAAGGAGAATATTTCAAACAAAATAGAGCAAACAAACTCTAACAAATGATTCTTTGAAAGATTTATTCAACCAGATACAAGTTACTCTTTTTTTTACAGAATCATTCATTTCAACAAAAAAAATGAAACATTTTTGCTTTTTTTTGAAAAAAATTCTATATGAACTTTATCCAGTTGTAAGTTGTAATTAGTTTGTTTGTTAGTGTGTATGTGAATGATAATCATATTTTCATTCACACACACAGTCAGTATAATAGGCATGTGTCCATTTATGATGGCTTTAATTTTTTGTTTGTTTGTTTGGTTTTTGTATTAAAATTTAATTAAATTTTTTTTTCTTCTTCAAATTTTTCATCCATTTATGTTTGAATAATGATCATTTTGTTCTGTTCAACATCATCATCATAATAATAATAATAATAATTGGAAAATATTTTTATAAAAATATTTACACTTTTCATTGGAAAATGTGACGCCCACAATATATGGATATGATACTCCACATTTGGCTTGTAAGTTTTTAACGGTATAAGGAATTTTTTTTTTCGTCAATTTAACACGCTAATTAGAAATACACGTGGCACGAATTTTTTAGACGAAAATTCAAACAAAAAAATAAGTGTCAAGAGTCATAAGGTCACACACACACACACTGACAACACACTTGAATAAATAAACATAAGGTATTATTTGATTCACTTTTAGATTGGAAAATTGGATTGGATTCAAATTGAATGATGATGATTCTTGTTTCCAGAATTTCTTTTTTTCTAATCATCATCATTTTCAAATGAAAATTGGTTGTGGTGCTAGTAGTAAGAAAGAGAGAGTAATAAATAAAACACGCACACACCTACACACGTGACCAAATATGACCGCTTTCATTTGTTTGCCACTCGACCTTTTTCCAATGATGATGATGATCAATGATCAATGAATGATAATCATCATTTACATTCAATGTTTGTTTTGTTTGATATCCAACAAAAAAACTAATCTGCCACGTGACTTTGATATTTGGATAGGCAAGATAGTGAGAGTATGAAAGGGAAAGAATGACATAATTTCCTTAAAAAAATTCTTCAAAAAAATTCTAACCTTGTTATCGAATTGCTTTGAATCGAACCATTAATTTTTCTTTTTACTTTGCCCAGAAATTCATATTCGATGAGAATTGAAAGAGAACTATTATTATTATGGGAATCCCTATCACGGACACACACGGAATCCATCAACTAATCAACATCAAGGGACCAATCGGCGGATCAAACAACCCAAACAAACAGACAAACAAAGACAACGATATTTACACTTGTCAATTTTTGTTTTTGGTTGCCTTCTCACCACTTGCCGTATGTAGTTCTTTTCTCAAATCTAATGTAATAATAATAATCAGAAAATGAATGACCTGAATGAATAAAATTAATGTGGGAATATATGACACATGTGACATTGTAGATCTGTTGTTTTGATCCAAAATTTTTTTGTATCGAAACAAAAAAAAATTGGTTTTAGGTGATGGTGATGTGGAAATAGTGGTTTAACATTCGAATTGGTTATGGTTAATTTTTTTTCATCTCTCTGTCTCCCTCTCGCTTTTTCAGGTACTTACGTATTAGACTCAAGGCGAGATCAAGTTTGCACGCAAATTTGAGAGTGTTGTTTAAACGCTTGCATAACACTTCATTTTAGCTCTAAAAGAACTTTTTTGTGTTTAATAAATATGAATAACACTTCAGTTTAGTTCTAAAAGAAAAGTTCTACTGTGTCAATTGTTTCATTTTAAACATTGTATTTTATACTCCTAGGCTATCTGCATAATATTTGTCATGAGTTTTTTGTCATCACATCTTTTTTTTGAATCAAATATTTTCAATAGCAGTTAGGTTTTCCTACCCGGAAAACCTAACTGCCCTAACCTAACCTAACCTAACCTGCCTAGATTAAGTTTGATTAATTGAAAACCAAAGAATGTTCATTTGCTCTTTTCTCTGTTTATGCAAGTTAGCATTGAGTTTTTGGTTCCTAATCTACAAGAGCCAAAAACTCAATGCTATGAGTATGCTACTCAATGCTCGCACAACACTTCTATGTTAACTTGCTACTTATATAAAGAAAGAAAAAAGCAGATGAATATTCTTTGGTTTGTAATTAATCAAAATTAATCTAGGCAGGTTATTTGTTAGACAGTTAGGTTTTCCGGGTAGGAAAACCTAACTGCTGATAAAAACATTTGATTTTAAAAAATCTATAATGTATTTAAGTTCTTTTAGAACTTTTGCCTTTTAAGTTTTAACTAAAAGTCAATGATGTCCCCTTTTGTTTGTTTTATTCTTTCTTTATATATAAGTAGCAAGTTAGCATAGAAGTGTTGTGCGAGCACCGTGTTCTATTGTGTGCAAATTTTGGGTGTACACTTTTAATTTTTTTAACTTGATCTCGCCTTGAGGCTAATACGTAAGTACCCTTTTTCAAAATAACCATGACGAAATTTAAATATAATCTTAATTTAGAAAGTAAAAAAAAAATTTATCATTGAATTTTTGATTTGATGTTGATAATGACAAGTGAATGTAAATTCAAAGTAGTGACAGTAGTTATTATTTGACCTTTTTTTTCTTTCAAATGTAATGTTACATCGATGATATCAATCGGTTTTTTTCATATTTATTTTTTTAAATATAGTATGTCCGAATGTGATAATATTTCGGTCAAGATATTTTTAAAAAATAACTTGAAAGAAAAACCAATATCTATGTCACACACAACATCAAATATTCAATCATATAATGTCACTGATGATGATGATGACGATGATAATCTCACTAATAATATCACCTAGTCATAGTCATGGTCATCAACCTAATCTAACATAGTGAGTTTAGTTAATGACTATAAGAAAAAACCAAACTTTTATCCAAAGAAAATGAATGCATCGAACCGAACAAAATACAAATAAAAAAGAACAATCTTCCAGATGATAAAATTCATAAGATCCAAAACTAGGCTTCTTTGATCCAAAACCAAATTTGCAGTTTTTTTTCGCGAATGAAATGTCTGTCAAAAATCTTTTTCTTTTTTTTTGTCAAAAATGTGAAATACGAAAGGCGAAAAAAGTAATTAATTAATTTGCTTGTTTGAACAAGCAAAAGAAAAGGTTTCTACTATTCAATGATCCAGAAATAGATATCAAAGAATTCTTTTAAAAAAAACGGAAAGATCGACAATGATGGGCGACGACACTAACTAACTAACCAGGATAAATGACAATCAATTTCAAATTCTACATTTTTGTTGTCATGTTATCCTCGACAAAAAACCCAAATACTGACATAGTCAATGATGGTGTTGTTGTTGTTGTTGTTGTTGAACCTTTCAATCAATCCATTACATGTTTACCTTCCTTTTTTTTTTTTGAAACTTTTTTTTTATTCGACAACAATGATGATGACAAGCGTCAATGAATGAATGTTTTTTTCAGTAGTAATAGTAATAGATTGATGAACAGCGACATTTAAAATATTAATAAAAAACGACAATATTCGTTCATTTACTTAACTAACTAACAACAACAACAACAAAAGGTCTTGAACAACAAATATCATTTATGAAAAAAAAGCTAAAAATGAATTTAAATGTTTGTGTGTTTGATTGATCAAATATTGCAATCATACACACACACACACACCGTCAATGGGATACATTGTTATTTTTGTTCAAAATGAATCGCGTGATGGTCATTTTTTTGCTGTTGTCGGAATCAATTTTTTTCAATGACCAATTCATTTCTTATGAAAAAAATTGCTAAATTTGAAAATTTGTCATATCGCACACGGAATGAATTACGTATGTACGAAAAAAAGTTTCTAAAAACCAAAAACTAAAAAAAACTTCAAGTCTAGGATTTTTGTTTTGTTTGTTCTGGTTTTTTTTTGCATTGAATTTGAAGAAAAGAGATTCCTTGACGGATACCTAAAATAGATATTTAAAGCATACATTAGATGGGGAAAGAGAATTGTTTATTATCACCCAAAAATATAAATTCTAAATGTTACAAGACTATATTTTATTAGTATTATACATTCTCATATTTTACCTGGTTTATCTCTTTTTTTGGTGAACGACAAACAAACCCAAACACACGCATACACTATCATTTTATATAACCTTCTCCATCATCATCCAATACAAAAATGAATATAAATCATCATCTGGTCAAGGGAAATTCTAATTAAAAAAACTATCGTTTATCAATATATATTGATAGTACGGGAAATGGTGATGATCCACCAATAGTGACGCAAGCTGAAACAAAAAAAAAAAATAGTTGTGTTTATAAAGGGGCAAAATCAAAAACAACAACGAAAATCTCATTAATGATCAGTCGATTTATTTTACTATAGATATTATTATTATTATTATCAGGACATGATTTTTGTTTTCATTGTTGTTGTTTTTGTTGTTAGCTTCAATCAATAATAATGATGATCATAAATTTTCTTTTGCTTGCTTGCTTTTTGTTTTGTTTACTTAATGACCAATGTTATGAATAATAATCATTTTAACTGACGTCCAAAAGTTTAATAATGATAATCATCATCATAGCGTTACAACCCGAGTGACTGTGTTTGGGATGTTTGTGTTTACTCTAGGACAGTTTGAATGATGATGATGACAATGATAACTAGGAATGAATCTTTTTTTTTTTTGATTCACGAAAAGTTAGGGATGAAAAACAACAACAATATCCATATATAATGTTGTAATAAAATCATTTTCAAAGATTGTTCCAAAAGATTATTATATTCAGGGAATCGACAATCATTATTTATGATCATCAACGATTTAAAGTCAACGAACGAAGAATGTACATTATCAACATCTATTTGGAAAAAAATGTCATCATTAAGAAGAGAGCAGAGAAAAACAGCGAATAATTAATCATGATTTTAAATTAAAAGTCAATTAACGAAGAATGCAAACAGACATTGAATCGAACAACAAAAAAAAAATAGCCGGGTAAACACAATAGTTACACGGGTTATTATTCTCATAATCATCATTATTGAAAAGAATTTTCATGATTTTTTTTAGCTTGCCATTTTCCAAAACAACGAGAACATTCCAATGAAATCAAAAGAGGCGACAAATAAGAAAAAAAAACCTTTGGAATGAATTTTTTTTTTTTTTTGAATCGAATCGACCCAGAATCATCATAGAAAACACATGACCTCGATCGATTTGTTTTTTGGGGATCCTCAAACCAAACAAAACAAAACGAAAAAATCTTTGAGGAATTCAAATGTGCCCCAAAAACAGCAACAACAGAATTTTATCCTAATAATGATGATGATGGTTCAATTCAATTCAATATAATAGACATATTATTTAATGAAAAAGTGAAAAAGTTCAAATTTTCACTTTTCACTTCCATTGAAATATTTAAAAAACTTCACTAACGCAACACACCAGACCATTCGTATAAATTATCTTCTTTTTTTTGTTCATTCCATTCTAAAGAATGGAACTAAAACTAAACACTAGCTAGAAAACATTTATTTTCGATATTCAAAAAAAAATGGTAACGACAATGATGAAATTTACGGCCATTTCAAATCGATCAACAACCAAGTACAAAATAAATGTTTATCATTCCGATATTATTATTATTGAATTACCGAAAAGAATTTTTTTGAATTTGAATTTTTTTCAGGGAGGAACAATAGAAGAATAAAAAAGACAAATCGTTTCGCGGATTTTTTTTATAATATTTGAAAAAATTATTGAAAAATGAAAACAAAAATTCCGTAGGAAACTGCTGCTGCTGTTTTTTTTGTCATTATAATTTCAAATACGATAAAATTATTAAAGTTTATTAAAGAGAGAACACAGAATGATTTATAATCATTGCCTTCCTTGCTATAAATTAAAATGATGTAATTTACTGTTTTGACAAATCATGGATAGAAAAAAGAAAAATTCCATTGTCATCATCATCATAATAATCAATATGCAATAAATTCCGGAAACAAGTATAGTGAGTTAAAGTGAGAGAAATCACAATATGACAAATAAAATACTAATAATGTTAATCCGTTTTGTTTGGATAGGTATCGGGATATTTTGTTTATATGATTTTTTTCCAATCAAAATACCAAACTGATTGATTGATTGATATATGGAAATATTAACTTTTTTTTATTATAATCATAGAAATATGAAAATTCCAAATTTACCCTCTTAAATATACAAGAAAAAAAGTGTTAATACAGTTATTACTTTGTTGGATAAATTGAATGAAAAATCCAAATAAATAAAAATGGGCACAACAAAAAAATTTACAGTGCACATTTTTGTTTAAACAAAATGATAATAACGTTAGTGTGTGTGTGATTATAAATCACCAAAAAAAAAACAAAACAAAAAAAAATTTACTGAAAAATATATTGCTGGTTGAATTCCCAAATCTCTCCATTCATTTACTTTTATTGACTTTATGTTTATGGATTTTTGTTGTTGTTGATATGATAAATCCACATGAATAACAACAAAGATGGAAAAAGTCAAATAATGTTAATAACGTGAGTGTATAAACAAATTAGATTAATTATCATTTTAATCTTTTTTTTTCTGGCTCTATCAGCATTCTTGTATATATATTTTCAGGCAAATTTTAAAGTTTCATATAATTTTCCCCATAATAAAAATTCAGAGATTCTTTCTGAATCTTCTTCTTCGTTTTTGGGAACCCTGGAGAATTATTATTAACGAGCTTCGACCAGAGGAAGATCATCACCAAAAGCAAAACAAAAAAAGTGAATCCAGTTAATTAAGCAAAGCAGAAAAATATTCTTTGAATAGATATAGATGAAAAAAAAGTTGCTGAAAACTAATTAATTTTTACTATTTAGAAAAAAAATATGATAATAAGTGAAAAGGAAAGGCATAGAAGAGAATCTCAGTCATTCAAGATATTATGTTTATGGATATGGTCCTTGCAAATCCAAATCCAAATCTCTCTCTAGCTGATTATTATTCATTCCATACATGTTTTCATTTTATGTTCAAACACAAGGGGGAGAACACAACTGGAATTTCGTTATTTTTTTCTACAAAATATTTCCTGGAAAAAAATATGATTCATTATATAAGGTTCAATTATTTCGATTAATCTTTTTCTATCAGTAAAAAAATGAAAGGATTTTGCCTAGCTTTTTATCTGATTTCAATCATACTTGATCATTATGTTTCTTTCCATGGAAAACATTATGGCCAATCCAAAGAGCAAAAAATGATTCATCGATATTGAATCTTCGATTTACACTTGAACACTTGAATCTCCTAGTCAATTCCTGTGCAAGAATAATTATGATTTTTTTTGGTTGCCAAAAACAAAAACCTCTACAAAAAAAACACGCAATCATCGTCATTTTTTGGAACAGAATAAAATCAATGAAATTAAAGTAAATTGACCACACACACACACATAAATTTATCCATAGATTTGTACATGATTTGAATATCATTATTCTTTCAGTTTTTCGCTTAATATCTATCTCGATAATCAGCCAAACACAACTAAACACAAATTACAACCGATTACAAATTCAGATGGTCAGATTGGTCATCATCATTCGATTTATCTCTTTCTATCATCGCCATAAGGGAATTTTGTGTTTTGAACAAAATGCGTGATAATTCAATCTATATCATTATCATTATGATCATACTCAAAAAAAAACAATAGATTGACTTGGCTAAAACTGAACAGAAAAAAAATCCTCTGGTCATCACCCATTGTAGTAATGGGTAATTAATCAAAATGAGTTAATTAAATAATGGAAACCAGAAAAAGGCAGTTTTTTTTAGTAATTACACAATGATGATTATGATGGGCTTTATCGCGTGAATCTAATCTACCAAAAGAGAGAGATGAATTGGGAAACGAAATTCCATTTCGATTGCAATTTACATTCATTCATTCTATTTTGTAACCTGGCAGTACCTGTATCATCATCATATTATTATTATTATTCACACATTTACACACGTTTTTATCGTCAAAATATAATCATCATTAAAATAAATATCATTTTGGAGCGTTTTTTTCTTCTTCGTTTGGGTTGACCGATTTGGCTGGTTTGTTGCGGATAAATCTATGCTATTTTAACTTTCGAATTGCAAGTGTGATTTCCATTTTGATTTTTAGGCTAGAATTTCAGCTACATTTTTTTCCCTTTCTTTCTTTTTGCTTATTTTTATTCAATGTTTGTTGATAGAGACAGAATTTAACCAATTCTATTTGAGCATGTGCGATTTGTCAATTTTTTGGCTTTAAGGTTTTTTTTGGTAATCGGTCAGATTCGAACAAATTTTGGGAATTTGAATTTGTTTTTCCAAATTTGACATTTTCTTTTCGCAGAATTGAAGGCAAACACACAGAATTGGGAATAAATTTTAAAAGCAAATAAACAGCCACCTTGACAACATTCAACATTGACAATCAATAAGATGATTGCAAATACAATTGCGAAAAACAGAAAACCAGGACAAACTCTTGAAAGCTTATGGATGATGATGCTCTTTGGCTGCTGCTATCCATCAGTCATAGTTGTAGTAAACAGGGAACCAAAAAAAATTGATTAAGTAAATATTTGGTCATCCAATTATTGATCGATTCGATTTGACAAATAATAACAACAAAGATTCTTCAAAAAAACAAACCATACAAACAAACAACAGACCATCGAATGATTTTTTTTCAATTCTTTGATCGTTCCATCAATCGAGTGGAGAAAGATTCTTGATTTTTTTCTCCTAGATTGAAATCGAAGAGAAAACAAAATCGGCATTCGGTAAATGTAAAGAAACCATAAAAAAATGAATGGACAACCGAAAAAACAATATTTGTTTTGAATCCAGAAATTCAATTATAATAATGAAAAATCCACTTGACTTTTTCGGGTACAATCATGATTGATTTCAAAAAATGAAAAAACACTTCAAATATGATGATGATATTATCATTATTTGAAAAAAATAATGATCGATTGATCATCCTTATTGATTGATTTTTGAATCCATCAATGTGTGTTTATTCAATCATTGAATTTTTTTTGTTTAATTCAATCAATCAATCGAAAAAATCTATATTTTCTATCGATGAAATTTCGATACTTTCTATCAAAGAATCTAAAAAAACAACAGAATCGTCAAGGTTTTCTCATACATTCAAAGTATGTGCGTGTTTAAAATGAATCAAGCAAGCAAACTAGAAAGCAAAAAAGAAAAAATAATTAAATTTTTTGGTAAATATTTATCTAGTCATCATCGGTGTTGTTGTTGTTATTGTCGAATTGTCACACACACACACGCCTGTGAAACAAACGTTGGACCTCTTTTTTTGTTTCTCCCTGTTCCAGAATGGTTAGGTAATCGACATTATGCGATGATCGAATGAAAGTAAGTGTACTAAAACAAACAAGATCCACAGAAGAAGAAAAAAACACCTAAAAAAATGTCAAAACATTTCGATCAATAATGATGATGATGATTGAAAGTTTTTTTTCCCGAAAACTTTCCCAAATACTGATGGTGAAAAAAGGTTTTGACATCTTATGTTGATTAGAAATTAATTTAATTAACCAATTTTTCTTTATTTAATATCAATATGGCTGGCTTTTTTTTCGAGATCATCTCCATAACAATCATGATGATGCCATTTACAAACCAAACAGAGAAAAAAATCTATCCAATTTCATAACAAAGCTTTCAGAAACTTTCATTTTTTCGCATTATTATTATTGACACTTATGACCGCGATCTTCCAAGATTATCATGATGATCATCATCAAAATTGATTATGTCGATTTCATGAATGTTATTGAAAAAATTTTTCAAAAATACTCATCATCATCATCATCATAATGATTATATCTTTTTTCAAATTCGTCTTTTCAACTTCAACTTTTTTTTTGTTACTCGAAAAACAAAAACTACATTTGGTAAAATGGCCCATCATTATCATCAACGATGTGAAGACAAATATTCTTACCAATTTTGATGATGATGATAACTGCTATGTGTTCAATTGATTCAATTGGATTTTTTTTCGAAATCGAAAACCCTAATTGAAAGTAATAAAAATTCTAAAAAATAATTTTCGATTTCAAAATTTCCAAAAACACAAGAATGGAAACAAGAAAAAAAATTTCTCCATCCAAATCGATGATGATCATCATCATTGGATGATAATGGTGTTCGAAAACAACAACAAAACAAAATTCTAAAGAATTTTAAAATGAGTCCCGGAAAAAGAATGAAAATGATAATGATCCAATCTTCTTTTATCGAACAAAAAATATCGATAAAATCAATCAATTCAATCGATAGTTGTTTGTTTCCTAATAAAGTTTGAAATGAAAGTTTTTTCTTTCCAATTTGAAATTCAACTAATAATCATTATGAATCTTGAATCTTCTTTCCCCCCCAAAAAATAAAATCTCTTATCATTGATCATTTATGATTTTCATTTTTGTTTGTATTCAAATGAAAATTGTATTTCTTTTTGGGCGACATACAAACAAAACAAAACAAACGAAAATACAAATACAGTATGTTTGTTCCTTTTTAGCAAATAAACTAAAAACAGAGATTTATTCAGCGACAACAATCGGTAGTACTCGCCTTATCTAACTTTGTACAACAGTCATAGATTTTTTGTTGTTGTATTGTTTCGCCCTGAAAAAAAGAACAACAATACTTATATATTGGGCGAAATTGAAAGCCAAACCCGAATCATCATCAAGCTCCAATCACAGTCATACACAACATTTACTCTATACATTTTGCACATTAGTTTTGGTAACGTTCTTCAATATCGTTTTTTCTTCACTGATTTTTTTCGTTTTGGTTGTTTCCGGGCTTTACTAGAACAAGTGTATTTGTGTCTGTGCTGTGATTGTTTAGTTGTTCAACAAAAAAAGAAAAAAGAAATCCTAAATAGCAAATGTGAATATATAACACATAGACTTTATGTGTGTGTGTTTGTGTTGGAAAAACACAAATCACGGCCCAATATTTTCTATATATACACTTTACATTCATTCAAGAAGAGTGTAAAAGAATTTCATTGGAGAAATCTCATTTTTTTCACTAAAAACAGTCTAATAGACATCCCTTTATTAGGAATAATGTTACAAATCCATTATTATTATTATTATTTGATGGGCCTATATTCATTCAATTCTCATCAACTATAGTTGAAAGTCTATGACTATGATTCATAGTTCAGTGAGGTTAGGTTGATGACTATGACTATGACTATGACCATGATTTATAGTTGAGTGAGGTTAGGTTAATGACTATGACTAAGATTCATAGTCAAGTGAGGTTAGGTTGATGACTATGACTATGACCATGATTCATAGTTGAGTGAGGTTAGGTTAATGACTATGACTATGATATACAAATATGGTCTTCACTGCAACACTATTTGATGCTTGACTCTAAAAATGGTCCATTTTTTTCCTACAAAACCAAATTAAAGTGGATGCATTTGAATGTTACGGCATGTTAATTATTATTTTGTTGTTGTTTTATTTAATTTTCAACTTTTTTTTCTCTTCCAAAAAAAAACAAAATTTATTATTCCATGTATACAAACAAATAAACAAAAGTGCAACGCAAAAAACAAATTTAAATTAATGAGATTCGTACAACCAAACCCCTAAACAAAAACAAAAACAAAAAAAACGTCAAGTAAAATTGAAATGGGCGTCCATCACATTATACATCATATCATAACACGAGAGAATATTCTTTTTTCTCAAATTTTTCCACTGACCATTCCATAATATGGATGATAAATGACTGACTGACTGACTGATGACCAACATCAAACACCACCACCCTTTAGGCAATCAAGATCACCAAAAAAAGCGAGAGAAAAACTTTAGTTTTTTTCTTTCGTTTCGGGTTTAAATTTCAACAAAAAAACAAAAACATTCTCAATGACTAATGTTTTTCCGTTTTTTGTTTTGTTTTAAAAAGTTTTCTTCAAAAAAAATTTAAACATCCCGAAATGTGTGTGTGGAAGATGAACAACTAAACAACAACAAAAAAATATTTGAAAAAGAAGATAAAAAAACTGCTACTATACTAAAATTAAGTCAAATCACGTTTACTGGATTCACTCGATTCAATTTGATCTACAAAGTTGAATTACAACAAAAAAAACTTATTTTTTCCAATGAAAAAAATAAAAAAATTCTCATTGAATTCACGTATTGAGCATCGTTTCAAAACAAACCAATTTTTTTGTTGCATCGCTCCCTATATACACAACATTATTAGTGAGAATCTCGTCCACAACCAGAATTTGGAATTGGGAAAAAAATTCCGAGATATAAATGATGTTCGAGAGAATTCTCGAAACAATTTTTTTTGTTTGTTGAACGTGAATCCAGTCCAAAAAAAACCTAGCCGAATGACAACGACAACTAACGAAATTCTATTCATGTTTTTTATCATTTCGTTTCAAAAAATAGTAATCTTTTTTGTTCCGAAATCATTTAAGTTTCATGAAAACATGAAGAATCGTAGACAGAGAAAGATAATCGTGAATCTTTGTGTGACACGAATGAAAAAACTCAGCAGAAGATTGATTTTTTCCGATTGCTTCTGGCTTCGAAAACTAAAAAAAAAGAAAGAAATTCTCAAATCCTTAATTTGGTGAAGACAAATAACAACGATAACGATGATGATTTGTTTGCTTGATTTGTTTTTATTATGGCAGATTTTTTTCTTTCCTTCAGTTTTCCTTCTTTTTTTTCAGATCCACTTAATCATCATCCGATTCATTCTGTTAGTTGAAGAATTCCTTAGGGTTTTTTCTTTGGCAAGAACACGTATTGATTGTATTCATTTATTCATAGACAACATTTGTCAAAAAAGGAAAATTGCTAAGATTGTCGTCCAATCGTTACACTAGAAAATAAAAAACAAAATGCTTTGCTCAAAGCAATACACGTATCGATTGCTTGGACACATCAATCAATCAAACAAACAAATATCTTATCATTAAATTATTTATGGACATTTCAACTGAATAACAGATTGAAATATAACAAGAATCTTTTCTTGGATTTTGGATTCTGTGTGTGTGGAGCAGAAATTCGACCAAAACAAAATAATAACACTAAACAAGCAAAAGAGAAAGAAAGTAAAATGAACAACAACAAAAAAACCAAAACCAAATTATCGAATCGAATCAAATGTTGTTATTATTGATATAACCAATAATAATAATAATAATAATAATAACAATGAAAATTTATATTGAAAAAAAGAGATAATCCAATGTGTAAATATACACAATAATATATTGAAACATTTGGTGAAAATTGATTGTAGCAATTGTAACTATTATATTGTACTACTGGATTTATCATCTTATGATCATATGGATCGATCAGATTCACTACACTTGTTTGTTTGTTTGGCGTTCAGATTGGGTCCAGTGAATCGTATATTTGGCATAAAGAAAGAAAGAAAGAATTCTTTTATCAAATGAAAATCGAAATGAATGAATGAATGAATGTTCAATTTACTTATTATTATTCATTGTTCTTTTCAATGGAAAACTCTTGGGATCAAACATACAAACATTATTATCATCATTATTGTTTATTTGTCTTTTTTGTTTTTCGTTGTTTTTGGTTGGTCGGTAATAGCTCGAACACACAGTCGATACAAATTAACACTGAAGAGGGGAAAAAAAGAAATCTAACACACCAAATACAAATATCACCACCATCATAGACAATTTATTGTATTAAAACAATTTTTGTACGTTTAATGATGATGTTTTTGTTGTTGTTGTTGGAAGAAAATTGAATACATCAACAACAAAAATGACCGAAAAAAAAGTGAACAACAAATGTGTAATGTCAGTATGTGCAAATGTGTTTGTGATTCGTTATTTTTGTTTGTTGAAATTGAATATTTACAACAGAATATTTTTCTGTTGATCATCAAATGATGTTGTTCATCAATTAAACCTAATTTAATAGGCGTGTGTTTTGTTTTTCGGGCAATTCAATCCTAAACATAATCATTTAGCTTGATTCAATCAATGATTCATGTTTCTGATTCTATACTTTTTTTGTTTGGATTCAATCAAATTGAATGTTTGAACGATTGAATTTTTCTTTTCTTTTTGGTGGAAATAAGAGACGAAAAAGAATCCAAATGAGAATTCAAACATTGGACAAACATTAATTTTGTACTTTTTTTTCAATCATCACCCTTATAGAATGATTTTTCTATCTTTCTTTTCGATCGTCTTTCTTGTTTTTGCTTCGCTTGTTGGTTCCCAATAGAATTTGAACACAACAACTAAAAACGATTAGAATTTGTTTTCGGTTGTTGTTGTTGTTGTTGTAATTGGAGAAACTAAAACGATTGTTGTTGTTGTTGTGCATAATAATAATAAAAGTCAAAATCATGACAACAACAACAACAATCAATACATTTTCTTTTATTCGTTCAAGTTTGATTCACCGTCAGTGTTCCAAAGTGATTGTTTCAATCGGTACAGTTTTGTTTTTCAATTTTGTTTTTTTGTTTTGTTTTCGATGGCTGTCATTTTTCATAATTCAATTACCCAGGTTGCCAATATTAATGTTGTTCATAATAATAATGATGGTCATGACAGGAAGTTTTATGTGATTTCTCCTGATTGTTACCCATTGTATGTTTGATTTGAAAATCAAAATTTTCAATAATAAAAGAAAAAAAAATTCAATGAAAACAAAAGGTGACAAATCGATTTGAATGAACAAAAGCCTGATATAAATTGCGAGAGAGATTGTTCAAGTGGATTGATTGTCGGGCAATCTAAATCGAACAGCTTTTTTGTTTGTCAGTTCAAGTTTCAAATTCAATTCAAATGTAAATTAGTTTTTTTTCTCTCTCCCGAACAAAACAAAACAAAAAACTATCAACAGCAATGTTAATGATATCAATTGATCAATCATGTTTTTCATGATTCCAGAAAAAAATGAACTAATAAAATTTGATTCCAGGTCTTTTCATCATTATCATCTTGAATCATGAATAAAAAAATCATAAAAATCATTTCTATAACAATCAAAAACAAAAAGTATCGACCGGTTGTTGAAAACCCCTCAACAAGCTGACAAAATAAAGTCATCATCATCATAATAATAATAATAATATTCACCAACAACCAAAAAAAAGACCTTTTTTTCGATCAATTTTGTTTTGCTATTTGTAACAAAACAATACAAACAACTAAAAGAACATCAAATTGAGCATTTGACACAGACATTTTTTAGCTACATTTGTTGTTTCGTTTTTTTACGACGACGATATACTCTCTCGACTAAACACACACACACTCTATTCACATAACGATTTTATTTAATAATCAAATTAATGCCAAATATACACATATTGGTGGTAATATTTTAAATAATGCACGCGTTTGTTTCATCATCTGTGTAAAATGAACAACCGAAAACTAGCGCTATACACGCGAAACACGTTCAATAAAATACTATGTGCTCAGTCTATTGCTTAATCGCTAGAGATTCAAACAGAAAAAAAAACATAAGGGGAAGAGAGAGAGAGAGAGAGAGAGGTCATCGATGGAAAATACCATAGTAAATATGATATCCTATAGATCCAACAAAGCGAAAAAAATGAACAATTTGTAAAGCGAGCGAAATGAAACTTTCGATTCAGATGCAAATTTACATTCACGCGAGCAGCGGAGAAAACAAACGAAAATTCAATTGTGATGCCGACAAAAAAAAATAAAAAAAAATACGAAGTGAGACTAAAACTCACAAGCTAAACTAATTGGACCCAAGCTAATATTTTTCTCTTTTTACAAAAAAAAAAACTTTTCAAAAGTGCTGCGCTTCAATCTTACTGATGCCTGCTAATAGCGGTGAATTAAGCCATAAAAATGGCTAGTTTAAATAGAAAATATTAGTTTTTTCGTTTCAATGTGTGTTTAATCCAATCCTGGGTAATATTACTGATGTGATGTGTAACATTTATGAATTTTTTTTTGTAACAAAACAGCAAACGGAAAAGAATGGCCGCTTTGTCCACACAAAAATAATAAGTAGAAAGCGGCCATAAGTCTTTTGATATTTTTTTTTGATTTATACAACCAGAAAAAAAACCTAAATACACTAAACTAATAAACAACTTGTTAAACGATTCACAAATCATCAACATCATCATCAATATGGGTACCATTGATGATGAAAATAAAAAAACCCAAAATCAAAATGTATCAAATGAATCGTGATGATGATGTGAAATTTGCTGCTGAAAAAAAACCAAAGTTTACAAAACAAGTATTGAATTTCGCCCCAAAACACATCATTCTCTCTTTCTCTCGGTCTTGTTTGAAATGGACACCGAATGCTACACTTGAATGGACAAATAGACCGACACCCGTAGAACAAATGAATGAATCAAATGTTTTTAATGAATATTTTTTCTTTTCCGCACTCACTATATTCAATCCAGTGAATTCTCGATGGAATCAATTAGCATCAATCGATAGATCGATCGATTGATTGATTGTAATCAACCATAAATGAATGTGTGAAAAGAATATTTTTATGACCACCAAAAAATAATAATAATTGATTGGTTGGTTGGTTGGTTGGTGAAGAAATTGCCATATCATCAATTTGGCTGAGCTTGGATTTTTTTCTATTTTTTCTTTCGCCACAAAAGATTTGTCGGTTTTCAAGTTTTTATTTTCTTAGTTTCCAATTTGAACAATAATAATAAGTCATTTTGAAATACAATCAAAATGATTTGATCACAAAAACGTAGTGTCCAATTATAAATTGGATACATGAAGAATAGGTATCATTTTGGTATCCTACAATCTTCTTAAAAGATTTATTTGGAAGGTTTTTTCTTCTTGCTCACTATGGCTTCAGGACATCCTTCATTTGTTCGATAAAAGTTGAAAAAAATGAATTTTCGATCCGAAAAATAAAAGTTTTCGTTTGAAGAAAATTGATTCTTTCTAAAATTGATCCCCAAAAACAAGCCAATAATTTTAGTGAAATTTTAATTATTAATTAATTTAGCAGGGAAAAAGCATTGGAGACATATTTTTTCACACGTTTTCAACACGTAAAATTTCGCTTGGGAAAATAAAATTAATTGATCAATCAATCCAATCAATCAATAAGCATTATCCAAAAATCAAACAATAATTCATGTTTGTTAAGCCAAAAAAAAATATTATTCAACAATGAAAATCCAAAATTAAACAAACAAATATGCCATACATCATTTTGTCGATATCATTTGAGATAATCTTCAAACAAAAAAAAAGCATTTTACTAAATTTCGAGTTTGTTTAATTAAAAAAAATGAAAACATGAACAGCAATTTACGTTACATGTCGTTTCTTTTTTAAAAATATCAAATTTTGTTTAAATTTAAATTTCCTTAAATAAAGTTTGTTTTTTTCTAAATTAGATAAAATAGAATGCTGAATGAAACTAAACAAAAATTTCCATTTCAAGTTGTAATCATTCGATCAGCCATTTTATTTTTCGGGTGAAAAAATCCTGAATTAATGAAAAAAATGATGGCAATTAAAATAAACAACAGCTGATAAAAAATCTCTACGAAAACTCACTCTTTGAAAAGGTGATTTTAATTCGAATTGATTGACTACAACGCCATCACTACAGCACTCAGTGTCTTGATCATTTAAAATCAATGAAAATCGAAAACATTTTTGATTATGGGGTGATCACCACCACCGCAATTACAACAATCATCATCAATTAACAACAAAATCACGACGCCCTTATCATCATTATCGATGTCTGCACAAAGCTAAACACAAATTACAAAAACAAAAAAAAAAAGATTATTTCTAAATTGATAACAGTACTTAACGAGAAGAAACCAACAAGGAAAAACGAATAATAACAACAACAAAATTTGATCAAATTGGACATTTCACTCTTTCACTTAATGTCCAAACAAATCGATCGATAAGAACAAATTTTTTTTCTGTTTGCAAAAAAAATTTTTGAACTTTGATATCATTTCCGTTTATTCTGTTTCTATTTTGTTTATTTCAAATGGTCATATCATCATTTCTAAAAAATGATCGATGTTTTGATCCAATTCGTGTCGAATAAATCATCTGGATTATCGATGATACAATCGTTGTTGTAAATTGTACTATTGTTGTTGTTGTTGTTGGATGTAAAAGATCTTTATTGAAAAAAAACAAAATTTGATCAATAAATCATCATTTCCATTTTTTTCTTCCAGAAAACGGTAGCAAAAATAGGAAATTTTAGTTTTTCTCAAAACCTATCTCGAGTATCATTTCATTTTTTTGTTTTGTAAAAAAAAATCTAAACTTTCACCGAGATATGATGATTTGATATATGAATTAGCGAATGTCGCACATCAGGATAATCCCCATTTTTTGATAGCTTTGAGTGCTTGGTTTGGTTTGCTTGATTATTTTTGATAATCATCTTTTTTTTCATCAATCAAAAAAAAATTAACATTGCATAATCCAAATATAGCCTTATCCCTCTTTTTCTCTTTCCGTGTTAAACCAATTTAAAAAAACTAAACCACATTGGAAATCAATCAATCAAATTGAAATCGGTCACAAGAGAGAGTGAGCAATATGAGTGAAAAAAAACTATAGTGTCATCCAATCGAACCATACACAAAACATTTAGTTTGTTCAAGAAAATCAATCAACCACACAATGTCAATTAAAATCAATTGATCGATGATCAAAATTGATTCAATTCAATTTGCTAAACCAAAAAAAAAAAAAAAATGAAATGTAAATGAAAAACAAAACAACTTCAATCAAACCAATCAACTAACGAACACAAGTCATATTTTTAATTGAATTTGATCGAAGCCAAAATATAATCAATTCTTTCATTCTTTTTTCAAGTGAGAAAAAAAACTGAATATTGATTTATGATAGATTGAATAATGATGTGATGTACTTCGAAAAAAAAATCCCATAATCCTAACTTATTTAGAGATGGGTTTCATTCTTTTCTGACCAACCAAAAAAAACAAAACAAAAGAGAGAGTGAGATTCATTTTTTTCTTAATTAAAAAAAGTATAGAAAATAAATTAATAATGATTTATATGATGTCTGCAATCTTCTTCTTCTTCATCATCAATTGCATAATTCAATGAAGAAAAGAATTTTATTTTTTTTTCATACGAAATTGGAAGAAATTCCTTTCTTTTCTTGCAACACACACACATACATTATGAAGAATTTATGGCAGCGGAAAAAAATCCGCAGAATTTGGGATTTTTTTCTCTTCAATTCTGATAAGTGTGAATCTGATCTGATCACCAAAGATTGGAGAGAACAAAAAAAAATATAGAGGATCAAAATTCTTTTCTTTTTGCCCTGCCACCATCATCATCATCATCGTACTTTCAGGTTTCGTATAATTCACCAACAAAGCTTTAGTTCATTAAATGGAATGATGTATGGTTTTTTCTCCTAACTCCATATCTGATGTTGTTCCATGATGGCAATGGATCTTCCATTTTGATGTTTATTCATTTTCTTTTGAAACTAAAATGAAAATAAAACCGACATCCCATTAAAAAAACATATAGACAAGCAAGCAGCATTACTAACATCGATTCCATATACACATAGAGAACGATAAGATTCAGGATACCTAAAAAAGAGATTTTTTTACCGAATATGCTTGTTATACTGATTTTTCCGATGGAAAAAAAACATTTTCATCAAAGTAAAGGGAAAAAACAGAGAATATCCGCCTATATATGCTTGTCTATTATCATTATTATTTTATTATTTTTTACAACAATGAAGATGAATGGATGTTTAGTTGAGCAGCAGAATATTCTCAAAATGGAAAAAATCATTCACCTAATGACATGATACCTTTCGAATGATTATGATAATACAGTAAAATCTATAGGATTCACAAAGAAAAAGACACAATTCTACGTTGCTGTGTTCATTTTCATTATTCATAATCATTATCATCAACAACAGCAACAGAAATGTTTAATAATTAATGATTCAATTTCATCTGCGTTATAGATCAGAAGCATTGTTATTATCCTGGAATGAATGCGCCAGAAAAAAAGGACAAAAAACACACACACAAAATAGCGAATAAAGATGTCTGGTATTCAATGAACAGCAATCGACCATTATTTCACTTTACAGACTTTTCTTTCATCTATCTTTTTTTTTCTCCAAAAGTTGATTGGAATCATTTTTGTTTCATCGCATCATTGTTTTATGGTTATTGATTTTTTTTCATTCTAATCTGAAGAAAACAATCTGATTTTTTGTATAAACAAGGGTCATTCATATAATCTTTGAAAAATCAGGTTATGGAAAAAAATACAATGTTTTTAACTCAAAACATTTTTCATCATCATCATTAATGGATGAGTAAAGCGTTGTTGTTGTTGTTGAAAACCTAATCAACTCGAAAAAAACAGTATCGGAAAAAAATGTTACAATTTTAGAAAAAAATAATAAAAATAATTTTCCGGATGGTACCAATGATGCGGAAATGTAATGATCTGAATGTCCACACCGAATCAATATCTCAACGTGTTTGTGTCGCCAACGCATTACACATCCTGATTGATTTTCTGAAAAAAAAATTATTATCAAATAACGAAATCTTGTTCGAAACGAATAAAAATTTGATCAATTTTGAGAAAATTTCATCTCAAAACTGTCATAGTTTTTTTTTGGATGCTATATAATTTGTTGCAATAAAATTCACTAAATAAATCCTCAGGTTTAGGTAATAATCCAAACAAATTTTTTTTCTCCCGAAAAAGCTTAAATTTTGTTTTTTTAATTACAAAATTTTTTTCTCTCTCCCTTTTAACCAATTCAAATCACGTTATGAGAAAAACAAATCATAAATTTTATCGACAAAATTTTCAATAAAAAATAAAGAAAAGAAAGTTTTTATCAAATTTAGTAACGGTAAATGATGATGAAAGCGATAACGATAAACGATGACAAGGGAAAAATATTTGTCATTTCCAATGAAAAAAAATATGATAAAAATAAATCGAAAAAAAACTTCAGTCACTTAACTTGAGAAAATATCATCAAATTAAAAATCATTGATTTCTTCCAGAAATAAAAAATAAAAAATAAAATAAAATTAGATTCAAACGAATAAAACACATACGGATAATCGGTATTACTGGACTGGTCAAGTTTTGTCCACACTCATTCATTCTAAATATATTTTTATTTTCATACGAAAAATGCAATATAGACTTTTTTTTAAAAAAAAATTCAAGTTTTCTTTCTTTCTAAATGCGAAAAAAAGTAAAAGCTGAAAAAATACAGAAACCCGAATAAATCCCATAGCAATGATATGATCTTTTTTAAAAAAAAATTAAATCCATTTCAGTCAATTAAAACTGATGATGAAAATGTTTACCATATTTCTTCTTATTTTTCACAAACACAGGTTTGTTGCACACATTTATCACCCGGTATCATCACTTGAGCCAAAATTAAATGGATCAACTAAAATGTAATTATGAATGATGTCAAATCACGACAGTGAAAAGAAGAGTTATTTTTTTTGACGAAGAAATCATCGAGAAAAAAAGATGTTATGTCTGGCTGGTTGGGTGAGTTGATTGCGGTTGAAATAAAACTTGATTTCACAGTTTTTTTTTCAAGTGAAGAAAAATCTAAAAGAAAGAGTTGTTGCATATTTCGGTTGTTAAAAGCATGTTTTTTCCTCTGTATATGTCTCAACATGTTTCTTTTACCGAAAGAGACACCAGATTACAAGTGGGGAAGCAAAAAAAAGATTCACTTATTTTCGATCGACGAAGATTGTCAGCTAAACTAAACCAAACCAAAAAAGAAATCCAAGCAGTATAAAAACCAATAGAAATCAATATGGTCATTCAAATGATTATATCGGTGTGATTTGAAAAGTGTTTTTGTTTTCTGTTTGATTTTTGTTTATTCAACAAATGTGATTTGAAATTGGACATCAAAATAATCATTGAATCTCATTCATAACAACAAAAAAAAAATGAAAAAATTATTATTAATAATCACCATTATAATGGTGATAACCGAATCATTTGTCGATTGTTATGCAGCCATACCAAGAATGCCACAATTTGGTTTAAGAATTCCACGTGCGCCTAGATTTTTACCACCATTTGGATCATCACCAAATCTAATGGCACAAGCATCACAAATGAGACCATTATCATCCACAATGATGATGGGTCCAAATATTGGACCAAATCATCATCATCTTGGTGTTGGCAGTGGTCCAATGTCACAACCAGGTTTATTTCCATCACCACATCATATGCCACAGAATTTGATGCCATTTTCAGGAATGATGAAACAAGGACCACCATCAATAGATTCAATGATACGATCACCACATCATCCAATGAGTGGACCAATATTTGGACAAATGCACAACATGCATCATCATCATCCACAAGCATCACATCCACCACCATCATATCATTCAAAACCATCATTTTATCAGAATAAACCAGATGATTGTCCATTCCCAGGTTGTGAAATGGAACCCGCTTATAATGGAGAACCGGCCGTTCCACAACAACAACACTCATCACCATTTTCTAATAATGATTCGCCAATGATTCCATCATTGACTGCACCAGATACTATTGGTCAATTAGATTTCCAATCAAGACCACCACATCATCAGGAACAATTTGGTGGATCCAGACCGTCGTTAATAATGCCACCACAACATCAACAACAAGTAAAAGTTGTTTATAAACCAGTAGTCAAATTGGTTAAAATTCCAGTTGAAGTTCCAGTAAAAGTTAAGCAACCATATCCGGTTAAAGTTCCAGTACCGGTGCAAGTGCCATTCCCAGTCAAAGTTATTCAACGTGAAAAAATTATGTTTCCAATTGCCGTACCATTCAATAGTCAAGTATTACCGGTAGCAGCATTGGTTCCAAAATCTCAAGGTATCAATCAAGACCAGCAACAACAACAACAATATCAACCGCAACAACCGATGTTGAAACCACCACAAGCGCAATCACATTATCATGGACCGGGTGATTATCAAAAAAAATTAATCCAAGTTAATGAAAACGGTGAACCATATGGATCACAACAACAACAATCAGCTATTCAACAAAATATTCATCCAATCAATTTGGATGAAAATAGATTCCAAAATCATCAACAACAACAATTCTATTATGGTAATCAAGATCATCAACAACAAGAGCATTATCGACAACAACAGCAAGGAAACAATCAACAACAGCAACAACAACAATATCAGCAGCAACAAGGAAATAACCACCAACAACAACAATATCAACAACAGCAAGGAAATAATCAACAACAACAATATCGTCCACAACAGCAACAACAAAAATTTCGACAAGAAATTGTTCATGTAGAAGGACCAAATTATCGTGGTATCAGTGATATTAGTTTTGGTGGACAACAACAACAACAACAACGAAATAATGACAACAACAACAATAATTATGATAATCATCAACAACAACAGCAACCACAAGGTTATGGTGGCTATGGATATTCATCAATGAATTCAGATTCACAATCAAATTACAACAACAATAACAACAATGATAATCGAGGTCCATCAACTATTGGACAAATGATACAACAACAACAAAATTATAACCAACAACAACAAAATAATCAACAACAACAAAATTGGGCACAATCAAATCATCAACAAAAACCAAATTTTATTGTACCACCATTTGATAGAAATTTTATTGAAAATTATCGTGAACGAGAACAAGAGCCCGAATATTTGATGCGATTCCTTACAAATCCGCAACCGCAATCGCAACAACAATCATCAAATTATGGTAATGAAAACAATAATAATGTAGCGCCATACAATAGAAATAATAATAATAATCATAATCATCCAATCTTTAATGATAATGGTGAAAATTCATTTATCAATATTGATCGTGGCATGGCAGGATGGTCACCAATACGAATATCACCATCATCACATCAGATGGCTGAATCAAGAATATCACATGATAATATTGATGATAGCGAAAGAGAATCTGTTGATAGTTTTTTACAAGATCGTATTGATAATGATGTTAATGAATTTGAATACGATTCATCAAGTCATATCGATTCAATTCATCGGCCAGTATCGATTGAAACACCATATGTAACTGGTAATCTAATACGATCACCAATGTATATGAGTAAATTTCAAAAACGATCATAATTTACGATCACCAAATAGATCAATTTAATATAATGCCTTTCAAGCCAAAAAAAAGCGAAATTCTTCTCTTCCCTAATCATCATTATCATTATCATTCTGATCTAATTATTATTATTTTAAATTATAATCTCATTCAGTCATTTTCATTTTGTTTTTCCCATTTTCAATTTTTTTTCTTTTGATTTTTTTCTGTATTTTAAACGTTAAAAAAAATGAAAAATTTATTTAACAAATTTTTTTTTTGCCGCAGCTCTGCCATCTTGTGTTCGAGATGTGAATGAATGATGTGAAAAAAATAACCGGACTGGCAGGATATATAAATGCGTTATGCGTTTGAAACTAATACACACATGTAATTAGCTTTATTATTAATGATGTGTTTGGCTATCGGAGAGGACAATGATTATCCTGCAACGTTCTGTGTGTGTGTTAAACGTGATAAATATTGAATTTTTAAATTTTTTTGATTTTTTTGCCTTTTTACAAATTCAAATATGGAAAATTTAAAAGAAATATCTTAATTTGATCTAGATTTTTGTTTGTCAATGACAGCTATGTCATCGGTTTGTGTGTGTGTGAATCAATGGCACCAAATTATTATATTGGATCCAACGGCGTTTAATGATATGAAAATGTTTTAATAAATCGTCAATCCAATCGTTAACACCGCTTAAAAAACAACATTTTTGAAAAAAATCAGAAAAAGAGAAAAATTTCATTAGAAATGATAATGATTAGTTAAAATAAAAAAATTTTCCAAATCAATCAATGGATATTGTCGAAGTGAATAAGTGTTTTCCATTTTTCCAAAAAACACAAGGACAAATCTTTGATTTTGATGATTTGAATATTGTTGACTACCTTCAAGGAAAGGGACAAGGTCAATGGAAAAAATTTCTTCGAGGCAAATTTATATGAGAATTATGGGAAAAATAAAACTGATGTGATGTGACAATTTTAATGACAAGTCTGACAAATGACAAGTTTTTTTTGTTGATAAATTTTGGTTTAGCGAAATGACAAACAAAAAAATAAAACATAAATCCTGCCAAAATGACCTTTATTCAATTGGATCAAGCAAACATAAACATGAAATACGGATTTTGTAGATTCAATGAAAATTCAATCAAAAAAAAAAAAAAAAGGGTGATAATGTCTACACGAAATTAATCCACACATGTTCGACTAGACACACGACACAGCTGAATGATATTGCACACGAAAAATCGTGAAAATCAATCCAAAATTTATCAAATTAATCAATAGATTTTTTTTGTATTTGGAATTGAATTGAAATTAATTTCTTTTCACATCATCATCGTTATTATTGAGGAAATACAATCGAAAACTTGTTGAAAACATTGATCAATTATGATGATAAATGGAGAAAACAATTCAAATTGACCAACAAACAAACAAATTATATCGATTTAACTAATTTATGATTCTCATATTCAATCTCTCTACTAAATAAAAAGTTACACGCAAATTTACAATCAACAAATTTTTGATACATTTTAAATCATTTTTTGAATTTGATTTTGAAAAAATCCAGATCAAAGTGGATTTTGAACAAGTTTTGTTTTAGTTTTTTTTGCAGTTAATTTGTTGATGTAAAATACGATTATTATTTTTTTGTTTGTTTTCGGTCATTATCGTTGTTGACCAATTAATGTGGCTAGGGCGCCCATTTAGTGGAGCGTCTGATTAAATCGATTAACACCGTGTTCGAAAAAAGTTGTTCCAATTGCAACAAGGTTGAAAAAAATGTTCCGATTGAGAATCTAATTTGGAGTAATAAAGAAAAAAATCTTAATTAACCCGGAAATCGATAACAACAAACATTGACAAAGCTCATTATTCAACACTGACACTTTCCAAGTGGAAGGATTAATATATTGGGTGAAAAAAAATTGAAATTCTTTCTTCAAATCATCATCATCATGATAGTTCCAATGATGATTACCATCATCATCATCATCATCATTAGCATTATAATCATTTACTGTGTTGTAAACAAGGCAATGTAGAATTGTAAATTGATTTTCTTTCCTTGAAAAAAAATTACTTTAAAAAAAAATAAAAAGAAAAACATTAATTGATCATTTCCGCTGTCCATTGCATCAATTTTTTTTTTGTTTTTTGTTAAAAAAATTGATTTTTTTTTAATATTTTTCTAAAATTTCGGTCAAATAACCATCATTATCATCAATGATAATCATCGCAATCTTTCTCTCTTTGTGTATGCATAATAATAATAATAATGAAAAATAAATTGAAAACGAAAATTGTTTGTTTTTTGCCAAAGATGATAAAGATGCTTGCCCAAAAAAACAACAAATGAAAAAATTTTCTTGATCAATTTCAAAGTTCCTGGATCAAAAAATATATTTTTCGTGAATTAAATGGAAATTTGTCATCATCATGAGAAAATGATTCTCCCGAAAAAAATTTAATGAAAAATTTTAATTTTAAATTTTTGATAAAATTAAACAAATCATTTTATTATATGGATCAATCGATCTATCGATTGATTACTTTGTATATTGACCTTTGTGTGTGTGTGATGTGAAAATCAAGTTTTCAACATTGATAATTGGGAATTAATTTAAAATCTTTTTTCTTTTTGAAGGGGAAAAAACGAAAATCAATAATTATAGATTAGTCTAATGGATAAAGATTTTTTTTCCTATCTTATCTATCTTTTCCCTCAATATATTGGCCAATGTAATACACAGCAACAACAACAACAACAAACATGTGCAAGGTGTTATCAAAAAAAAGAAAAGATTTCCTTAATGAAAAAAAAATAAAAATAAAAACAAGACACGAACTTGGTAATGTTTTGGCCAAAGGTCGATCTTGATCGATTTTTTTTTTGCTGAAAAAATCGGATTCAATTTTTGTCCCCACACACAACAAACAAAAAAAAATCACTTAGAAAACTGACCATTCAAACTAGCCTAGCTAATCATTAATATCCTTTAGGCATTTTTTAATTTCTCTCCAATAGTGATCCAATTTTCATCATGATGATCATCATGTTTTTTTCCGATCAAACTATCATCATCATCTTAAGACATTTGATTGTGACATCGAAGATGATGATGATGAGATATCATATCGTCAACAAACAAACAACCGAAACTTTCTAAAAGAGAGAGAGTGAAAGTTTGTTGCTTTAATTTCTCTTTTTCTTTTCAATTTTCTCTGATATTTTTTCTTCAATTTTCTTTGTTTTTTCTTTCTCTTGAATCAAATAGTCGATGAAACGATCCAAGAGAAATTCTAAATTGATCATCATCATTATTGAGAAACGAACGAATAGGATAAAAAGCCTCTGACCAATGCCATTTGAAACATCAGATTCAACATTTCCAAGTTCAAGGATTATACGAAAAAAGTGTGCATAGAAATTGTGATTGAAACCAAAAAAAAAGTATATATAAAGTTTGTGATTGAAAAATTTTTTTCTCCATTTCGTTTTGGTCACAACAACAACAACAATGTCACCTCAAGCAGCCAGTTTGTTTATGGCCATTTTGGTCACCGTTCTTGTCCAAAGTACGCAAGGAATATTTGATGGGCATAAAGAAAAAATTCATATTTATAAACAAGTTCCACATCCGGTTCATGTTGTTAAAAAATATCCAGTAAAATATCCAGTCTATATTCCAGTCAAATCGAAACCAATTATTAAAAAAGTTGAAGTTCCATATAAAGTTCCTTACAAGGTAATTTATTCAATTCAATTCAATCATTTCAATTTCATAACCATTTTTCAATGTTTCAACCAATCAATTGACATAGGTTCCAATCAAAGTGCCAGTCAAAGTCCCATATCCAGTCAAAGTTCCAGTACCATATCCAGTTAAAGTACCTGTTTATGTTAAAAAATACGATAGCTATGGTGGCGGTTATGGGGGTGGCCATGGAGGTTATGGCGGCGGATACGGTGGTGGCTATGTTACCGGTAAATTGTTGACCCATTCAGGTGGATATGGTGGCTATGAAGATAAATATGGTGGTGGCTACGGAGGTGGCTATGAAGATAAATATGGTGGCGGTTATGAAGATAAATACGGCGGCGGTTATGATGGCGGATATGAAGGAGGCTATGATGGAGGCTATGGCGGTGGTGGCTATGAAGGGGGCTATGGTGATAGTCATGGTATCGATGCTAAATATGGTGCAATCAGTACCTATTATGGTGATGATCATGGCTATGGCTATGGTGGTGGTCATGGGGGCGGTTATGAAGATAAATATGGTGGTGGTGGCTATGAAGGAGGATATGGTGGTGGTCATGAAGGAGGCGGATACGAAGGAGGATATGGCGGTGGTCATGAAGGAGGTGGTTACGAAGGTGGATACAAAAAGAAATAAATAATTTTCACCTAAACGATTATGTAAGCAAATTATGTCGATATAATTTCCCAAAAAAAAAATAATCGAATCAAAATCAATGCCTCAAAATATAAAACCATCATCCATCATCAAATGACATTGTGTACAGATATTGTGAATCAAACAAACAATTTTCATTTTCATTTATCCATTTTTCTTTCATTTTCTCATTTAATTTATTAATTTCTTTTCACATTTTATCATCATCATTATTATTTTTACCAACCATAGAACATCTTTTTTTAAATACATTGATTCATTCATTCATTTGGGAGTTAATTGATTAATTAAAAAAAATTCAAATAAAATTCATTTAGTAAAAAAATTTTCATTCTGATTATATCATCACTTCATAATCCGTGATTGTTGTTGTTGTTGTGGATTAAAATGCACCGACTTGATGTTGTTGTTGTTGTCGATGAACAAACAACAACAACAACGATTTTCAATTAAAGATTCATTTCTTGTTTATCGGAGTTCAGTTACAGGATAAATTGCCTTAAACGTTTTTTTCCTGTTTTTTGTTTTTGTCGAATGTATCCGTAGCAGGTTCATCAACATTGATTTTCAAGTTCAATAATTTCTGCCCCCATGACATTCATTTTATTTTTTATAAAAACATTCACGGAAGTGGACAACAACAACAACAAAATCATTTCATGATTTTGTTTTTTTCAAGAACGTTTAATATGTAAACAACAACACAACGATAAGCATGAAATTATCAGGAAGGTCATCATTATCATTATCATCATAATGGACAAAAAATTTTGACCATGAATGGGTTTCATACATTAACTTGGTCAAGGTCGTATTTAAGACAAACTGCGCACATATAAAAGGGCAGTAACATCATTTTTAAAATTGTGATCATTATGATTGTTGTTGTTTTTATTTTTCTCTGTTTGTTTTTAAAATCAATAAAATAAATTATTTGAAAACCAACGTTTTTTGTGTCTATTACGTTATCAGCACCAGTCGCTTAAGTTAAGATCTGGTTACGGTACGATTTTTACGTTACGTTACGAAGCACGATTACGAAGGTTACAATAATTCACGTACGGAAAACAACAGGAAACTAACGACAACGTCACGATATCACGTACGGTACGAATTCACGAAGCACGATAATCTGATAGCGTCTCGACATTGTTCTTACGAAAAGGTTTTACGATATTTATTACGAAACAACATTGTCTTGGCAACATCGATTACAATTACGATTTACGAATTATTACGGGTGTACGAGATCGTCTTGACATTGTTTTTACAAAAAAAGGTTTTACGATATTTATTACGTGTAAACAACTTTGTCTTGAGATTATCGATATTTACGAAACACCAATCACTACGATTTATTACGGGTGTACGATATTGTCTGGACATCGATCTACGAAAAAAGGATTACGATATTGATTACGTGTGAACATCTTTGTCTTGACATCATCGATATTTACGCAACACCATCTTGTACGTTTTTACGGATACGATCAATCACGTCAGTGTGCGATCTTACGATTACGATCAATTACGTCTATAACGGAAAGGAAATAGTGTACGATTTTAACGATTACGATCATCATATTTATTACGGAAGAAGAATCATTGTACGATTTTATTATATCATCGGTTTTTACAATCACGTTTTTACGCTTATTTATTGTATTATTTATTGTATTTATTAACCAATGGTTACGACACGTTCCGGAAGGACGTACGATATGAATATGACACCGGAAGAAATTAAAGCCGAGGTCAAACGGATCAAGGCAGAAATTCGGTTGGCGGAAAATAAGATCAAGGGTTTGGGCGAACTCGAAGATCACCAGGATATGAAACGTTTAAGTAACGAATATTACCGGTTGTGTAACAAAATAATCGAAAGCAACGCCCTATCGATCGCTGAAGAGAAAGAGTTCGATAGCTTTAAACCAATAATCGATGATATCTTACGAATAAGTTCTGGTTTCGCTATTATCAACAATGGGCTAAACCGATTACGGAAAAAAGAAGCTATCGATCACGATAATAAAATTACGCGGAAGAAGCTTGATGATATGAAAGTCGTGGTCAGCTGCATCCCGAACATGGAAGAACAATTGGTGGAATTGGAGCGACAGTTTATATTGTTATCGGTCGAACAGGACGACAAGAATGATGTTGCTCCAAGTGAAGGAACCACGGATGCGGCCACAACATCATCAAGTAATCAAACATCATATAATGAAGCTCAACCATTTTGGTGGGATTATGGTTTTCAACCACGTACAGGTCCTAAGATAGAAGCGAAACGATTAAAAAAGTACGATGGTGATCCAATTGGATATCCGGTATTTCGAAAGACAATATCGCATTATCTGATTAATAATCCACAGTTACGAGGTAACCTGAACAAGCTGATGGAAATCCGTGATTTGCTTCCCGAGAAACATCAATACATCCTCGATCGCGTAGATCAGGTTGAACCGGACATGGCTGAGGTATTGAAAATCCTGGATTCCCACTATGGAGGTAGAAGTCGGGTTATCCCAGCCTTGAAAGCACGTATACGGGCTGCAGTCAGATTGCCATTACGACCGACGGAAAAGGAATGGGAGACAATGACCGAAACGGTTATTCTCGTACGAAATACGTTACGCACGACCGGTTTGGAAACCGAGGAATTTAGCCTGATCAGCCCGATAATGGCAAAAATCGATCGTATTCATTTCACTAATATTGGTCAAGAAGAAGAAGTTACGTTGAAACAAATCGAGGATTATCTCAAACATGGTTGGAATCGTGAGAGAACCATTGGATCTCAGATCGATCCCGAAGATATTGCTGCTGCTAATAATCCACGTAAATCGGTGGTCGTGAATAATAGGAACAAGAACGTAATGGTATCGTCGGCGAAAACAAAATGTTTGTTCCAGGATGGCGATCATGCTACAGCTGATTGTACATTGGACGCCGAACAACGTAAAAAAGTTATGATCGATAATCGAATGTGTTTCCGCTGCGGTTATACGAATCACCAAAGCCGGAATTGTAATCGCACTGTGAAATGTACGATATGTGGACGTTGTCATTTGTCCTTCCTCTGTCGTGATTACAAACGTTCGAGTACGCAAGCCAGTTCTGTAGTGAATGGTTCAAATCCTAGTGAAACCGTACCAAAACAAGTTGCTACGTCATCATCATCATCTACGAATACGCCAGTGATGCTGACCATGAATGAAAAAAGTCTACATAAAACTATCGTTACGACAATCAATAACAGGAAGGTACGTATATTATTCGATGATGGTGCCGGTGTATCGTTTATATCGAAAAGATTAGCCGATTTATGGCAATTACCGTACGAAAATGTTGATCCTATCCATATGGACACATTAAGTAATTCTAATCCTACGACGACTGGTGATCAATGTGTTAAATTACGTTTACCGATTTGGAATGGTCATCAGGAAGATTTGAATTTCCGTTTGAACGAAAAATTGAATAAATTACGATTTGATTGTTTATCGGTTCATGATCAAGAACAATTACGAAATATTGGTATTGAATTTCTGGACGAACCAAGTGCTGTCGATTTATTAATCGGACTTGACAATATCAATTTAATCCAGTTGAACGATGAACGACGTATAACTGACAAAATTGTAGCGAAAAAGACGACATTAGGTTGGCTAGTGTTCGGTCTAACGAAAACGGAAAACATATTGTTGACATTGTATCAAAACGATATGCAAGAAACAAGTCCAGAATACGATGTTGATGATGATTCAAAAGCAGCGATGGAAAAGTTCATCACCAATTATTGTAACGACGACAATGTACGATACGACGAAAGCCGGAAACGGTATTCAATTAAATTACCATTTATCAATAACGTAGATGTCGACTCAAATTTTGTAGCCGCTAAAAATATTACGACAAATATGATTCGACGTATGAACGAAAAGCGTCGTGAAGAATATCAAGCATTATTGACCGATTTAGAGCAGAAGGAAATAATCGAATCGACGAAAATTATTACGAATGACGGATATCATATGCCGCACTTTGTGGTGGCACGAGAAGATAAAAATACCACAAAGTTGCGAATGGTGTTCCATGCGTCGCATGGTTCGAAACCGTTAAACAAGGCAATATTCAAAGGCATCACGTCCTGGAGTATTATTCGATCGATATTGACATTCAGGATGAAACCGATTGGCGTGATCAGTGACATTCAATCCGCCTTCCACAATATCGAAGTCCAACAGGAACATCGGAAGTTTATCAAGTTTCTTTGGATGAATAATGACGATCAATTGATATGTTATCAATTTAACAGGTTACCGTTTGGATTATCGTCGAGCCCGTTCGTATTGTACGCAGTAATTAATCATCATATTAAAAAGTACCAAGATAAATATCCGAACGCTGTAAAAATGATTCGTGATGGATTGTATGTCGACGATATGATATTTTCAGCTGATGATGCTATTGAAGTTGAAAGTATCAAACAACAATGTATTGAAATATTTTCGGATGCATCAATGAATTTACGAAAGTGGCGAACATCGGATGAAGATTTAAATCGACAATGGAACGATGATTTAGCCGAATCAAAAGTTTTAGGAATGGAATGGACTAATGATGATCATCTTCAAATCGCCATTCCCGAATTTAAAAGTAACGAACCAATTACGAAGCGAAAGGTGGTCAGCTATTTAGCATCGATTTACGATCCATTTGGTTTCGTTCTGGCTACCAGTTTTAAATTGAAATTATTGGTGCACGAAGCATGGATGAAAGGACTTGATTGGGACGAGGTGATGCCAAACGATTTAGCACGTGACGTAATGAAAGCGGTGGTCGAAATCGATAAGTTGAAAACTTTTAAGTTTAAACGTTTTATGTTTGACCAAACCGTGAGTACCTATGATTTAATGATTTTTGTTGATGCCAGTAAGAATGCCATTGGTATCGCTGCTTACGTATCGGATGGTCGAATTTTATCATTGGTTTACGCAAAGTCGAAGTTGATCAAACATCGAAAAATCGTTACAGGTGAATTGCTAGCCCTATCATATGGTGCAAACGTAGCAAGTTCCTTGAAGGAAATGATCCATCCGAAGCGAACCGTTATGTTCTCGGATTCCATGGACAATGTACATCGATTGACGCAGGATATTAATAAATTTCCATATCCAGTTGCCGTTCATTTGTATAATATTAAAATGAAAGTGAACGAGATACGTCATATACCAGGAAACGTCAACCCAGCAGACGCGTTTACACGTGGTGTGAATGTTGATCAGCTTGATGGTTTACATCGTTGTAATCTTAATGATATTGTTAATGATGATGACACGAGCGTAATGATGATTACAACCACCGTAATGACTACCACGAATTATGATCTATCGAACATCGATTTGGATGCTGAATTAAGCTACGATGATTGGATTAAACTTATCGATGAACAGCCATCAGATTGGAAGAAATCAATTGATGCTGATGAAAATTCTTTAACGATTTTAATTAAATTAATTCAACAAAAATTTATCACCGATGATATGCGGAAAAATATACCGATGTTTCTCGATGATAACCAGGTTTTACGATGTCAAAGTCGATTTGACAATACTGATTTTACGTACGATGAAAAATATCCATTGATTTTACCTAAATGTTCTTTTACAATATCGTTTTTAACCAATTTACATGAACAAGATGAGCACGGATCTGTAAATTATACATTATCGAATCTACGTACGAAGTATTTTTTACAAGCAAAACCGTTGGACGTGTTTTTGGGATGTCCACCGTCTGAACGATTGAATCGTAGTCAACCGTATGAACACATTGGCGTTGACTTATTCGAATTAAAAACTGAACCGAAAGCAATTGGAATGATATTCACGTGCGCGGTCACAAGGTCGGTTCATTTTGAATTATTAGAAGATGCTACCGCACAAAGTATTTGTAATGCCTTTATGGTTTTTTCTGATCTAAATCGTATACCGACAACTATATTTTCTGATAATGGTCCAAATCTAAAGAAATTTAGTCAATTATTGAAAAGTGCATTGCACAAATTGAATTACGAATTTAAATGGCATTTCAATACGCCTGCGTCTCCATTTCGTGGAGGTTTTTTCGAATCATTGATCAAGACCATGAAGAAAGGTTTTTATTGTATCAATTGGCAACGGAAATTGGATCGAAATGACATTAGACGTGCATTATATCGAATACAAGCGATCATGAATGGACGTCCGTTAATTCATGATAAAGATACGATATTGACACCAAATCATCTACGATTTGGTTATAATCCAAAGGGGCCGTTGGTGCCACCGAAACGTGGTTTACCCGTGGAGCCACTGTTGTCATACTGGCGAGGAACACAAAAGCATATCGACGCCGCTTGGCGGATCTATCGGGATATCTATCTAAAGGGACTGCGGTCATTCTATCGGAATGGCCACACATATCAACATATGGCAGTCGGAGATAAAGTGTTAATGATTGATGATCATCTCCCCGTTAGTTTATGGAAAATCGCTACGGTCACGAATACAATACCAGATAAACGAGGAATCGTGAGAACGTATGAGGTCGAATTGGACAAACGAAAATATCGACGTCCTGCACAACGGCTTGCGCCATTGGAGGGGGCAGGAATGGACAAAAAATTTTGACCATGAATGGGTTTCATACATTAACTTGGTCAAGGTCGTATTTAAGACAAACTGCGCACATATAAAAGGGCAGTAACATCATTTTTAAAATTGTGATCATTATGATTGTTGTTGTTTTTATTTTTCTCTGTTTGTTTTTAAAATCAATAAAATAAATTATTTGAAAACCAACGTTTTTTGTGTCTAATAATATCAGTCAGATAAATGGATCAAAATGAGACGAAAACGCTGATGATAGTGATCCGATAAGTAAAATGAAAACAAAAACAATGAAATTAATGAAATTCAACGACAAAAACAAGAGTGAAACAATACAAATTGATTAAATGAAAAATTCTAAAATTGTTTCAAATTGATTTATTTAACATGAAGAATTTTTATCCAAATCTTTTCAGTAGGGCAGAAAAGAAAAAATGCAAAAAAAACATAATCATTCAAAATCGAAATCGAAATCGATAAAAAGTATGGAACAAATTTTGACCCGAACCAAATTAGATTTGGATGATTTATTGCGAAAAATTCGTCAACAACAACAACGTATGAAGGATTCGGAAAATCAACGACAACGATCGTCGAATGGTCAAAATTTAAAAATGTCAACAACCGTAAAATTGTTTCAAAAACCATGGCTAAAGAAAAATGTTCGAAAACAACAACTGCAACCGCAACAAATTGAAACGACAAAGCAGCCTTTTTGCGTTCAACAATTCAATACGACGACTAATGATAGTCATGATGATGATGGTGGACATTTGATGGATGATGATCGTCAAAATTCATTTGATGAAGATCATGATGAAGGAAATTCATTAATTTATAAAAATCTTGATCAATATCCTGAATATGATCCACAACAATCAAGATTTTGTCCATTTCATTTTGGTATACCATTCTATACGAAATATACAAATCAAGGTAAATGTCATTTGAAAATCAATCAATCAATTAATTGAATTTTTCATTTGAAAAATCCCGGGTAGAATTAAATCGAATTATAACCGTTCGTCCAACAATGGCATTTGATCAGGAATCAACAACAACAACAACACAATCGAAATCAAACAAAAAAAAGCAATCATCATCATATGATAATTTATGTGATTATTATGAATTATCATTGATAATGATGATGAATAATAATAATAATAAACAACAAAATGATACATCATTATTAAATAATAATGATAATGACAACAATATGGATGATAATTTGATGAATATGAATAAGGATAACATTCAACAACAACAACAAACATTTCAACGAGAAACATCATCACCATTGATTATGAATGATGATTTGGTTGATGTTAATTTTGTTGATGATAATAATAATGATGACATCATCAACAACCAGAATTATTCGAAAATTAGAATGCCCACTAAATATTCTATTCGAGAAGCTGATGATAATGATGATTAAATTGAAAATAATAATTAAAAAAATTCTTCCAAAAAACACTAAACACACTGGTTTTTTTCATTCGTTTGCTTTTCAACTTGAGTAGCAGAAAACTAAACTAAAAATACACCTCTGACCTAGTAAGCATAGAGTGTAGGAAAAAGAAGAAGAATCTTTTAACATTCTAAATTTAAATCACGATTTAGATGACGATGTTATTATGAAAATTACAAATTATTATTATAAAATTGTAATAAATTATCTTCAATATAGTTTATTTGATTGTTTTAGTTTGGTTTGGTGGATGGTACACAATGTTAACGATTTTTATGTAAATGATGATGTATCAATCAATTAAGTTTTTTTATGGGGAAATTTTTCCGGAAAAAAATTTGACCCATTTTTTTTGTTTTCTTAACGTTTCTGGAAGTTTTTCTTCATTTCTTCAAACATTCTTTTTTCGATGAGAAACAAAAAGACCAGGCTTCGCCTATTGAAAAGAAAATAAAATCCTGGCATTCATTTTTCATAACAGCAACATTTGGATTTTTTGGTTGAATTTTTCATTCCAACAGAAAGAAAAGATAGAGTAAAAAAGCAACAGTTTTTTTTCAAAAGAATAATACTCGTGATCTTTCCGAAATTGTTCGTGTTCAAGATAAAAGCTTTGAACCATAAAAACCAACCGAAAGAAACAAATTGAATTTGCCTTACATTTTACCATCATCATAAAAAGAATAAATGCAATTCTCATTCATTCAATTCATTCACCGACAGCACACACACACATAAACACGAGACATTCACATTTCATACAGAATTTACTTGAAAGAATAAGCAATAATGTTTTGTAAGTTGGTTGATCGGTCTGTAGGTCGTCGTCACCACCACAATGATGATGAAGATGAAAGTTTTTTCACAGTATTTTTACATAATGAAAAACAAAAAATCTGCTGATGATTAAATTCACTTAAAGGTTTTTTCTTATTTTGCCTCTCTCTTTACGATTAATCTTCAATTCTTTACACATATCATACATAATGCAAAAAAATGTGGTTTCGAAAAAAACTTAAGCATCATGTTTATTAACATCAATTTACTTCCTTAATGTTTTGTCTCATTATTACTTTTCGGTTGCGATTGTTTTTGTCGTTGTCGTTTTTGTTAAACTTTTTCGGTGAAAGAAGAAGAAGAATATTCTTTTACTATTTTTTTCATTATTATTATTATCATTTCGGAGAAAATTAAGCAAAAAGAAGTAGAAAAAAATCTGCATGCATATCTTTCTGCATCCATCCGCATCATCCGTATAATAATCCTTGTTTGTTGCATTGCGTTGCACGCGCCTGGTTTGTTCCCCCTTTTGTTCAATTCACTTAAACGATTTTTTGTTTTTTGTTTTTTCATTCATTCATTCAACAGTCGACAATCACACATTACATACATACAGTAGGAATATGAATGAATTGTGGCCAATTCTAGAATTGATGTTAATGATTTTTTTCGGGATTCTCATTTTTCTCTAAGATTTTTCATCATCAAACGTAGTTATAATGGTAGTGGTAGAAATGTTTGAAATGAATTTTTGAAAAATTTTGAAAAAAAAATCTACAAGATTCTTGGATGGCAAACAAAACAATCATTTCAACAACAATGATCTGTCGATTCTTTTTTTGATTCCGGATTTCTTTCAATTGAAAAGCGAAATAAAATTCTAATCTTAACAGAATTTGAAAACAAATTTTGTTTTTTTGATCAATTAAATCAATCTTTCATCATCATCAACTTACAACACACATATCATTCAACAATTCGATTTGATTTCTGGAAATGTTTTCTGTTTTTGTTTTTGGTTTTTTGCGAACAAAAAGTATCGATTCTTAAATTCTTGAATTCAGTTTTTGATCATCATCTGTTTAACTTTTTTCTTCAACATTGTTTCTATTCTCTAAACATGTTAATAGTTTCTTTCTCTCTATTGAATTTTCTTCAATTCTCCGCTAAGATAAACAATATGCCACCACCATCATCATCACATAGAATAATCAGAATGATAAGTTGGTAGTTTATTTGCATATCAAACCAAAGAAGTTAACTTCTTGGTTGAATATCATCATCAAATAATCAATGTTCATTTCGTTTAAGAATCGAAATCGAAGACAATCAATTTGATGATGATGTAATCAAACATCATTATAAAAAAATTTTCGTTTTCTAATTGATTTCTAATTAACTCATCATTATAATCATTGAATGGATCATCGAAAGAAGAAAGAAATTTTCGTGATTCATTTCATATGAATTTCGTTTTTTGTTTTGTTTATCTTTTATTTTCTCAAAAATTTGAAATAAAATAAAATTCATGACATATTTGATGATTCAATTTTTAGACATAAAAACGTGAATTGATATTTTTACGTAAATATTTCTTCTTCTTCTTCTTTTTTTGGCAAACAAAACTAAATACTGTGAATATAAAATAAATTCTTTCATTCATTTTCTGATTCGATTCGATTGTTGAGATTATCCTAACAGAGTTTATATAACATTTTGAATACAAAATGTTCTTTTTAAAAAAAGTAAAGTGAATCAAATGAAAATAATCAACCAACTGATTCAATGACGTGATCATCATGTCAATATAAAATTATCATCATTTCAGTTCATTTTCAGTGTTTCTTTTTTCTAAATATTTTCAATATATTCCGGTTATGAATGTGTTCAATCAATGTTCAATGTATGCAATGTGCTCAAAACGTCAGTGGATATTCCAAACATAATCTTGTTTTTTCAATCAATGATCATCATCATCATATTCATCCTGATTTGTGGATTCATTCAATTCATGCATTTAATTGACATTTTTGTTTTTTCGGTGACAGTTCTATTTTTTTCGTTTTGATTGATTGATTGAATAAAGAATAGCATCTAAGTAGCAGAGAAAAATCAAACAAAGAAAAACAAGAAACAATTCTTTTGCAAAATGATAATATCATCTTTTTAAATAACAATCAACAATCGATCGTTTTTGTTATTCTACCATTTCGTGTCACACATATATTTGAACAATGCCGGTCGAAATGAAAACAACGAGCATCCTTTTCTTTTTTCATTCGTTGTTGTCATTTTCGAAAAAAAAATTCACCAATGAATGAATAAAAGTCATAATAATAATGATCAACGATATTTGAAACATAATCGTCGTTTGATTCGTCAAGTCAACATTTTTTTTTGACATAAACATCATCGTCCGACATTTAAAAAATACAAAAAACAAACAAATTTTCTTTCATTTCAAGAAATTCTTCAGCATTTTCATTCAACCATGCATTTTAAATGGCATTAAATTTACTATTTTTTTTTCACTGTTTGGAAACTGCAAAAAATTCTTGATGCAACAATTTTATATTATTTTATATTTTCCTGAAAGGGAATGAATGATGATAAATTTCATGATGATGATGATAAAAAACGATTCTTTTAGAACGATTTAATTATCGTCATGATGATGATCCACTGCCATCAAATGATAATAAATCATCATCATCGTTATTTGATGATTCTTGATTTTTTCATTGATGATTCATTTTGAATTGAATTTTTAGTTTTTTTTTCTGTTTCTGCTTCATCAACAAGTATCGTGTGTGTGTCTGTTTGATTCCTCACAAAAAAATTTACTAGAAAAAATAAATCCGAAATAATGTTCGACATTTTTCGCTCATTAAAAACGCTGCTCAAAACAAGCCGCATTCGTATTGATAATACAATATTCCAATTACATTATTCAATAACAGTCATTATTCTGTTATCATTTTGTATAATAATATCAACTAAACAATATGTTGGTGATCCAATCGATTGTGTTCGAAGTGATTCTGTTTCACAATCAGTTATCAATACTTATTGTTGGTAAGTGTATCTTTCCATCTTTCCATTCTATCCCGATATCTAATCTTAACTTTGAAATTCCAAATTTCTCAATTCCATAGGATACATACAACATATACTTTACCAAAAAGTTATTATAAAAAAGTTGGCATCGAAGTACCATATCCGGGTGTGGATTGGGAATCAAATCAAAATGAATTCCGTTATCATCGTTATTATCAATGGGTTGGATTTGTATTATTTTTCCAGGCAACATTATTCTACATTCCACGTTGGTTATGGAAAATGTGGGAAAATGGCAAAATTCAATCATTAATGATGGATTTGGATGTTGGCGTTTGTTCGGATCATGAAAAGAAACAAAAGAAAAAATTATTAGTTGATTATCTTTATAGTAGCCGTGGTCATCATAATTGGTATGCAGGAAGATATTTTTTCTGCGAATTACTAGCATTATTGAATATTATATTTCAAATATATGCTTTGGATAAATTTTTTGACGGAGAATTCTTAACATACGGTACTGAAGTCATACAATTTTCACAAATGGATCAAGGTAATCAAATCAAAATCAAATTAGTTCTCTGCATTTCAATCCAAATTCCATTGCTCCCTTAAAGTCAAAACTCTAAAAATCTGCTGAAATTGTTTTTTTTTGTTTTCAAAATTGAAAAAAATCCGAATCAACAAAAAAAAACTTTTATATTTTTCAATCAATCATTCAGTAGGCTTTTCACACTTTCTCTCTTTTGATTTGTTGGTTGATGTGTCACCGACGACAACAATCAGAAACATCAGAAACAGAGAGTAGGCAAATATTATTTATTTTTAGTTTTTCAAACACACACACACAATGATATCAAACTGACAAAATCCATTTATTCAGAGATAAACATTAAGATCATTTACCTCGTCGTGGTCGCTGAAAACTTTCTCCAAAAGAATTTTTCTTTCAACTAAATAAACTGTGAATAATAACAAAAACAAGACTGTGAGGTCAAAGTTGAACATTAACAACATCAATGTAATGTGTTGTTGTTGTTGATTATTTTCATCATCATCAATGAAATTTATTACTACCAACAAACTATAGTTGATGGTGGTCGTCAATCGAAATCGAAATAAATTAAAAAAATAATGAAGTTGATTTGGAACTAAAAATAATTTTTTCATCAAAAAAAAAAAAAAAAAAGAAATCAAGTTTATTTTAATCATTTGATCGAACGACGCTCGAAAGATAAACAAACCAACACGAAAAAACCAAATTCTTCTAAAATTAAGAATGTTTCTATTAATTTGTTTATCAAATCAAAATCAATTTTTTCAATTAACATTACAAAAATCTAATTAATTGATTCTTTTTTTTATATTTTTGCATTCAAAACAAAAATTCTATAGAAGAAAGAATCGATCCAATGATCAGAATATTTCCTCGAGTAACAAAATGTCGTTTTTATAAATATGGTCCATCAGCAAACATTGAAACAATCGATGCATTATGTTTGTTGCCATTGAATATTGTTAATGAAAAAATCTATATATTTATTTGGTTTTGGTTTCTAATATTGGGAGCTATGACGGCTGCATTAATATTATTTCGTATGATTATTATTGCCTGTCCGCCTGTACGTGTTTATTTATTAAGTTTACGATTTAAACTTGGTTCATTGGATCACCTGCATACAATCGTAAGAAGAATGTCTGTTGGTGATTGGTTTCTAGGTAATGTATTCTCATTTTATTGATCGAAAATGAAGACAAAAAAACTTGACTAATATTTTCTAATTTTCAAATTTATCAAGTCTATATGCTTGGCCAAAATATCGATAGTGTTATCTATCAAGAATTGATACAAGAATTGGCAACAAAAACCGATAATGATGGAAAAAAAGATATTATCTAAAACATCATCATCAATTTCTTTATTTGTATTATATAATTTTGCACAAACACGTTTTTTTTTGTATATTGTCATTTTCATAAAATCAATTAAATCAAATGATTTTTTCCTTTGAAAAAAAAGTATTATCTTTATTTCATAACAACATCAACATTAACATTATTTTTTCTGCAGCCAGCAGCACATGGATTCCAATTCCAATTCTGAAAATCATCGATTGATCATCATTCCATAGGGCACATTGACTCTCTGATGTCAGTGGTCACCATTTTTTCAGCTAAAATAAAAAATCAATGTTCATTTAACTCTTCCGCTTGATGTACGAAGACGTGATAATTGACCAGTAGTCGTATCTTGAGCACGTCCATTTTTTTTATTTTCTTCACGTCGTTTCCATTTTTTTAAACGATTACGAAATGCATCAGTTAGATAACCATTCCAATTATCCGGTAATAATACTACTAAAAATCCAATCAATATTAATAGAACGCCACCAAGTTTCATTTCACGAAATATAACCGAATTTATATAGATATCTATCACTATAGAAAATGGAAAAAATATTCAAAAATTGTCATCAAAACAAATCTAAATAGAAATTACTTACCAGCCGAAATAGGAATAGCAAAAAACATTCCTAAAGTGATAAAAAATTCATATGTACAAATAACACCAAAACTTGAAATAAGATTAGCCAGTAGGACACATACTGATGCACCAGTCATAAATAACCATGGTATTTCAGACCATTTTATGATTTCAACACCGGTTGCATAAAGAATTAATATTAATGGCCATGCTAATAACATATTTAGGGCGCCAACTAGTGAATGAAATAATGCCATCTGTGCAAATGTTGTATAACCAATCATACGGCGCATAAAAACTTTATAAACAGCAAAAACAATTGCCGATCCAAAAGCAATCATAACCGTTGCCAATGTTTGATTCTGTATCCCATCCATATAAACTAATAAAGCGACACCAGTATCGACAACGATGATACCGACAATCTAATAATGATAATAATGATCAAATCAATCAAAAATCAAATTAATATTGAGTAATATTACATACCCGAATTCCTACAAATTGTTGATGTAAAACAACCCAAGATAAAAGGTAAACCAACGATACTGATGAAGCGAATAATGCCATTACAACGGTAGCATCAAGAATACGTAGCGAAAATATTAGCATATAATTTGCCAGAATACATAATGAACAGAAAAATGCTAATCTTGAAAAAAATTGCATCAATGTAAAACCACGATCAACAATTCCTTGAATGCTTTCACTTTTAATTAGAGATCAAAGATTAGATAAGAAATTTAACAATAAAAAAAACTTACAGTAAAACTTTTTTAATCGAAGTTGAACTTGAAGATGATGATGTAGATGTATCGGTCGTACCACAAATACTTGATGAACCAGCAGATTTATTATTATTACTAACATTACTACCAAATGGATTATTACTGACTGCACTACTACCACCGGAATTTGAACCTGATTGTTGTTGTTGTTGTTCATTTGAATTGCTTGTTGCTTTTGATCGACGACTCAAAAAATATGCATGTATCATTAGATAGATAGGCATATAGAATATATTCCATATGCTACAATACCAAGTGACCAAATATGGTGCATCAAATTTTGAACGTGGAAATTCATTCAACGATGTTGATGATGCTGGCAATTTTTGTTTGATTTTCGAACCCTTGTTTGATATTAATTCCATTGGTAATGGTAATGATTCAAATGAATTGTTATTATTAGTCATGGTCGTTGGTTCATTTAGATTTGGATTCTTTTTGTTATTGATATTTGGAAGTAAATTTTCCAATTCAATTGGTTGTTTTAAATTTGGTCGATTAGATGATGATGAAGATGATGAGAATAATTTTGAAATATTAAAATGACCAGCTGAAATTGTATAAAGGATACGTTCACGATGAAAACTTAAACGAAATAAATGTACAACAGCAACCCAACATAATGAAACAATAATCATCAGTAGCAAACCACGTAAAATTTTTCGAGATCGTTTTACAAATGGACCAGTATTCATTTCATGACCAACACCACCTAATTCAGCTTCCGATGGATCGTGTATACCTAATGGATCACCTTTATGATTATTGAATGAATTCAATAATTTTATCGGTGATAGTGGTGGACAATAAATTTGAAAATAATCAAAAAACATTATTATAAATAACCATAATGTTAATAATAAAACAAACATGTCAACTATGTGTGTTTGAATAAAAGGCAAAGCAAAATAAATACAATGGTTTCTTCTATCTAGGAAAATCTGATTGACTGAATGAATTAAGAAAGCTATTTTTTTCTCAAAAAGAATAAAGAAAATCACAGAGACCATGGTAACCAAATCAAATTTCTAAAAAATCAATGTTGATAGACACACACCAGTTTGTCAGCAAAACTTCACAAACAAAATCAATAATTAATGATCGAAAATTAAGAATAATTATTATCATCATTGTTGTTGTTCGTGTGAAAAATTTGTAAAGAAAGTTTCTTTTTCGTTTATTATTATGGAAATTCATTTATTATTTCTCATTGATTATTGATTAGCTAAATTTTATCAACTGAATAAAAAAATCACAAATTCACACCCGAAATTATTATTCAAATGAAAAAAAATCATATACCGAAAAAATATGGCAAACCATAATTGTCGATATCAAGTGAATGATCTAAGGTGATATTGATGATGATGGTGATGGTAATCGATTTTTTGTTTTGCATATAGGAAAACGCCCAAGCAAGATGATAGATGGATTTGATTGAAAAAAAGCATGATATTTGAAGCAAGAAAAGTAGTGAAGAAAAAGAAGGAAATTGATTGATTTTGAGGATTAATAATCAATTGGGAAAAAATATTATCATCATACCAAAATTATGGATACCTGCTAAACCGGTTGATGATTGACCACCACCACCCGAAGAATCCATAAACATTTTTGAATTAGGATTATCTTTACTGCTAGGTGTGGTAAGATTTGCACTATTCAATAATGCCTGCACTAATGAACGTTTTCTTGGCGGCTGGATTTGTAACGGTGCTAAAAAACGTTGACTTATTGTATCGATTGGTTCAGAATTATCATCGTTTAGATCAGGATCTGAATCAATATTGTTGGCATTATGAATGATAAAATCATTTGTTCGCAATGAAATTGGTGGTGATGATGGTGATGAAGCTAAAGCAGCCGAAGCAATCGCTGCTATTTGTCCTATTCCACCACCACCGCCTAGACCAGTAGCTCGTGCTGATGGTGGTGATAAACCTCCTCCTACTCCGCTACTGATCGATTGTCCTATTTGATTATGACGCCCTTGCGACAATTTTACCGACCAAAACATTTTCGAATACACTTAGTATGATATGCTGCTATTTAAAATCAATATTTTATGAAATAAAAATAGAAGAAAAAACATAAGACGACAGTGAAAGAGAGAAAGACAAGTCAAACGTCAATCGATCGATTCAGTGGTCTGAATGAATGAATAAAAGACAAGTATGATGATGAAGATCAGCAAAGAAAAAGAAGAAGACGAATGAGAATAAACAGTCAAACAAACGTCAAATCAAATTGGAAAAAAAATTGGTTAAATTGATTTGGTTGGTTGGATATTAACCAGCAATAACGACAACAAAAATTATTCTTTGAAGCGAATAAGACCAACGATGGAAATAAAAACCAAAACAACAACAGAATTAATGCATCGAGCCAAAAAAAGAGCATCCATTCATTCATTCAAATACCAAGCCAACTATAGTGTGTTAGACACACACCGAGAATTCTAGTGAAAAAAATGATAATATAGATGAGATGTATATAGAAAGAGTGAGAGATGAGATGTGTGTTTGTATTGGACAGAATATAGAGATGATGATGATGATTCTTATTTTTCCATAGAAAAATTCTACCTTTTCTCTTACACGATATTTTCAGCATCCGAAAAAAAAACTAAGACAAAATAAAGGAGCGGTATTCAATTCGGTAATGACAGTAGCAGCCAAAAAATGACAATAATAATAATTCAATTGAAGAATCTAGAATTGAAACCACTTTTCTATATAATCAAGTTTCATCATTGTTTTTTGTGATTCAAATATCAAATGAAGAAAAATTTTGAATTAATTAAAAAAACTAAAAAAAAGTATAGTATATATGGCCGACACTAGATGGCAGATGGATCTTGGTTTTGAAAAATAATTGTCAAAAAAATTTTTAAGTTCAAAAAGATTTACTAAAAAAAAATGGATTATGTATCATATAATACTATTGTGCGTCATTGAACAAAAATTTGCCCCGAACAAATTTCCTGTTTGTTTCACTTTGTAGTAAATCAAAAACCAAAAACCTAACTAAAAGTGAATTTTCTTTGAAGATCGACCGACAAAAATTTCATCATATAAAAATGATGACCGAATATGGAACAAACTAATAAAGTTTATTTATGAAATACAAGTGTGTGTTGCCGGCCTTCGGCCAGCAGCACGCACACTTGCTTCAGCCCGTAGATTCTGGCAGAAGAGCGGCTACGCCGCCCATCGCCCAAATCTTTGGCTGAAGTTTTGTTCTTTTGGGTATGGTCTGATCTAATGTGACCGCGGCCATTTCGTGTTGCGCAGATCGGTGCGCACATTGACTTTTTCTGCAGACATTTTTTTCAGCGGAATTTCAGGGACCGACATTTCGTCCTACTCATTTACATGTAAAAAAAAGCTTCACCAAATTTTTTTATTAATAAGATAAAGATGCGAAAGAATTTTTCTTTGGTTTGTTTATTCTTTTGAAAAACTCAAGACATTTACACAAAAATGATGATGGCAGAATTTTTCTTTTTCTTTTTTTCAATCTGGTTTGTTATCATGCTTAAGGCTATATGAGTGATTCTTGAAGCGAAAGAAAAAAAGAAAAGAAATTCTAGTTCCAAAATTATTGTTCACCAGACCAGAATCTGGTAGCATCTGGTTTTTGTAAAGGATATTTGCAAAATTTGATTAACGTTTAGTTATCTGTTTTGTTACCTGAACAAAAAAAAAAACAAAACAAAACAAAATTTAAACGTCGTTTTTTAAAGCTTTAAATCAAATTGGAATGTTATCGACACTCGAATAGAATTCTAAAAATTTTGCACTTGAAAAGTGAAAAAAAACTTGAATTTAAAAAATAATTTTTTTTTTGTTCACTTTTTCAATTTTTTGGATCGTTGAATCAAACTGAAAAGGATCAAACTGACAATCAAAATTTTCAATGAAAAAATGAAAAAAAATCTCTTTTTCGGAAAAAAGATTTTGAGAAAAACCATCATGCGGAATTATAATGTTGAATTTTTAAAAAAAATTCAAAAACTAAAAAAACTTATGGGAAAACACACACACACAGAATCTAAATGTTTTTAATTGGTTTGTTTGGAAAAAAATGGAGAATAATAATAATTACCATAAATAGCATGTGCTGTTTGTGAATCAATCGATGGCCGTGCAGATACTGAACGACTAAATGACATAATATCACCATAACTTGAACGTGCTGGTGATGGACAACGTGCACCAAGTAAACCAAGTGCACCATTCAATAGATATGGATCATTCAGATTTAAATGATGTGAATGATGCGAATGATGATGATTCATTGCCGTTACTGGATGTATTGATGCTGTATGTGCAGGTAATGATTGATCTGGATCATCACGTGGTGCCATTGTGAACAAACGTTGTTTGGTCATTGCCAATACACCCGATATTGATTGAATACGTGGACGAAAATAACTTCGTTGAGCCGGTAATGGCTCCGAATCAGTTTCGGCACCAAAGCCACGCCACATGATTGGTTTTTTTGGATTAAGATTTATTATTCAAAGTTGTCAAACAAATATCAACCATAACATCGAAACACGAATTTGGACTGATGTTTGTGTGAAGATTAAAAAGATAAATAAAAATCACTGATCCTGATCTGAATGTTGATTATTGATGATAATGGTAATTGATTATCATGGTTGCTGCTGATAATGATTGGTTGTGGTTGTTGGATCACATGGATTATGAATTTGTTTAATAAAAATTGATGATTTTTTTCTCTGTTTTGTTTTGTCGTCTGACAATCTGAATGTCTGTGTTTGTACACATTTAATACAAAAATCAAAATTGAAATTGAAAGAAAAGAAAAAAACGAACAAAAAAATTTGGCAACTAGATAGATATGATGATCATGATATAATGAACACCATCATCATTTCCATTTACACATCTTTTTATTGACAAAAAAAAACTGATATAAAAAACAAAAAATTCATTCAAAAGATTAAATTCAAAGATTTTGTCGTCATATCAAAATTATTATAATGATGATTGTGATTTTATCATATCAAATATAACTGTTGTTTGGTTTTGGATTGGTTTGGTGCATGTGCGTGCATATGTAGCACACACCAGACACACACTGAGAATCTGAATGGAAAAAATCTTCTTCAATTTTTTTTCCATCCACGTTTGCCATTATCCGAATAATTTGTCGGTTTGTTGATTCTGCGTATTGAAGAATTTCCGTTATCTGGAACTTTTTATTCCTTTTTTCTGTATGTGTTCATTTCATTGAATAAAGGTAGTTGGAAATTTTCATATACATTGCTTGATGTGTGTTTAGATTTGATATGATATGACTGATATGAAAGAATCACATTGTTTAACATTCAATCGATTATAATCAGCTTTTTTTCATTCAATGAATTGTTGAGAATGAAATTATGAATAATAAGATTATCGTTATGTTTGAAATGAAATGAGATGAAAAATAATATTAAGAAAAAAAGATTGATGAATCCGTTTGCGTGTAAAAAACATTAATGTCATAGATATTTTCAGACATGACATGAGACTAATAAGGAATTTTTCCTTTCATTTTTGATCTAATAAAAGATCATGTTTTTTTTCAAATAACAAAAAAATTAGACAGATAAATAAATGAAATTTATTGAAGAAAATGAACAATGAAAATTCCTTTTTAAAAAAATTTCCATTATCATCATCATCAAATATTGTGTATGTTGCTAAAGATAAAATCTAATTAGAATATGATGATTGATGATTAATTTATGATTTTAACAAAATAATAATTTTTTGATCACGATAATTTCTATTAACAACGAAAAAAAGAAGGACAGAAATTTTTTTAAAATAAATTTTTCACAAATTCAAAACACGAACATAAACATGCTTAAACAAATATGTGTTTTTCACAAAAATAAATGAAAACTAGACCACAGAAATGCAGAAATTCAGGAATGGAAACAAGAATCTAGGAAATTCTGTTTTTTTAGGTTCCACATTTCACATAGCAACTAATATTATTTGTATTTAGTTGCTTGTTCTACAGGGAAAATATCTCCACCCTTTTAAAATATTTTCGTTATGTGTGATTGACCAACAACAACAACAACATGTCATTCATTTGTTTTATCTTTGCCAAAGTTGGTTTTAGCTTTCAGTGTTTTTTTTGTGACAAAGTGAAGAAACCAAACCAATTGAATTCTATATAAAAGTATGTTATGTCGTATCAAAAATTCTATTCACGTTTTTTTTTCACACAATAAAACACAGTAAAAAGCTAAACCACCAAAAACTGAATCACCAAATGAACAATGATTGAAAAGGACTAGAAGAAAGTAATCAAGCAATCCAACAAGCTCTTTGTTCCCATTGTTTTTATTGCCATCCACACAGGTATCCAGGATCATTTTGGAATTCGCAATTTAGATTTTTGGGCGACCTGAAATTATTATTCTTTTTTATTCTACCCTTTTTTTCAGTTGGAAACTGAACTGAAATGACAGATTTTGGCTGGCTGGCTGACTGACTGACTGACACCATCAGAAATAAACCTGGGAAAAATTAATGAAAATTACACTACACGACACTAAAACACTAAAATAATGCAGACTATTATTTGTTTGTCCCGGAGATTATCAACTACCTAACATTGTGATAATAATCATCATGATTAACTGGAAAGAATTGTTTTTTGTTTCGAATAGAAAAATTAAAATGTAGGACACACACACACACACAGAGACATAAATATTTCTAATTGATTAGAATGTCATTAGAATATTCAACAACAACCAAAAATGAAACGACAATAATTATGACGATAACCAGAAAAAAATGATCATGATGATCGTCATCATCATTATTATTAATGAGGATTTTATTCCAGTTCCATACAAGCACATATGTGTTGCATTAGGAATTTCTCATTATTCAACGGAGAATTTTGTTGTTTCATTTTGTGACCATTCTCATTGATGAATCAAGCTTTGATCTTTCGAAAAAAATGATTATATCATCATAATATGATTTGTCTCATTGTGATCAAAACAAACGTGATGTTCACTTTTTTCCCGTGATACAGTGGATTATGGAATCGATTCATCGATTTTTCTCGATCAAAAAAAAATCGGACAATAATATTTCAACAAGAAATGTGCATTCTGCGATCAATCAGCAATTCTATGATCCAAGAAAATTCCTTGGAGAATTTTTTTTTGAAAAAAAGTTAGTCAAGTGTCTCTCTCATTCTAGTTAGCCATATCGATTAATGTTGAAAATGGACATTTTCAAAATGTCAAAAGTAATCAGAAAAATGAAATTTGGATTTTCAATCAAATTTTTTATTAAATCAATATTGATGATTCATTCATTCATTCGAATGGGTCCAATTCGGTTGACGTTTTTGTAGAAATGCATCGATACCTTCTTGGCAATCTTTCATTGATAAATTATCTACCATTATTCGGGATCCTTGACTTTTATTTTCATAAAAGTTTAATTAAGGAAAAATTGGAAGAAAACGAAAAAGAATGATCAATAATAAATCGATGACTTTGATTCTATCATCATCATCAATCATTTTACCTATAAGCATCGGCTAAATTATTCATTTCCATTTGTTTATACATAAATTGTTTGCCTAAAGCAATAACTGATGCAGGTTTTGTTATGATTGATTCCAATATTGATTCAGTCTATAATATACACAATAACAATAATAAGGAGAATAAATATCATTAAATAGAAACAAACCTGTGTTTGCATTGTTTCGAAAGTTGGTGATACACAAGTAACAAGACCACTAATAAATGCCTCTAGTTATTTTTATAGAAAAAAGGAAACAAGATTATTTTTTGTCAAAAATAATCAATTGAAATCAATGAATAATGAAGATTATTATTACCATTTGCATTGATTGCACGACCAGTCAATAACATATATGAAGCCCAACGTCGGTTAACGGTACGTGCAACAGCAATACCAGGTGTTGAACAAAATAAACCTACACTAGCACCGGGTGTTGAAAATTGACTACGTTCAGTAGCCAGAACAATATCACATGATGCAACTAGTTGACAACCAGCAGCGGCTGCTAAGCCTGTGAAAAATTCATTATTAAGATAAAGGCAGTGAATAGAGGAAATGAAAAAGTTTATTTACCATCAACTTGACAAATAACCGGAACAGGTATTGAACGTAAACGTAACATTAATCTTGTACATTCATCAAATATTAATTGGTGATATTTGGGATCATTATTTAATTTCTGTTTACAAAATTTAATTAAAAATTCATTAAATTCAATATTTAAACTGAAAGATTTCATGTTTTTTTTAATCCAGCAATCAATAATCTGATAACAAACAAACAAACCAAACATTGATGTTGATCAATAGTTCATCGAAGACAGTCAATCAACTTTTTAGATTTCGACATATATAATCATCAAAACAACAATGTCAGCAATATAAAAACATAAATAATTCAAAGTTAGGATTCTTTTGGAAAAAACTTTTCCATTTTTTTTTGGTATCATCGTCATTTTATTTGTTGTCGATTCGGCAACAATTTTTGTTTCTTTTGTTTGAAATTAATTTGATTCACTTTTTTTTCACTTTTCACTCTCTAAGAAATAATAATGTTGATGATGAACAATCGTGTCATTGATTGGATTTTTCTTCAATGCTCAGTCATCATTAAATTTTACGAAAACAATATTATTTTAATGGAAACAGTCTATTATTATCTATGTAATAAGAAAGAAAAAAACATATAAAGAATCATTAAGTCGAGTTTTTTGCTGACCAGAATTTCACATTTTCATTTAAAAAGAATCATTGTATATAAACACAAGAAGAATTGGCTGATGAACAATTAGTCGATTGAAGTGTGTGTGCGTTTCATTCAGTTATCTTTCTTTCGAATTGTATTCTATATCATTAAAAAAGACAAGCAAATCGATTCAATTAGGCTTTTTCATTCGTTTTCTTCATTAGCCCTAAAAACATTCATCATCCACGGAAACAAAATGATGAAAACAAAATGTAACAATGTTTTTAACCAATTGAATTTCAATTGAAATTTTTATAGACAAAATAACAACAACAACAGCAATTTAATTACATCCAAAAAAGTTGGATAGATATCTTTCTTATTTATCTAATGAATCCATAAACAACCAATATAATGATATTCCATTAGGATATTCTATTGAGAATAATTCAACAACATTTTGAAAACATTCCAGGATCAGAATCCGAAAAAAATATCCATTTCTCTCGCTATAAAGGTTGTAACAAAAAAATTAAAATTAAAATCTCATTCATCATCATGATGATGTACATTGTAAACAAAACGAATGAAATCGACCTCAATCGAAATAAAATTCACTTTTTCAACTAAAAATAAAATTCTACATTAGTTTTCACTTGGGACATCATTATATTTCCAAAATAATTTTCACTCATCATGTGAATGAGAAATTCTAATGTTTTTCCCAAAAATTCCAAATTTTCGAAAAACATTTTTTTTTGTTCTGTATTTAGCTCTATAGCCTCCTCTTCATACTAAAGTTTGAAAAAAATGGAATCAGAAAAATAAAAATTCTGCAAAAACTTTTGACTGACCAAAAAGATAAACTAAAACTTTTCATTTTTTTTCTTCTCTTTTTAGCTTGTTAAAACATTTAGATTATAATCAAAAGGAGGAAAAAAAATGCTGCTGCTTTTTGAAATTCCAAATTTTTCCGTCCAAAACAAACAAGCAAAAGTGAATAAAGTTTTGCTTAACATTTTATTAAATCACACATCTTCCATGTTGAAGATTTTTTTTTCGTGGGCAAAATCCATGTATGTTTGTTGACTGTTAAAAGCAATAATCAAATATCACAGACAGAAAAAAATAAAGATTCTGTGTGCTAATGATCATCATAATCATAATAATAATGATGGTTGTTAACAACAAAAAAAAAGAAAAAGAAATCCTTGTTATACAAATCAATAAATAATTCCAACTCACACAAAGAGAATGACAAATGGATTTTTTCTTTTGCTTTTTACTGACAAAACAAATAAAGAAAGAAACTTACCAATTCCTTAAGATCATGACCAGATGAAAATATTTTCTCTGAATTTGATGAAATGACAATTGCACGTAATAATGTTTTGCTATCATCAGTTGTCGATTGATGATTAGATTTTGGTTGTTGTTGTTGTATTGGATGGATACATTGTTTTTCCATTGTATCAAATTGTTTATTCAATTCTTGTAACATGTTCAATGATAATGCATTTCTATGTTGTTGTTTTTTATAGAATAGGAAATCAATTTTCATTTAAACAAAAAAGAAAAAATTTATAAAGAAAATTATTATCAAAGAGATGTGTGAAAACAAAAAACATTCAAATTGATGGTGAACGTGATTGGCTGTTGTTGCCTTCAACGGTAGATAGAGCAAGAGATCATTTGGAAACTTTCCAGAAACTAACCCAGAAATTCCATTTCAATTCAAATTTTCATTTACTTTTTGGTTTCGTGAATAAAATCTCTTGAGAATTTTTTTTTGAATGGGTGGACCAAAAAAGTAATCATTGACAAACCATAGAAAAAACAAGCAATTTTTCTTCATTTTTGGTTTTTCCCAATCTAATTTCAACCGAAACATATCATTTTGAAGATTTTGGGCTGCAATATTACATGTGCATTTGACATGTTAAAATTTTTTTTGAAGCACTTAAACAGGAATCATAAAAAAATATTTGTGAAATGAATCCTCAAAATAACGTGACATTTTTTCTTAAATCTTTTTTTAAATCTTTTATAACGTATTTTTAAATTTCCTTAAAAATTTCCCTCAAAAAATTCTCATAGTCTTTTAGTTCAGTGAGGTTAGGTTGATGGCTATAACTATGACTATGGCTGTGTGATTCAGAGTTCAGTGAGGTTAGGTTGATGACTATGACTATGACTATGATTCATAGTTGAGTGAGGTTAGGTTGATGACTATGACTATGACTGTGATTCATAGTTCAGTGAGGTTAGGTTGATGACTATTTCATCTATAAACTACCAAAAAAAAAAAAAAAAAAAAAAAAAATGATAAAACCATTCTTTTGTTAGCAATTTCGCTAAATAATTAAACAGATTCGTATCTAAAATGATTAATTTTGGATGAAAAACAAACCGACAAAAAGCTCATGTTTAATTCAAATTCCATGATAATAATCGGTTTTAACAACTTTTTTGTTTCTCATTTGAATGGGATTTTTTTCCCATTTGTTTTGTTGTTGATTGAAAACAGTCTTCTATCTGCAATAATCATCAATGAATGATTAATGAATGATTTATCCAAATGCAATTCATTCAATAGGATTTCTTTTCTTGAATAATAAAAAGCAATTCTATTTGTAAAGGATTTTTCTTTCGTAACATGATTGAATAAGCAATAAGATTCTTTTTCCTTACACTTACAGAACTTGATCAAGATACATACCGTTTTTTTTGATTATTCAATATTAATCGTTTAATGCCACGATTACCATCATCATTAGTGGACAACAGAACTGAGTTTGATGATGATAATGATCGAATTTGATGAAATCCTTTACCACCACCATCCGAAAATTTCCAATTATTCAATAAAAATAAACGCTATCCTCAAAAAAACAGCAAAATTCTCGAAATGATCCTCAAAAAAATTATTGATTCTTACCATGTTTTATTATTAAAACTTAACAAATTTACTTTGATAATTTTTCTTTAGAAAAAAATTGCCAAAGTAAACAAACATCAATATATTGATGATAATCATGATTTTAATGAGTTTTTATAAGAATAGTGACATCTAATATTGATAATTGAAATCAACAAATGATAACGACAACATTTAAAACAAAATAAAAACAAAACCAATGTTTAATATTAATGAATTTTGGATATTTTGCTGATGATGATAATGATGATAACAAAAAAAAACATTTAATTTAAATTTATCAATTTGATCAATGTAATTCACCAACTGGTGCATTTTCCAGCCATAATTGATGCATATAATGATATAAATTATCTGTTACAGAAACTTTATATGGTGTTGGATTTAACAAACGTTTTATATCTGGTCGTAAAATTGCCAAACTATTCTGTACACGTTCACGTATTTCCATTAATGTTGGTAATGATTGTGCAATCTATATAGAGATGTGAAATTGAACAAATGTTTTTTGAAAAAGAAAAGAAAAACAAACAAGGAAATTGAAAATCAATAAAAAAAATATCATATGAATGGGGATTATCTTTTACCTTTCCATCTTGCCACCAAATCTGTAATAAACATTCAATACGACTAGGTGTTGCAAAACAACGTTTCGATTCTTCAAATGGATGACGACATAATATTTTGTCCAATATTTTTGGCTGTTGTTCATGCGAACCGGTTAATAAATCTAATAATGCATAACCTTCACGACCAAAAATACGATAAACATTTTTCCGAGATGGTATTGTCACTTTAGCTAAATCAAGACTGATTTTTATACATGGATTTTGATCAATTTCAACGAGCTTTTTCGGAAGAAAATAAAAATATTGAGATTTTTTTTAAATATCAACAAAAATACCTTATAAACACAACCAAGTGCAGGTTGTTTTTGACATGTAACCAAATGCGTACCAATACCGAATGCATTGATACGATGTTTTTGTTCATTTAATGAAACAATTGTTTCTTCATTAATATCATTACTAACAATAATTGATAATCTTGCGAACCATTCTAATTTATAATATTCGGCAATTTTTCGAAAACAATCATGTGCAACAACAGATTGATAAGCAAGATCACCACTATCGATACGAATACCTAATGCACGATAACCAAGTTTATTTAATGCTAATGCCACGATACAAAAATTTAAAATTCCCGACCGGATAACATCATATGTATCGACTAATGCTAAAAATGATCCAGGAAATGCTAAAGCATATGATATGAACGCTATCTAAAATCAATCAATCAATTAATGGAATCATTAAACCAAATCATCATTAACATACCAATTCACTTTTACTCGATTCTGTTGCTGAAACCTGTAAAATTTTGGCTACTTCATCTTTAAAATTTTGAGTTGTTTCCAAAAAATTAATCATTTCACCAGTTAATTTGGATTTTAGATACTTATTAGTAATGGCAATGGGAAATTTAATATTAGTTTGATCAATTACATTCATCAAATTCACTTACAATATTTTTCGGTTCATCCATTGTTGAATGATGTGACATAATAAATGAATGTGCATGTGTACCCATAACAGGAATGTTATATAATCTACCGGCCAATAGATTTGATGTACCATCAAAACCACCGATATAACTATATTTGGATGCTATAAACATTCGGATATCGGGAAAAAATGATTAAGAAATTAAACTTCGGCAAAAAATAGTATTTACCAGATAGACCACCATCTGGTCCTTGAGCACGACGAAGTCCAAATTCTAATAATTGAATTTTACGATTATCGATTGCAATTTTATAACGGGCAGCATTTGTAGCAATAAGACAGGCATAATTAACCAATGTTAAAAATGTTGTTTCCAATAATTGACAAACAACTAATGGACCTTCGATACGCATTAATGGTTCTTTTGGAAATACAACTGTACCTTCAGCTGCGGAATAAACAACAACATCTTTGGCAGTAATTTTGGATAAATATTCAAGAAATTCTTCTTCAACATCATCAGAAAGAATCTTTCGAAAAAAATCAATATCTATTTTACCGGAGTGAGAAAAAATTAAATTAATTTCATATGAAAAAAATATTTACCATCAGATGTATAACGAAATCCATTCAGAAAATTCAGACATTCTTCGAGGCCAGCAAATATAGTAAATTCACCACCGAATGGATTTTTCCGAAAAAATATATCAAAAACGGCATATTTTTCCGACATACCATTCTTCCAATAGGCATAAGCCATTGTTATTTGATATTTATCTGTGATATTTGTTCGATTTGAAATAACCATTGAAATTAATTTTCAAACAATAATTCAACAACTGCCAAATCAAACCTGTCAAAAGTGGCATATGAATTTGTCGACAACAATTGCCGTGTTGTTCACGTTGTTGCGAATTAATTCCAGTTTGTCGTTGATCCGAATACATTTGGTTAGGCTAAAATTTACAATAAATCCAATTAATAAGAGAATTTTTTGTCCAAAAACCAAATATTTCTTAATTTCATTTAACAACACTTTATATAGAGAGGAAATAAACGTTTACATACTTTGGCTGTGTTCATTTTCTACTTTCATTTGATATTTGATTTTAATTCAATTCGATTAAAATCAAATCAAATGATTATGATTAGATGACAAGTTTGTTAGTAGTAGTAATACACGTGCACTATACATTCAATTGTAAAATTAATCAATTTCGAAATCAAGGCCAGAAATCAGAAATCTTTAAAGTACCACCAAATGATTAATCAATTAGATGATAATGATTATTTGGAAATTTAATTAATTCAATTTAAATTCATTGAATTTTCATTAATTTCATTTTGTGTTCGTTTCGAATTTAAAAGTGAAATTTTATTTTTAAAGTTTTTAAATTAAAAAAAACAAAAATTAAAATCAAATGTTGACATTGGTACCAAACAAACACACACTATTCATACTGTTCATAACAAATGTTATACACAAAAATTTAATTTAAATTTTCATCAAAAGATGTCCGTATCAGTTTCGAAAAAATCATTTTTTAATTTGATAATTTGTTAACACATTTTGTTTTGATTTTTTGTTTCGTGAAAAATTGTTGTTTGTTTTACGAATATTTAACTCTAAATGCAAAAATTTAATCTAAATATAATTTTAATAACAAACAAAGAAACAAACAAACATCAAATATGAATTTGATTTGAATTCGGAAAATGTTGTGATGTGTTGATTGTGGTGAATACTTTTCCATATTCATAATGGTTCCATATTTAGTAATCGAAATTGGATATAGTTAATTTTGTTTTTTTTCATCACATCGACGACGTAATCCAATCAGGATTCTGTGAATAAATTCCATGTAAAATTAGAGGTAATTAACAAATATTTTTAGAAACCAATTGTTATTACTCTTTCAAATAAATTGGCCAAATTCTGTAGAATTCTTTCATCAACCATATTTGTCGTTGTTGTTGCCGAATTCATCATTCGTTTAGCTTCATTAAACTTAAATTAACAACAAAAAAACATGGATTAATTTGTTTTTGCCAATAACAAAGACAAAAAACAAAAATTACTTACCGATCGACAATTCTATACAATTGAAAAATGCACAATAGAAAGATCAATATGTTTTTATTAATCAATCAATCACTTACCCTATGATCAATCTATTCAATTGAATTAAATTTAGAATAACTTAATTAATCTTTGAACAAAGAAAAAATTTTAATCAAAATTTACCTGACACATCTAGGATTTTTTTTGAATTATTAAATAGGAAAAAAATATTAATTTCAGATAAATTAATTGACATTATGCGACTTACCAGCTAAAAAATTGAATTGATCAGATAAAATTGGGAAATTTTTCAAGAAACAAAAATATTTCAGTTAAACTTTCCTCAAAAACTTTCAAATTGACACACATAGCTTTCGGCCTAAATTGTTCTACAATTTTTGGAAAAAAATTAAAAGTTTTTAATTTGATTTAAAAATTTTTTATTTCAAATTTTTAAAAAAACTTACGCCACGTTTTGATAACAATAATCGTTGCAATTGTAATTCATTCAAATCAGATGATGATAATAATGATGATGATGATGGCTGTTGTTGTTGTTGTTGTTCTAACTCTTGTAATGATGATGAAGACGACGATGATGGCATGGCATGTACAGTCAATAAAGCCAATCCTATCATTACTAAATGAATCAACAAACAAAACGATAATGATGATGTGATATTCATTTCACGTATATTTAAATATGCCATCATTTTATAGTGAGTTTTTGGTTGTGTTTTTAGGGAAAAGAAGATTTTTTTTTCAGTTTCGCCAAGAATGGGTAAGTTTCGTTTGTTTTGTCTTGGTTTTGATTTTGCTAAACTTATGGTACTTATTATTATGGTCTATCTTAGGTTAGATTTACTAGCATTTTTATACCCGAAAAAATTGATAAAAAAACTCCAAAGACATTTTAAGAAGTAAAAAGAAAAAAAGTACATTTTGTCCATACACACAAAAAAAAGTAATCAACATTTACCATTATTCTTCATTTTTTTCTGGATCATATTTTTAGGATTTATAAATAGGAAAAAAATGAAAATAATTTAATCTTTTTCTCGTTAAGAATTTAAACCGAAAATATTCTTGCAACAAAACGAAATATATCCAAATGATATTGATCATTAATATTGATCATATGATGATGATGATGACAATGATAATGATTTTTTTTCTTTTGTAATTTTAATAAAATAATATTATCAAGTAACAGTAAAAAAATATATATTTATTGTCGGTTTAGCTATTTAAAGAAAATAAATGAATATAAAATGATATTTGAAAGAAACAAAAAGTACAGAAAGAATTTTTTTTCCATTTAAGAAACATATATAGATTTTCATTTGATTTCAATTTAATCTGAATGTGTGCGACTGAATATTAATGATTAATGGAACCATTTAAAATGAAATTCTAGTCGACATTTTGATTGTGACGTGCGTTCATTTTGTCTTTTTTATTCCAAACGATTTACCCATGGATAATGTACAGGACAATGTAAATCATCACAAATAACCATACGTTTACTTTGGCCATTTAATTCATCGATTTTTTCATAATCACATTTTCGTTTGAATTGTGATATATCATCAATCTTTTCACCATCTTTTAGGCCACATTTTGTTTGAAGAATTGGAGGACATTGTTTAGTTTTTTCAATATAATCAGCTACATTTGTTGGTGATTGCATCCATTGTAAAACTTCATCAATTGAAACAAAGAAAATATCATGTTTGTTTAATTTGTTTTGAATAAAACGTAATAATGCATCTCGTTTAGCTTCATCATGAATCCATTCTTCACTTAAGAACAATGGGAATGGTGCACGATTACCATTATAAAAACGATCAAAATTATATTCAAATAGATCATATATTTGATCGGCAGTTGGATGATAATTAACTTCACCATTTTTCTCGAACATTATACATCCCGAAGCCATAGCACATTCACGATGAACTTTTACTATATCAAGATAGAATCATTTGGTTAAATTAGTCAGTTAATTGAAACAAACAAACATTAAACATACCTCCTTGAACTTCATATTCAACATCCCAATCATTCATTGGTACATCCCAAAATCCTGGATAATTTTCACCTTCTTTCAAACATGGTTGTACTTGGCAATCATTTTCACGTTGGAAACCATAATCAAATGTATAGGGGAAAAATGGTGATCGAATTCCTTGACGTGATGGATTCGAACAATCATATTCAAATTTTTCATCAACAAATGCCTAAATTATAATCAATATTGGTTTTTTGTTGCCAAATCAATCAACTTACAGTAAATGTAACATTTCCGGCTGTTTGAAGATTTGGTGCACGGACACCACGAATACGATCAATTGGAATTTCCGAATATTTCGATAAGATTTTTCGTTGACCACCCATTTCTTGTCGCCATCCTTCATAATCGAGTTTTTTCCAATATTCTTGATTATTATTTCGTGCTTTACTGTAATGGATTAGACACTAGATAATTTTCACTATTTCATTATTCAGTTTGTCACATACCTAATGGAATGAACACCAATTTCATTGCCACGACGATATAGTTCATGAACCAATTTATAATTACTATCAACATGAGATACAAAATATGTTGATTGTATTGGGCAATTGTTTGGATTTTTAAAATCAAATAATGTTTGATAGTATGGAAAATTCGTAACAGTTACAGCACCATCAAATGTTACAATAACAAATTGTGGAATATCATCAGGATTCATTCCATTTGGTGGCAAATCTTGTAAGCATTGACATTCAGGTGCTAAACAAGCAGTAAAATTACAATCAACATTTTTAAAATTGGAATGATATGGTTTTCCAGTTGCTGTTATTGCTAATGATACTGTATCTGATCCTGTTCTATGTGTTTCTCCTTTTGTTGTTGATGTTGTTGTCGATGTTTTTGTCCATGTTGTTGGTGTTGTTGTTTCTGTTGTTGTTGTTGTTCCTGTTGTTGTAAATTTTGTTATCTCTGTATAGGTTGATGTTGCACATTCTGTTGATCCAGCCAAAACTATACCAAAACAACAACAACAACAACCATGATAAATAATTAACAAAAATTCATTCAAATCAAACAACAAACCTGAAATGATCACAATCAGAGTGGCCAATGTAAATAACTTCATTTCGTTTTTTTCGTTTTTATTTTGATTTTCTAAAAAAAGTTAGAAAAAATGATGATAATAAATTCAAAAATCGATTCATTTATATAATAAAATAATAATAACTATTATTATTGATTAGATTTGTAAAAAAGTTATAAATAGAAACAAAAACAAAACAACAACAAAAAAACCTATTGAAAATGATTTTCACAAATGATTATCATATCCGTGATGGGTAATCTTTATTTTGTAACTCGAGATTGATCGCGTTGAATCAATTGAACAACAAAATGACTTTGACAAGTGGATTTTTAAAATTGGTTTCGGAAAATTGTTATTGACAAAAATCACCATCATCAACAACAACAACAACAATATTAATTGATTAATAATCGACAAGTACATTTGGTTACCTGATTTATTTTATGGATAAGATTAATTACGAAAAAAAATAAAACAACAACAACATGATCATAAAATGGTAACATACTAACATAAAAAATGAAATTATCATTGACGAGATGATGATAATAAGGACATTGATTTTTTTTTGGTTATAAATAAAATCATTGATTACATAATATAAAAATCCAGTCAACAGTAAATATATTTGTTATCAGTTTTTTTATTATTGTTGTTGTTGTTGTTGGTTGAAGAAAATAATAATAATGAAATTGGGAAAAAGATATAGAATATTTATTTTTTATTTTGGAAAAAAAAAGAAAGAATTTATTTCAAATTTAAAAAATGAGGATTGATTGAAAACCCAATCACCTCTTTATTCCAAACGATTAATCCATGGATAATTTTTCGGGCAATGTATATCATCAATTTGTTGATTTGCTTGTTGTTATTTTTGTTGTTGTTGGTTTACTTGTTGATATTTTTCCTATTGTTGGTCTGCCTGTTATTATTGTTGTTGTTATTGGTTCGCTTGTTGTTATTTTTGTTATTGTTGGTATTCCTATTCCTGTTCCTGTTGATGATGTCATAGCTGATGTTGCTATTTCTGCTGTTGATGTTTTTTTGGTTGTTGATGATGTGGTAGCTGATGTTGTTGTTTCTTTTGTTGTTGTTGTTGGTGTTTTTCTTGTTGTTGTTGATGTCGTTGTTGATGAATTTGATTTTGGTGTTTTTGTTTCTGTTGTTGTCGATGTTTTTGTTGTTTTTGTTGTTGGTGTTGTTTCTGTTGTTGTCGATGATACTGTTTTTGTTGTTGAGTCTGTTGTTTTTGTTTCTGTTTCTGTTTCTGTTGTTTTTGTTGTTGTTGTTGGAGTTTTTCTTGTTGTAGATGATGTTGTTGTTGATGAAGAAGATGATGTTGTTTTCGTTTTTGTTGTTGTTGATGTTTTTGTTGTTGTTGTTGTTGGCGTTGTTTCTGTTCTTGTCGATGTTGACGTTGATGAAGAAGATGATGTTGTTCCGGTTATTGTTGTTGTTGTTGTTGTTTTAGTTGTTGTTGTTGGTGTTATTTCTGTTGTTGTCGATGTTGTTGTTGATGAATGTGATGATGTTGTTCCTGTTTTTGTTGTTGTTGTTGTCGTTTTTGTTGTTGTTGTTGGTGTGGTTCTTATTGTCGTTGATGTGGATGTTGATGAAGAAGATGATGTAGTTCCGGTTATTGTTGTTGTTTTTGTCGTTTTTGTCGTTGTTGTTGGTGTTATTTCTGTTGTTGTCGATGTTGTTGTTGATGAATGTGATGATGTTGTTCCTGATTTTGTTGTTGTTGTTACCGTTTTTGTTGTTGTTGTTGGCGTTGTTTTTGTTGTTGTTTCGGTTGTTGTCGATGAAGAAGATGATGTTGTTCCGGTTATTGTTGTTGTTTTTATCGTTTTTGTTGTTGTTGTTGGTGTTATTCTGGTTGTCGTTGATGTTGTTGTTGATGAATGTGATGATGGGGTTCCTGTTTTTGTTGTTGTTGTTATTATTTTCGTTGATGTTGTTGGTGTTGTTTTCGTTGTTGTTTCGGTTGTTGTTTTTGTTGTTGATCTTTGTGTTGTTGTTTCCGTTTCTGTTATTGTTGTTTTTGTTGTTGTTGTTGGGGTTATTGATATTGTTTCGGTTGTTGTTGTTATTGTTGAAGATTCTGGTGTTTTCGATCTTGTTTGTGTTGATATTGTTTTTGTTGATGTTGTTGGCGTTTTTGATGATATTGTAGTCAGTTTTGTGGTTCCTGTTGGTACTTTCATATATTTTGTTATCGGTGTTGTTATTTTAGATGATGACAATGATCCTTCTGTTGATCTGGCCAAAACTATAAAAAAATGGTAAATTTATAATAATGATCGAAATTATTCAATCAAATCACAAATAACAACAAACCTGAAATGACCACAACAAGATTGATCACAAAAATTGTTAATAATTTCATTGTTTTTTCTTCTTCTTTGTTATCAATGCTTATGAAAAAAAAAGATGCGATTAATCAATCGAAAAAATTAAAATAATAATAATAATCAAAAAAAGATTTCAATTCAATTTATTTATATAATAAAAAATTTAAAAAATAACTATGATTTAGTAAACTACATAGATAGGGTAGAATCCGATAAGAATTACAAAATAATAATAATATTAATTTTTTGAAGATGATCATCTTTTAACAAATAAGATTATTGTATCCGTGATGGGCAATCGACATTTGTCCTTGGTATAAATGGATCGATTGATCGAAAACAAATTGACAAAATTGACTAAACAAATGATTTTAAAATGTGGAAATTATTGTTATTGATGCAAAATAATTAACAACAACGAAAATCAATTAATTAATTTTTAATTTGATCTTAATCAGCCAATCAATCAATCAACAACAACAAAAAAAAAAAAATAATAAAGACATTAGGTTCATATTAATTTAATAATAACCCTATAATCAATATTGATTATAGGTTCATAATAATACAAATAGATATAGATAAGATTAGATTTGGGATAAAACAGGCCAAAACACGTCAACTGGCTCACCTTAGAAATGGAAATAATTACGTCTAGAAATTATTACTAATATTACAAATAGAAATTCTAATGGGTAAATTTTTAATCAAACCATTCAAATACAATGATTCGGTTTCAATTGAGATATTTCTCGCTGAATTTGAACGTATTTGAGCAATTGCTAATGAATGGACAAATTAAAAAATGGCCTAAGTGTTTCCTATTCCTTTGTCTACACACTGCATTTGGCTATAATGACCATTGTAAGTTTATCGATCATGATAATGATAATGACATCGATTTTTTTTGTTATGAATAAAATGAATGATCACATATGAACACATCTGTGGTAGAAAATTTATTTTTTATTTGGAAAAAAATAGAAAAGAATTTATTTCAAATTCAAATTTTGATGATGAATAAAGATGAGGATTGATTGAAAACCCAATCACCTCTTTATTCCAAACGATTAACCCATGGATAATTGTTCGGGCAATGTAAATCATCACAAATAACCAAACTTTTACTTTGGCCATTTAATTCATCGATTTTTTCATAATCGCATTTCTGTTTGAATTGTGTTTTTTCGACGATTTTTTCACCATCTTTTAGGCCGCATTTGGTTTCGACAATTGGTCGACATTGTTTAGTTTTTTCAATATAATCAGTTGTGTTTGTTGGTGATTGCATCCATTGTAAAACTTCATCAATCGAAACAAAGAAAACATCATGTTTGTTTAATTTGTTTTGAATAAAACGTAATAATGCATCACGTTTAGCTTCATCATACATCCATTCTTCGTTCAAAAACAATGGAAATGGTGCCCGGTTACCATTATAAAAACGATCAAAATTATATTCAAATCGTTCATATATTTCATCAGCTGTTGGATGAAAATTTACTTCGCCATCTTCTTTGAACATTAAACATTCTGAAGCAATAGCACATCCAAGATGAACTTTTTCTATTTAGAATAGATAAATAAATAGATAAAATGATTAGGCACCAAACAAACATACCTCCTTGGACATCATAAACAACATCCCATTCGTTAATTGGCACATCCCAGAATCCTGTATAATTTTCACCTTTTTGCAAACATGGTTGTACTGGGCAATCATTTTCACGTTGGAAACCATAATCCAATGTATAGGGGAAAAATGGTGATATCATTCCTTGACGTGATGGATTTGAACAATCATATTTGAAATTTTCATCAACAAATGCCTTTGAAAACGAAAATTCAATCAGTAATCTTATGTAATCAATAATTTTCAATATAAACTACTTACATTTAATGTAACATTATTGGCTGTTTGAAGATTTGGTGCACGAACACCACGAATCTGATCAATTGGAATATCCGCATATTTCGAAAGGATTTTTCTTTGACCACCCATTTCTTGTCGCCATCCTTTATAATCAAGTTTTTTCCAATATTCTTGATTATTTATTGCTTTACTATTAATGGATTATAAGACAAGATAATTTTCACTATTTCATTTTTCAGCTTGTAACATACCTAATGGAATGAACACCAATTTCATTACCACGACGATAAAGTTCATGAATCAGTTTATAATTACTATCAACATGAGATACAAAATATGTTGATTGTATTGAACAATTGTTTGGATTTTTAAAATCAAATAATGTTTGATAATAGGGGAAATTTGTAACGGTAACCGGGCCATCAAATGTAATCATAACAAATTGTGGTATATCAACTGGATTCATTCCATTTGGTGGTACATCTTGTAAACATTGACAATTCGGTGCTAAACATTCAGTAATATTACAAACATCATTTTTAAACTGTGAATGATATGGTTTTCCTGTTGCTGTTATTAATTCTGGTTTTGCTTCTGCTGATGATGATGTTGTTTTTGTTGTTGTCGATGTTGATGATGTTGTTGATACTGATGATCCTGATATTATTATTGTTGTTACTGTTGTTGTTGTTATTGTGGTCGTCCCTTTTGTTGTTCCAGCCAAAACTATCAAAAAAATAAATGTTGATGGTCAAATCAATCAATCAAATCAAATTATTTTTGATAAAAAACAAACCTGAAATGACCAAAATAAAATTGGCCAAAAAAATTGTAAATAATTTCATAGTTCTTTTCTTCTTTTCGTTTTGTTTCGTTTATCGATTCTTTAAAAAAATAAAGACAATCAATCTGAAAATAATCAAATAACGATTTTTTAATTTATTTATATAATAAATTAAAAAAACTCAGAAAAAACAAATCAGATAGGGTAGAATTCAATTAGAATTACAAAAATAATAATTTTTGAAGATGATCTTTACAAATGATTATTGTATCCGTGATGGGTAATCGCATCTAAACTCGAGATTAATGAACAAATCGAAAACAACTTGACAATATTGACTAGACACGTTATTCAATATGGAAAAGTGTTGATGACACAAATCAACAACACCAACAACAAAAATTAATTAATTATTAATTTGATCTTAATCAATCGATCAACAACAACAAAAAAACATTAGGTCCATAATAATTTACCAAAGGAAGAAAGAAAAAACATTTTAAAGATTTATTTTATGGATAAGAATTTGAAAACAAAACAGCAACAACAATATGATCATGGGATGAAACCAATTATCGTTGATGATTATGATTTGATTATGATAACAATGTATGTATTTTTAAAAATAAAAAACATTACATAATATCTTCACTGATGACTTGTTGCTGTTGTAGTCAGGTCTTAAAAAAAATTGTTTCTGCAAATGTTCATACCGTTCTATTTCGTTCATCAAATTTTCCATTTATAATTAAAATAATAATTCAATAAATAATCAACAAACAAACAAAAATCTTTTTCAACATTCTTTTATTAACGGGTTTCTTTTTTTTTTTTTGTTTCCAATGAAAAAAAAGGTACAGAAAAAATTGTTTCAGAAACATAAAGAAAGAAAGAAAGAGAGAGAGAGAGAGGGTTGAATGGATTTTAATATGATGTAAATAAATAATTAACGGAACCGGCGGTGCTTTCGATTCGAAATAAAATTATCATTATCATTATTCTATTCTAGTTGATAATTTTTATTCCAAACGATTAACCCATGGATAATGTACAGGACAATGTAAATCATCACAAATAACCATACGTTTACTTTGGCCATTTAATTCATCGATTTTTTCATAATCACATTTTCGTTTGAATTGTGATATATCATCAATCTTTTCACCATCTTTTAGTCCACATTTTGTTTGAACAATTGGACGACATTGTTTAGTTTTTTCAATATAATCAGCTACATTTGTTGGTGATTGCATCCATTGTAAAACTTCATCAATTGAAACAAAGAAAACATCATGTTTGTTCAATTTGTTTTGAATAAAACGTAATAATGCATCACGTTTAGCTTCATCATGAATCCATTCTTCACTTAAAAACAATGGGAATGGTGCACGATTACCATTATAAAAACGATCAAAATTATATTCAAATAGATCATATATTTGATCGGCAGTTGGATGATAATTAACTTCACCATTTTTCTCGAACATTATACATCCTGAAGCCATAGCACATTCACGATGAACTTTTACTATATCAAGATCGAATCATTTGGTTAAATTAGTCAGTTAATTGAAACAAACAAACATTAAACATACCTCCTTGAACTTCATATTCAACATCCCAATCATTCATTGGTACATCCCAAAATCCTGGATAATTTTCACCTTCTTTCAAACATGGTTGCACTTGGCAATCATTTTCACGTTGGAAACCATAATCAAATGTATAGGGAAAAAATGGTGATCGAATTCCTTGACGTGATGGATTCGAACAATCATATTCAAATTTTTCATCAACAAATGCCTAAATTATAATCAATATTGGTTTTGTTGCCAAATCAATCAACTTACAGTAAATGTAACGTTTCCGGCTGTTTGAAGATTTGGTGCACGGACACCACGAATACGATCTATTGGAATTTCCGAATATTTAGATAAGATTTTTCGTTGACCACCCATTTCTTGTCGCCATCCTTCATAATCAAGTTTTTTCCAGTATTCTTGATTATTATTTCGTGCTTTACTGCAATGGATTAGACAAGATAATTATCACTATTTCATTATTCAGTTTGTCACATACCTAATGGAATGAACACCAATTTCATTGCCGCGACGATAAAGTTCATGAACCAATTTATAATTACTATCAACATGGGATACAAAATATGTTGATTGTATTGGGCAATTGTTTGGATTTTTAAAATCAAATAATGTTTGATAATATGGGAAATTCGTAACAGTTACAGCACCGTCAAATGTTACGATAACAAATTGTGGAATATCATCAGGATTCATTCCATTTGGTGGCAAATCTTGTAAACATTGACATTCAGGCGCTAAACAAGCAGTAAAATTACAATCAACATTTTTAAAATTTGAATGATAGGGTTTTTTTGTTGTTCCGATTGTTGTTGGTGATGCTGTTGTTGTTGATGATGATGGTGTTTCTGGCTCTTCAGTTGTTGATGTCGACTCTTCGGTTGTTATTTCAGTCGTTCCAACTGTTGTCGAATTCGTCGGCTCTATTGGTGTTGATGATTTTATGGGCACTTCTGTTGTTGTTGGTCCAGCCAAAACTATAACAACGTGATAAATAATGATGGTCAAATGCATTCAAGCAAATCATTATTATTTTTTATTAACAAACCTGAAATGACCATAATAAGATTGGCCACAAAAATTACAAATAATTTCATGGTTGTTTTTTAATATCAATAATTTTGTTTTGATGTAAAAATTAACAAAAATAACAAAATCAAAAATGAATGTCAATTTTATTTATTGAGGACAATTATCATTTATATATCTTGAAACCAAAAATAAATTAATTTTGATTAGATAGAGAGGAATTTTAAGATCTTACAAATGTGATTATCATCATTATATCCGTGATTGCAATCTCATTGAAACAAAAAATCAACCTGACATGATTCAATTAATTTGATAAATATAAATTTTTATCATTCAACAACATAACTTCAAACATTATTGATTTCAATCGATAACATTGACAAAATTAAAATTACAGGTGCATTCAGAAAAAAAACAACATAGTTACAGAAATATTTTATTGGATAAAATGGATCAATTTTTTAAAGATTATCACAGAATGATAACACACACAGACAAATATTAAAATCAATCAAATTTGATCGATTGATGATCAATAATAATAGTGACGTAATGGAATTTGATCAATTTATTTTCGTAGTGCATATCACAGTTTTGAATAACGACAATAACTTCTTGTTGTTGATTCTAATTTCTAAATTCACAATCATCATCATTTTTTGATTCTTTTGGACTTGTTGGATTAGAATTTTTGTTATTATTATTATTATTATGGTTACGCAGATAAAATGAACGGCTACGACCAACACGTGATATTTCTGACATCATACGATGTAATGGTTGTGTTGTCGATGATGACGATGTTGGTGGTGTTGGTGATGGTGATTTACGAAAACGAAAACTAGCCGACATTTTCCCTGGTTTCTTACGTCGAAATGAATAATCTTTGGTCGTCGTGGCCGTAGGCAATTTTATTGTCTCAGATGTTTCACCACTACCATTACCATTATTTGGTTGATCATCATCATCATTGCTGACATCAAATTGTGACATTGGTTGCGGTTTCGGATTTCGACGTGGACTGCGATTTGTTGATGATGTTGGTACACTAAGCGATGATCCAAGTGCTTGTTTACGACGTACTTCAACCATACCGCCAATAACTTCGGCCATTGATTTTTTGCCACCATATTGCGATTTATTCAACGATGATTCACGTGTCATTTTTCTCATTACCCAAAATGTTTCCATTTGTCCTTTTCCTTTCACTTGAATAATACCGCGATAATCAAGGTGATAGCCTTCATCTTTTAATATTTGCCCGGTATGTTTAGGCACCTGGATTTTATCCAACGAACCAGTTGAATCCATACGACTTGCTTCATTCACTGTATTTCCCCATATATCATATACAGGTTTTTTCGCTCCTATTACACCACCAACTAATGGTCCGCTACTGATACCGATTCTCATTTTAAATGAATTGAATGAATGTTTATTAACATCTTGTAAGGCATCCATCATTGACAAGGCAAAATCAACCAAAGAATCCAATAAAAAACCAACAGTTCGACCTTGATCACGAGGATTCAACCCGGATGCAGCCATATAAGTACTGCTTATTGTTTTAATTTTTTCAATGCAACGAAATCGTTCATCTTCAAGTAGCTGATGATTGATTTTAGACAAAAACAATTAGCAAACAATAAAAAATTTTAAAACAAACAACAAACATACCTGATCAAAATCGAAAATAATTTCATTCAATAATCGTATACATTCAACACCATTGTTAATATCTTCGGAATAAAAATTATCAAAGTTTGGTATCGAGGCAAATAGTACACCACAACATGCGTAGGATTGTGCATAAAGTTGCTAATGAAAACATATACAAAAATCAATTATTACATAATGAAAACCACTTTGGTTAGGCACATACTTCTTGTGGACGATCTTGTGTTAGAAAATAATTGGCAACATGATCGGGTAAAATATTTTTCAATAACTGTGCATTATAATGACGTATTTCTCGCATATCTTGTAATTGACGTTTTGCTTGTTGTTTCCATAAGAAATCCAAACGAGAAGTTCGTTCAATCTGATGTGAAAGTGGATAACTTTAGAAATTTGAAATTCTTCTCAGCAAAAAACAGCTTACCAAACGACAATGATGAATGACCAAAAAGAAACATAAAATTAAAACGATAAAAACTTTTGTTTCCAATTTCATACAATTTTCACTAAATTGATTGGGAAGAAAATAAATTTATTTGAAAAAAATTTCATTTATAATAATGTTACCCGTGTGTAAATAGACTAATTGAACAAGTTTGTTGTCGATTGAAAATGATAATGAAAATAAATTTAATAAATATTATATAAATCAATGTTATTGATGATAATATCGACAATTTTATTATATATGGCAGTTTCAAGAATGTTGTCGTCGAAACCATTGTCAACATCCATACAAATACAAAATACTAAATGAAAATGAAACAAGAAATAAGAAAAAATCAATTATGATAATGTTTGGGTGATGAAGGGAAAGGAAAATGAAAATTGTCAATGTTGTCTCTCAGTATTGTTCACCTGTCTGTGTCAATATTTACAAAATTCTTTCAAGAAATGCGAAATGTACCGGATAATCGGATATTTGATCCATACATTATTAGTTTACTAACCTGTGAATTATCACATATTTTATAATGTTGTTGTTGTTCATGTTGTTTGATTGTTGATCGATTATCATTATCATTAGATTGTTGAAATGATATGAACATTTTATTTGAATCACTTAATTCCGGTATTTCAAATACTTCACCAGTCAATCTAATGGTTGATTTTGTATCAAATTGTTGTTGTTGTTGATGATGATTTATTAATAATTTTTTATCATTATTATCGTTATTATCATTGGACAATGTTCCATCATGTATGATAATTTGATTTTTATGTACACAAATAATCTATAAATATATCAAATCAATGAGAGAAAATGAATAATTCATTAAACTTGGTTCGACAAAAAAAAATGAAAAGAAAATGACGATGACAAATGTACATTTTGGATGAGTTTTTTTATCCAGAAATAAAATTTTTTTACAAACATTTTCTTCTAGGGAAAAAAGTTATCTACTCACCATGAAAATGATAGACATTGAAAACAACAGACAAATCATTGCTGTACAGAATAAATTTCGTATAGATGGATCATTTTCAAGATGTTCAGCAAAACGTCGAAATAAACGTGGAACAAAATCTTCATATGCCAATAATATTAATATAAAAATTGCAATAAATATTAAACTGATAATAATATAGACAATCAAATTGAACCAGGACCTATTTCAAATAACCAGAAATGAAAGATTTCTGTAGAAAACAATATGATAATAAGGTTGAGTGAAATACTTACATTGGTAATAATATTATCAATGAAATGATAACCATAAAAAGCCATATTACCGAAAAACAAAATAAATTTGAACGAAATACTAGGTAGGGAATTTTGCCAAACTAGAAAAAATAGATATTAAGAATGATTGAAAGAACAAAATGGGAAAAATATGAAATTAGATTCAGGGCAAGAAGAATGGCAGATTTTGATAATGGAGTAGCAAATAATATCGATCGATGGACCGATCGATTGATCGATCGATGGATCGAACATTATTTATTTGTACGGTGTAATATATATGATGAAAATCAAGAAGAGAATTTCATCATCATTTTTTTGATGTAACAAAACACATACCATATTTTCATATTCGTTTGAACGAAAATTCAATAAAAACCAATTAACATTTTGTTGAAATAATTTCTTATTTGATTCGATTTCAATACATTGATCAATATATTCATCAATCTGTTCATTCCATGATAGTACTCGCTTTATTAATTTTTGTTTCGATGATGGTTTCAATGGTTTTGTTTGATATTGTTGTTGAAATTTTGTAGCGGCTGTTGTTGTTGCTATGGTTGTTGTATGGTTATTATTATTTTTTAATAAATCATTTTCATTCACATTATTTTCATCAACAACATCGCTGTTTGCGGCAAAATTTACTTTACAATCACGATGATTATTATTGTTGATTTCAGATTGCGTTTGCGTCACATCGAATTCAATCGCACATGATGATGATACCGAACTTTTTCTTCTTGTTGAATTTGTTGTTGTTGTTATTGACTGTTGTTGTTCAAAACAATTTCCGACATTGAATGATTGATTGATCGATTCGTTGGATTGCTTATTATCGATAACGACATTCGTTGACATAATTGTTGGATTTTCATCTTCATTCATCGAATATCGAAGATCGACTATATTTTGAAACGGAATTTCCGGTAACCAATCACCAGATTCATCCATATTGTTGTTATTCGATGGATTTTTCCCAACATTATTATTATTATTATGATTTGATTCATGTTCACCATCAATAGTAATAGTAACAACATTCGATGATGGCAATAATAAATCGGAATTTGAATGAATCGATGATGTTGTTGATGAATTTGTTGCGGTCGTTACATGATGATGATGATGATCGATACGTTTTGTTAAAAGATTTCGAAATGATTTATGTTTCTTTTTAAATGATGATAATTGTTGTTGTTGTTGTGAAGTGTCAATTATTGTTGAATCGATTGGTTGATTGGCAGTGCTTTTCAAATTTTTCAAATCGTTGTTATTATTGAATCCGCCATCACAAACAGAATCAATAGCCTTCGGTGAAATTGTTATTGTTGTTGTTGTTACAATTTTTTCAAAATCAATAACAGAATTCTCTACAATTTGTTGTTGATTTTGTTGTTGTTTACAGTTCTTATCGATAATTTTATTCTCATCATCATCCTCATCATCATCTTTATCATCATCGGCATCGACATCATCATCGTTTGTCGTTTTTAAATTATCGATTTTGGCAAATAAAGTTTCCAAACAATTTGATGATGTTGTTGTTGCCGTTGTCGAATGTGTATTGATTGAATCAACAATTTTACTTGAATCTTCAGCCTGAAATATGGTTCAGTTTGAAAAGAAAAAAAGAAAAAAATCGGATCTCAACAACATTATTTGATGGTTAAAAAAAATCAAAATAACCTTTAACGGGTTCCATTTAGTTGGTTTATCTTGACGAATAAAAAATGTTTCAACATTATGTTCACGTAAATATTGATCACGATGTTCACCCATTCCTGGTTCCAATTCATATTGATTATTTAAATAATCTTTTGTACGTGCTGATATATGAACACGGCTATAGTAAAAAGGGTTCAATGAAAAAACGAAAATTTCAAAATTAAACAATTAAAACAATGAATAAGAAATTTAGTTGAAAAATTCTCTCATCATTGAATTATTATTGGTAACATTGTTTATTTTTTTACAGACACAAACTAGTTATAATGACCAAAAAAAAACATTTTAATGATGGTAATAAATTTAGATTATGTGACACAAAAACAAACTTTTTTTCTTCTAACATTGTCCATCAATTCTCTTTTTAAATTGGTTCTTACTAAATGAATGAATGGCAAGTGTAAAAGTTCTTATCTTTTTTGTTTGTTTGTTTGTTGGTTAGTGAAAAAAAATTGAATCCAAAGAAAATAAAAAAAAAGCCAATTTCATTGGAATTAGATACAAAGATATTTGTATCAATGTTATTTTCTTCAAATTAATAACGATCAATCTTTATTGCTTTGTTCGGGTTCCATTCATTTCGATGATGATGATGATCATAAAAAAGTGTTGTTGTTGTTTTTTTGAAGAAAATAAATTTTCTTATCATGACTGACTGACTACACTTTGTTTTTCTCTCTTCTCGATTCGAAATAATTGACTGTACTTTTTTTTCAATTGAAAAAAACTATACATTTTTCTTTCCCGCATCCACATTGAAAATAAATAAATTTGATGATGCCCAAGTGGATCCAATGATGATGATAATAATTATTGTCTTGATCATTTTATTTTCATTAATAACTCTCTCTTTTAGCCGAAAAAAATACAAAACAATTTTTGAGCAGTTGGATATTTCTGGACTGAGAATTTATCTTTTGATAATGATGCAATGAGTCCAAAAAGGAAAAAAACGAAGATGTTTTTTTTAAAAAAAAACCGAAAATAATTCATTGCACGTCTTATTGTGGGGCTCTAACTAATAATATTTGTATTTTATCTTTCTTTTTGAAAAATTATTAGTCTGAAAAAATTCAACTAAAATAATTATATGTTTTACACACACAAACAGATGATATCTTTGTAAGAAAGTTGATCCACAACAAAACACGACGGAATCGATAAAAATCAAAGCTTTTTGTTTTTTTAATTTTCTTTATCATCATAAAAACGACGAATTTCCTGCGAGTATCTCAAGCGAAAATTGAACAAAAAAAAAAAAAAAAAATTCTGAAAATTGTCCAGAAATAAAAACGGAAAATGTTTTTTGAAATGAATTAACTAAATGAAAAAAATGGATAAAGTCAATGCAGCACACAGGAATTTCTTCGAAACAAAAACACAAACAAACAAATCATATTGAAGCTATTTTTCTAATTAGCTTTTTTTTGACTTGTCCATACAAATAAAAGAATTCCGAAAGAAAAAACATACCCGGGTAGACCACCAGATTCCATATGATTAGCTAATGTAACATCATTTGACCATACATCAAATTGCCATTTTTGTAGACCAATAACACCACAAAGTACTGAACCAGAATGTATACCGATTCTATATAAATAAAATGCAGAAATAAGAAATCATCTTCACCAAAAAAAAACCAGAACAAACCTCATGTTTAAATCGACACCAGTTTTTTGTCGTACTCGTCTTCAATGAGGAAGAAAGGGAAAATGAAAGAAAAAGAAAAGATAATTTAAAATCCTTTTTGTTGCCACTATTTTAATTACCATAATAAGAAGCAAAAATTAGCTAGCTATCTAATGAAAATTTCTGCTTGCTGATCAAAACTGAATAAGGATGCTATTTTTTTTAATAATCTTTCAACCAAAATGAAACTTAGTCATTTGATGTAATGTTATAAATAAGATAATTATCCTATGAATACTATTGTTAATTAGCGATCGATTTTCATGGAAAAAATACCAAAGGTAAATTTTGCCTACATCACAAATGTAAACACGAATTAACTATCATTCTATTTCCTGCGAATAATTTTGCATTGCATTTTTTTCCCTCGAAACCAAACTTATTTATAACTTATTCAATGGAATGAATTATTCTGTAGAATTTTTGTTTTTACATATCGATTTATTTTTGCAAAAAAAAAGACTCAAGTGAATCCTCCGAAATCAATCTTTCTCTCGTTCTCTATATTTATTTAAATAAAATTATGGATATCATGATAATCATCATCATGATGGATTCTTATGAAAAAAATATGCTTGTAGATAATAATAGACATGAGAGACTTACTTAATATCTTCAATCATATGCAAGCCCATTTCAACACAACAATGTGCATGATCTGTTCGTGCTTTTGGTAATCCACAAACACAATAATAACAATCGCCCAACAATTTAATTCGATGACAATGATTTTCCTGTTAAATTTTGTATGTGAGGGATGATTCAAAATAGAAATGAAAACAAATTTGAACATTAACAAGAATTTTTCCTATTTTCAGAATAAAAAAAATTCAATAAACAAATAACGAAATGAAATGAAAATTTCATTTGAACAAAAAAAACATCATTGACAAACTGAAATGAGAATGAATGTTTTAGGTTTGGATGGTTTGGATGGTTTGGATTCGGTAGCACAATTCAATTTCAAAAACAAACGAAATTCAATTCACTTATTTAATTCTCTATCATTATTGAATAATAGAATATAAAATCTATATTTTCTACATGATTTCCATAAACAGATTTTTTCCGGTGAAAAAAAAGAATAAAAATTTCTCATATAAAACGTTTTCGGTATTAAATAATTCGGAATCCGGAACATATTTCCGTAATAATAATCCTTTTTTTCGCATAACCAAAATATTCCTTTTTCACTCATTCTTTCTTGATTCAATTGAATGAAAAAAAACAAATATTAATGTGAACCGAATTGTCAACACATTCAAGCATTCAACTAAAAAAATATGGAAATATCATGTTGTAAAAACATAAAATCAAATTTGCAATCTCAAACAATGAATTCCGGTACGCTTAAAGAATTTTTTTTCCTCTATGATATACTGGTGGGCGACAATTCCCACACACCATACACAAACACACACAGGAAAAATACCATAATACAATTCAAAGGTTTGTTTGCAATGGATGTTACGGGAAAAAAGCAACCGAGTAAAAACAATAAAGATGTTTGAATAGAAAATTTTTTGTCATATGAATTCTCATTTGGCAAAAAAGATTTAAATTTTCTTTTCGAAAAATTTTGGCGAAAAAAAATGGGAGAAAAACAAACTTTTTCGGAAAAATTTCCTATATTTTATTTTTTTTGTATGTAAACATCGACAAAATTCATAATGCATGTTGAACAAACTTTCATTCGAATCAATAATAGGCAAAAAAAACAATAAAAAAAATTCAATTCATTTTTTTTCGCACCAGGCTTGATAATCCAACAAACAATAACCATCATTTCTTGAAAAAGAAGAAAATTTCCCAGAAGAACATTGATTTTTTCGTTGTTTTCATTCTTTTCATTGAAAATACATTTTCAAAAAAAAACGAAACGATATTGATCGATTATGCCTTATAGGTTTTTGTTATCTCTAAATTGTTCAAACAGAGAAAATTCAAACAAACAAAAAGACAAATAAAAAAACGGGTAATTTGACACATAAATAGAGATAATTGAATATGAATGATGAATTTTTATTGGTAAGTTTGTTCATTGAAACGAAAAACAAGATCTATTTCACAGGTGTGTATCATCCAAGTTTGAAAAGAATTAAAAAAAAAATTATTTTTACGTTTTAAAAAACACCAGACAAAAGGATTGATATTGATAAATGATACATACCTCAGCTTTACGATCAAAACGTGCATAAAGATCATTGAGTACGCCGACCAATTCTTGTGCTGAACATCTTGATGCTAATGCTGTAAATCCTTGAATATCGGCAAACAATATACTATGGATATTTTTTTGGTTCCATTGTTGTTTGGTGATACAAAAGAAAATTTTTCAAAAACAGAACAAAACAAAAATGAAATTAATGCTTTTCATGAGAAAATAAAGAATCGCATTGATAATAAATGATGTGGAAAAAAATGAATAGATACTTTTATTTTTGATTCAGAGACGAAAAACAAACTTGACAATTTATCACTCAAAATATTCAATCGAACATTGAACATTGATTTCTTTCACTCTCGCAAATATTTAGCAGAATTTGCGATCAATTCAATAAATCTGATCGATGATCGAATTGGGACTTCTACTACACTCATTGAATAAATCACACTTATCAATTGCAACAAAAATGAAAAAATGGATTCCTATCGAGATAAGGGGAAATTTGGATTCCTTTTTTCTCTCCTTGCTTTTTCTTCATTTTCAATTTGCCTGAAGCAAACCAAAAAAATGAAAAATAAAAACAAAAACAAAAATTGCAATATTTTTTCCCTATCAAACACAAACCAAACACACATATGGTGTGTGTCTGTATCATTTTTTTCGTTGAAGGAATCAATTCAATTAAATTCAATTTTCTCCATAAAAAATTATTCCAAATTCAAATGAAATGGAGTGTAAAGGGTGGAAAAAAGGAATCTTTTCTTTTTACATGGAAAATCCAAACATATTTCTTAGCTGAAAAATTTCTTAAAATTTCTTATGGAAGAAAAATTCAAAATAAAAATGAAACAAATGACGACAGACACTATTAATTCCGATGACCTTTCCCTTTTTTCAAAATTCAATTTTTTTTCTTCTTTTTTTAGATTGCATTTAACAATCATATAGCCATTTTTTTCTATTCGATATTTAAAAATGAAGGTTGCAAAATTCTATTCACGATTTTCCTGAAAATAAATTCTATAGAAAAAGATCCTTTAGGCGATTGTGTCATAGACAGAATTCAAATATGATTCGTTAGTGATAAATTGTTGCCCTAGCAATTTTTTTTGGATGTCAAGGTCACTAGAAATTTGAAATTTGATTGTTTTTGTTTGTTTGTTAATTAAAAAAAACTTACATACCTAACATCTTTATAACAATGTATATAGATTTTATGGAATTGTGTTGGCAATAGATTATTACCACGTGTTTGTTGACCACATTGTTCTTGTGATGCTAAATCGGTTATGATTTCCATTGCAACAAATCTTGGCAATACTGAAAGTAATAATTTTTCTTGCTTAGAATTTTCAAACTCAATTTTATAACGTGTCTCAATAGAACGACGTGTTTCGAGGAAAGCATTACGTTGTGCACAATCAGTCAGATATTTGGTATATAATGATATTAGATTGATACATGAATATAGACATAAATTTGCAAATATTAATTGCTGTTGTTGTTGATAATTTGTTTGTTGTTGTGATAGATGAACAATACGAAATGTTAAATCAATAGCTGATGTTATAATTGCACAAAATGCTGACCATAACAATGGCAATGGTAACATTGAATAAATAATTAATATTGTTAGAAATGTATGCCAAATAGCAGCACCATCATAGGAATCAATAATATTTGTTGTGGGTGTTGTTGATTGATGAGGCACATTAATTGTTGATGTTGATCTTGAAATGTAGCTCAATTGAGGATCAAAACCCATTTGACCTAGACAAAAACAAGAATTTGTTTTGATTTGATGTTAGTTTGTTTTAGTTATGACAGACCTTCAATAGTAAATATTATCCAACTAATTAATGCACCAATATAAAGATGATTATTTGCAAAACGTTTCCAACAAGTAATCAAACTTATAACGATTAAATTCAAAGTAATCCATATCAATGTGAAAAAGGCACGTGAAATTGATGATATTTGTAAATTTAATAATAATTTATTATCATTATCATTATTCGGATAATTTTGGCGTAACGAATTGGAAATAATCTCTAACCATAATTGATTGATTGACATGTTTGTCCGGTAGTAGAACAGAAGAAATATTAATAAGGAAAGTCAAATTACAAAAAGAAAATTACCATTCAATCCAAATGAAAATGATAATGGATGTCGATCATGGCTCTCATCAGTATTTGCATTTGAACGAATATTTCGATGTCGTTGATGATGATAATGATTTCGATGATGATGGTTATGATGAGGATTTTGTTGTTGTTGCGTTAATGGTGATGAAATAATTTTTGATAAATTGATTGATTGATAAATTTGAAAATTATTATCATTATTAACGATAACATTATTTGTCATTACTAATCCATCACCATTATTATTATTATAATGATTATTAATATTGTCATTTTCATTATTGAAATTTTTATTATTGATAAAATCATTTGAAGCTAAAAAATAAGCTAACAAAAATATAATTTTAATGATAATATCAATCACATTCACAATGACTAATGATTTTTGTCGTTGTCGTTGTGAATAACGTTGATATGCTGATTCTAAATGTTTATCTTTAAATTGATTGGTTAGATTGAGCAAAAGTATTCCTATTTTTTATAGTCAAAAAATGAATGAAAAGAATTTGAAATTTTTTTCCCGAAACAAAATCAAACCAACCTTTATAGCTTGAGCTACAATTTTCCAAGGCAAATGATGTCGACATTGTTTTTTCGGTTTTTTCAAAGAATTTTAGATGATTCTTGTTTGAAGAATTTGTTTCAATCAGAAAACAGAAAGTTCCGTCGTTGTTCTAAAATTATAAAACAAAAAAAAAAAAAAAAACGAAATTCAAATGAAATCAGCAAAAATAAATTTGCCAGGTGAATGCATTCAACGAAAAAAATTAATGAAATTCTTTTTCAATCTAAATTTTTGTTTCTTTGTCACTTTTTTTCCTCATTTAATTCTTCTTATAGTTTGAATTTTGGTTGAATAATTAAACAGAAAAACTTTTCAACCAATGTTTTGACCAATGATAATAAGTTTTTTAAGAAATTTTTAAAACAAACATAATAAAACGAAACATCATTTAAATTTAAATTGAAAAAATTTTCAACATTGACAAATAAAATCCAACTAAAATTTTTTTTCGGCTGTATAACGAACTGGCAAGGAGAATTAAGAACTTTTTCTCATTTTTTGACAAAAGTCGCATCTATTTATTTATTTAGAATTTTTACATTTATCCAAGATGTTGTTGGCCAACAACGACAGACATAATGATATTATTGTTATTGTTGTTTTCACATATTCATTCAAACGAAAGAAGAAGAAAAAATTCTTGAACCAAATATTATTCTGAATAAAAGGGATTGAAGATTATGATGATAACGATGATAAGTGATGATGAAACAGAATCATGATTGAGTGAACTGGAATTATTCAGAATTATTAACATTTTCTTTTTTGATTCCTGTTGTTAATATAATACTGATTATTATACCGCTTTTCTTCACATTGTGTTTCGCACTTTTGTCCACAGTCATCATCCAGAAATGCTAATATGGTGATTTTATTTATTTTTTTCATTTTCAATAGTGAAAATGTCAAGAAAATTATCCATAATGATTGCCGTTGAAAGGGATCAACATGAAAAAGATGAAGAAATTATCAGTGTTAATGTGAATGAGAAAAAAGTGATGACAATGCAAATCATTAGTGATAATGTTTTTATTTATTCTCTTCCAATGTAAATATTTTCCGGAATCAAAAAAATGAAAAGGAAATCTTAATATAGTCGCTAATATAATCACTGTACTTTGCCCATTACATTCAGAAGATTCTTTTTTTACGGTTGATGTCAAAAAATAAATGATAAGATAAGATACATAACATTCATTCGATTATGTTTTTATTCTACATAATAGACAGATATTTGCGCTTAAGGCTGGATGCAGTCATTAGAAAAAACATTTTCCTTTCGAATAAATCTCTTTTTTTATCACCATGACTATGACTGTGATTCACAGTTGAGTGAGGTTAGGTTGATGACTATGACTGTGATTCACAGTTGAGTGAGGTTAGGTTGATGACTATGTGATTCATAGTTGAGTGAGGTTAGGTTGATGACTATGTGATTCATAGTTGAGTGAGGTTAGGTTGATGACTATGACTGTGACAAAAAAATTGATAATGTGAATTATATTTATGTATTTAATAAATTTTTTGACACTGTATTTTCTTCAATATGATTAAAAATGAAATATGGAAAAAATGAATCTATCCGGTTGAATAAATGACAATTATATTCAAAAGTTTTATCATAATAAGATTCTTGAACAAAAAAGAAAATTCAATGAAATTCAATGAATAATAATCCACCACTACCAACACTTTTTTCCTTCAACACCGACCAAGTTTCCAGTTAATAGTTTTTTTTCTGTTGCTTGTCATACTTTTTAATAACGTTTTTGGTAATGTATATTTGATATCCTTTGATAATGATCTGATGTTATGCAAAAGAATGATATAACAATGTTGACATTTTTTTGAACACTCGAAGAAAAGAATAGTGATGATAAATATAAGAATCATCATTATTCATGTGAATTGATAATTTATTAATTATTTCTTTACTTAAATAAAAATTAATAATTTTTTTTGAAATTAAAGAAAAAATCTGTCATTCCATTTCGATGATGATTTTGACATTTGAAAAAGAAATTCTTCTTATTCAAATTCAATGATTAGGAAATTCTTTTTTGTTTGAATGGAATGATAAGATTCTGAATTCTGTAAACTCAAGTAACATTATGGGATTTGGAAATTCTTGTTTTTTTTTTTGTATTTCTGCAACACACAGAAAATTATTATTATTATTATCAAAAATAACAAATGTTTATCATAATAATCGGATATTATGAAATTTGATAAAGGAATCTTTTGATCAACAACATGACAGAAAATCAAACCAAAATCGAAAATCGAAATCCAAAAAAAGAGAAAAAAATTTCTGTTGATTAAAAATTTCATTCAAAATTCTGTCAAATTGATTGAAATGACGATGTTGATGATAAAAATCATTTCATATTTCTTCCAACCTGCAGAAAAACATCCTTATTGATTTTTTCTATAATTATCTTTTGAATCGATAATCATCCAAATCAAATCGATAAATGTCAAGTTGAATGAACAACAATACAATCTTCTCAAGTATCTTCTTTCCGAAAACATCTTATGAAATATTAATAATAATAATAATGAATATAAGATGTTTTCTCCAAACCAACAAAAAGAAGAAATTCGAAACTTGTTTTTCGAAAATTTTTGATGGGCCAAAAAAATTAGACATTTTTCTGGTCCAATCAATTCAATAATGAATCATATTCAATCTTTATTACTATTTTTCAATCACAAAAATCAGGCAACAACAAAAAAAAGGTCAAAATCATCAAACCAGACAAAACTTGATCGAATATTTTCGCTTTTACAATTATTTGTCAAGATTGAAAAAAATTCTTTCAAAACATTTTATTCGAAATAAATTTCATCATTTTTTCATTCATCTCGAAAATGAAAATTGAAAAAAAATACAAAAGTTGAAAAATTCTTTTCATCATTATCAAAGTCAACCAATATCCATAAATATCATATGGTTATCGGGAAAAAAGTCAGTTTAGAAAATGAGAAAGTGAAAATTTGTAGGATTTTCATCATCATCATAATCATTTCGAAATTTATTATTTATCTCCAGAGATTTATCTCGCTAATGCGAATAATGATGACGATGATCATCATGGAGAAAATCAAAATAAATAAAATGATTTTTGATTTTTCGAAATTTTTTTTAAATTAAAAAAACATTTCATTATCATTTTTGAAATGTTTTTTTTTCACTTTCTGTCAATGAGAAAGAAAGACTAATTCCATTGGGTAATTTGGTAGCCATAAACCATAAACAAACCACTGTAAGAAAAATAACCAGCAGTAATAAAAAAATATCGTTGTGTTTCCAAGTGTTGTGTGCGATAAACATGAGTATGATGATGACATTTTAGTTTTTTTTTGATGATCAACTCTTTCAACAACAACATCACCAAAAATCAATGCAGAAACAAAGAAAAAATTAATTTTTTAATCTTGAATCAGATTTTTTTTACTTGTTGTTTGAGAAAAGTCAAACAAATAACAAAACAAAACAAACGTGACAAATAAACTAAACTAAAGTAAATAAAATTAAATGCTAATAATGATGTTTTTTTTTGTTATTTCGTGTCAAAATCATCATCAAAATCAACAATGACAATAACATATTTGAAAAATTTGAAAAATTAATGAAAGGTTGGTTGTTTTTTTCTCCTCTACTTTTGTTTTGATTATTGAATAATTGGGAAATAAATTCCATAAATAATTTTCTTTTTGTTTCGAAACAACAAAAAAAACCATTTCTTTCTTATCAATGTTTGTTGTTGTTGTTTTCTCATTATTCAAATCAATTCTCCGATGGGAATTTGATTTTGATGGAATTGTTTGAATGTTATTCTGATTTTGATTTTCTTTTTTTGATCTTCACTTTACGAAACTAAAAATTCTAATTTTTTTCGTTTCGTCTCGTTTCTCAATTTGCCCAAAGTAAATGGAAAGAATTTTTTGTTTCGTTTTTCATTTTGATTATAATTCAAACATTGTCAATATTGTTGTTATTTTTTTTCTTCTACACAAAGAAAAAAAATATTCCGAAACGATATTTGAAATCATTATCATCATGTTTCTTTATTTTTTGTTTGTTTGTTTGAGAGACAAATTGGAAAAATATACGAAAACAGGAGAAAGAATTCGAATATCGAATATTGCCAATTAATAATTGATAACAGCAAACGAAAAAACAGGGAATTTCATTTTATTTTCACGGAGAAAGAGATATTAAAACATTTTTTAAAAGAAAAACATACATTTCGAAACTTAATCTTTATTGTAAAGAAAAAAACGAGTGCCTTGATGCAAGTGAAATTTTGAAATAATGATTATCAGACCAAAGAATAATGAATGCAAACTTTTTTTGAGGAAAAAAAGTTGGTTAAACATAAATAAGGATTCTACATTTTTTTGCTTTGTTTGTTTGTTTTTCTAAGATCAGGATAATTACGTTTTTTTTTGTTGTTGAGAACATCATGTTTTCAATTGATAATTTTCAATGGGATTTGGGTTTGGTTGAAGAGAGGAAAGAAGAAAAAAATTTCAATTTCCTTTTGGTTTTTGGATCTTCCTTCAAAGCAAAAAAAAAACGTCAATCATTCGATGAAATCCAATGTGACAGCATTTTTTTAAAAAAAGGAAATTTAGCTTGAAAAAGGAAATTTTTTGCTTGTAAAATTTTCGACAGGTTTTTTCGTCATCATCGTCCGGCGTGATGTAGATTTTTTTATCAAACAAAAAAAACTTACTTGATTTTTAGCTAAAATCGTATGGAAAAATTTCAAACAACACCAATTATTATTGATGATTACAATGATGATGAACAAATTCAACAGACAAAATTTGTTATCGATCGATAATTATGAAATCATATTGCACTTTGTTGTTGTTGTTCAACACTTTTTACAATGCAACAACAACAACAACAACAATATTATATATAAAAAATCGATAAATTAATTGATTGATTAATTTGATTACATAATTTTTTCAGTTTGGGGTAACACAACACGATTGTTGGCAAACATAAAACAAAACAAACATATTTTCCACAACATCAAGATGTTTATTTTTATTTTGTTTGTTTCAATTCATTATCGATCAGTAATAAATCGATTGAAGAAAAAACAACAGAATTGATTTTTCTTCTTTCGTTCGTTCGTTATTCAATTTTGGATTTGAACAAATGTTAGTGTTGTTGGCAATAAATAATCATCATAAAAAATTGCATTTTTTTCACTAACTTTATTCTGTTTTCAATAACAACAAGGATTTTTTTGTTGAATAATGCAGCCTAAACCAACAATTTATGTTCACAATGATGATGATGAAATTTATTTTTTTGGTGAAAAAATTAATTAAAACGGAAAGCGCAAAAAAATTATGATTACATTTTTTGTTTCGTTCTGGGCGAGATAAACTCACTTACACTGGTGATACTTGAATGATTGCCATTCAACAACGAATTTAATGTGTGTAGAATTTTCTGAACACCGAAGAACCATAGTATTTATATGATGGTGGTGGTTGTTGTTGTTGTGATGCCCATAACCAGAAGAAAAATCCTATTGATTTTTTCTTTTTGGTTAAACGAAAAAACCATGCGCCACAGAATCATAATATAGAGAGAATCTTCATTGGTTTTCCATGGTTTTTCTTCAATTTGTGATTGCGCGTAGATTCTCAAAGGAACAAATTAGAACCGTCTGTTTTTTGCTTTTTGATTTATTTTTCTCAATTTTTTGAAAAAAATTATTTCTAGACAAATTGCTTATGAAAGAATCCTTAAATATGATAGGTGTGATTCTGTCATTTGAATGGATTTGACATCAGTATTGTGCAACCATATCTGACACCAATTGAAAATCAATGGTGAACTTAATGATCACCGATAGATTCCCAAAATGATGCTGATGATGATTATGTAAATTATATAAAGACGTTTTGTAATAATGGACACATACACATAGCAGTGAATGAATAAAAGAGTCGGAAATCATCATATGTAACACATGACATCCAATCCAATATATTCAATGTCCTATCTTCACATAATCATCATTCCAACTGCCTAAATATCGCTTGGAATCTTTCAACACCAATAAAAAGAAAAAAGAAAGAATTTCGGAATGAAAAAATTCTTTCATTTCATTTTTCATTTTCATGGAATGTTTTTATTATTGATCGGTTGATATGATGATGATGATGGTGATCAATTTCTAGTTTAGCTTTATATTGCCCACACACACAATGAACTAGTGCAATGTATGTTATTTGAAATAGAGATGTGCATAACAACAACCAAAAAGAAAAAAAGATATAATAAAAAAGTCCAACTTTTCTTTTGGGTGATTAAATGATTGGATGACTGGAACTTGATGCTTTGATGACTGGATATCAGAATAATGTTTATTTGTTTGTTTGGGATTTTAGATTTTCTTTTTGTTTTTGTTCAAAGAATTTTTCTTTACAATCATCACCAAAATAGACAAACATCATTCGAGCAATGAATGAAAGAATAAAAATAATTATTGTTATCTTTATTGTTATCATACATAAAATGGTTTTTCATTCATTCATTTTGATACTGCTGCCACAATCGACAAATCGACAACCACATTAATGATTTTTATTATCATTATCATGCGAATGATGATGATGATGATAATGATTTTAATGGACAATCACGAGAATATGGTGTATATAATTTGTTCTATTGTTTATGGAGAAATAACAACAAATGACCATTACATACATGCATACATGCACTACTGAAAAAAAACCGGAAAGAATCAAGAATCATGCATTAACTATTCCATTCTTTATATTCAAATTAAATCGAATCACATTATATAATCATAAAATCAAGAAATTCAGAAAAAAAATTCTTTGAGAATGATGAGATTTTTTTTTCATTTGGAGATAAAAACATTTTCTATAGAAACGTGACCAACGAGAACATATTGCGTGTTCGATAATCATCGAATCAATCAGCAACAACAACAACCAAAAAAACGTGAATCTTTCAATTTATGTTTTCATTGAGTTATCCTGACTTTTTTTTGGCTAGCGAAAACAAAATCAATCAATCCGAGAAATATCATTGGAAAACAATTTTTGTTTCTCATTTCGCGCATCTCGAGCATTTAAATCGATTTTCTGTGTAAAATATTTGTACAATGAAAAAAATAAAGAAAACAAAAAGCATTAAATTTGTCAAACAGCGAAAAAATTGCCCGGAGAATATTGTTAAGAATATTCTTGTCCAATCAATTCATCGTTCAATAATAATAATGACGATCATTTAGAATTGTTGTTATTGTTGGTGGTGTTCTTTTATCTAATAATATGAATGGCAAGAATTTGAAATGAATCCAAGGATTAAAATGAAAGAAATTTCTTGTTCTTTTTCTTGTTTTGTCTCTATTTTTCGTCCCACTGAATTATTTTTTTTGATCCTTTTTTTTCTTATTTGTTTGGTTCTGTTTTTGGAACCATAATCTTATCGCAGAGGGGAGATGGGAGACAAAAACATTTCGAAAATAGAATCGTTATCGATAGAATTACAAATTATATAATCACCAAAAAACAAAAACGAAAAATTGTGCTAAATACATTTAGTAGGGCAAATTCGAAACAAATGGGTGAAATAGAAAATGATTTATCCAACGTTTTTTGTTTTGTTTGTTTGTTTGGGAGAGAAATGAAAATGAAGTTGATCAAACATATAATTCTAATTGAATGGAGAAATAACTTTGAATTTCTAATTGAAAATCATAATAATAGCAAAAAATGAAATCATCATCCGTTGCCAAAAACAAACAAAAACAAAACAAAAATGAACTCAATATGTTTTGAATTGGGTGTTGACCCGAACTTTGGTTATAGAAAGGCTAAACAGAATTTATCCAGTACAAAATGCAGAATAAACAACAGAATCGATTCGAATAGAATAATAATATTCATTTGTCATTGACAAAATGGGCAGGGGCAATAAATTAGGTTATTGTTATATTTATTCTCATATTTTCAAACTGGCATAGTATTGATATTGGGGAAAAATAATAATGAGAGCAAATTATCGCCTTCAATTTTAATGCTCCTTTCAACAATAATAACGCCCGAAAACCCCACAAAAAAATAAATAATTTTCCAATGATGATCCACAACTATATTGGAATGATTTTACTCTGAAAAAACTAATATCATATACATAGAGAGATAAAATAAAAATCATTAAAAATTAATTTGAAAATTAACTATGTAATTACATTACAGTTTGTTATAGATAAATAGATTTTGTAGAAAGGAAGAAAAAAACCAAACGTTAACTATCGCATCACGTACGATTTTCTCGAATATTCTCTCTTTCTTTTTCTTCCAGTCAATATTCTGGCTGTGTGTTTTTATTATTGTTAGGCTATAATATTAATGATTATTATGGCCATCATCAAATAAGAAAAAAAGGGTGAACGAAAAAAATCACTTGGCACCAATCCCCGATCATCATCACATTATAATAAACAAGATAATTTTCATCCCTGGCAGAAAAGAATCGTTCAATTTCATGAAATCAATAAAATGACAAGCAAAATCAATTTTGATTCGATGATAGGATTTTATGTTTGAAAAAGAGAATCTTTTACTTTTGACGCATTTCCACTATGGCAGACTATTTTTATTTTCCATTTCGACGACGGTTATCGAATGAAAATGTCAATCCAGAGCCATCACCACCAAATAACATTTCAAAAAATACGGTCAGAATAAATATTTACATTTTTTTCTGTTTAACGGTTTCAGATTTCCAAAAATTAATCCAAAAATAGAAATTTGGCTAAATAGTCAAATGGAAAAAGACAAAACAAAATAAAAAGCTCTAAGCTTTGCAGCTAAGCTAAACAAAACAACAACAAAAATTGAATTTTGAGTCGGCGATTCAACCGAAACAACCAAATCAAAGATAACAGATGAAAATCGGTCAATGCAAAATGTCAAATGAATTTATTATTTATTGATGTTTTAATTCAAGGAGAAAAAAAATTTCCAAAATGCAAATTTGGCTAAACGAAAAAGGATCAAATTTCTGTGAAACAAACGCATTTAACAACGAAAAAAATCTATTTTAAATCGTAGAAAATCGGATGATGGGAATTTATTTTGTGAATGGGGATAAACAAGAACCGACACTTGAAAAATTTTGGTAAAAATAACAAAACTGAGAGAAAAAAATTAATCAATCAATTTTAATCAATAACTAATTTGTACGGAACATTGATTGATCACAATACAATCAAATTATACAACAACTTTGAAATTTTCATGTTTTCAAATTTTTGTTTGATAAAAATAGATTATATAAATCAATGATAAGGAATTGAACCAAAAATACTGAAAGAATTTTTTTTTGCTCGGAAATATATCATTATTTAAAAACCAGACAAAGAAGCAGAAAAGTTTAAAAGTAAAGTAAAGTTTCTTTTACTTTACTTTCAGTATCAAAAAAATGAGACATTTTGAAGAATTTTTTTTCATTTTATTTATACATTCGCATCACACTGAATAAGAATTGAAAAGAATTGAAACAGAACGAACAGAAAAGAAAATGAATGAGATTTTTGTGCAGTTTTTTTTCCAACAGAAAAAAAAGTTTTCCAATAAATTTATTGTGTGATGCATGAGATGTGTGTCTGTGTGTTATGGATTAAAAACTTGAAAGAAAAAGCATTGGTGGAAGGCGAGAAAAAGAAAGAAGAAAAACATTTGACGAATTGAACTTTTAACTCTGTGAAATGGTCAGTGTTTATTATTATTATTAATATTTTCTCCGAAAAATTCAATTGAAAATGAAAATTCAACTTTTTCCTGAAAAAAGTTTTGAGATTCACGTTCATCAATTGAAGAGAGGTGATGGAAAGTGTGTGTGGCAATTATCAAAATGATAAATCTTTTCGTTCAATAAAGTTGTGTGTTTGTTTGGAATAATGTATGTGTGAAAAACAATAATCAAAAAAATGAATTGAATTCATAGATTCTATAGACATAGAAAAATAATACAGCAAAAATGAATGAATGAAAAGACCAGGCAAAACAAAAAAATAAAAATACAAGTTCAAAAATAATGATAATAATTTTTTCGAATTTACAATATATTTTTAAAAGCAAGATAATAATAATATATTCTTTAATTGAAAAATTAAAAAAAATGTTTTGAAAATATAAATATTGATAATGATAATCAGAATTAGAAAATCACAGATTTTTCATAGAATATGAATTTGCCGAATGATAAATGATGAGATGAATTGTTTCAAACGTGGCTGATTGACTGACTAATTGAACTAATCCTAATGGAAATGTTTAATTTAAGAAAAAACCATTCCAATCTAGCACTTGAAATGTATTTTTTGATGGGATGGCACTTGCTTCATTTTCAAAAAAGTAAAGATTTTTTGAACTTAAAAATGGCAATTTTTCATTGATTGTTGTTGTTGTTGCATATCAACAGTAGTTGTTATTAATTCTGAATGTCGATATTGTTGTTCAGCTGATACTGCATTTGTCGATTCTGTTGATGAATTGGATATTCTTCTTTGCTGCTGTTCTTGATTAGCTTTCAATGTATGTGTTGGTGATGATGTTGATGATGATGATGCGGAAGATGAAGCGGATGATGAATATGTTAATACACAATTTTTATCATTACGAAATGGAAATGATGAATGATGATGCTTATTGAAATTATTTAAAAATAAACGTTGTTTATTGATTGACGGACCTAATACCGATAACAATACCGGTAAAAATATCAGGCTATGTAATGTACCAAATAATATGATACCCAAATACATTCGGAAATAAAATACCCGAAATATTTTTGATTTAGCGAACGCTAAAATCAAAATACCACAATCAGTTAATGTAATTCCGGATAAAATCTGTTCAATTTGAATGTTGAAATAAAAAAAGATTTTGAAGAAACTTTTCATAAAAAAATTCAAGATACATACTGAACTGCCCATTTTTTCCAAACTTTCTTTTGCACGTTGTATACGTGTCGGTGCCGAACAAATTGAATAACAACGTACCAAATGTGAACAAAATTCAACGGAAATACCAACACCCTATATTGTTTTTGGGAAAAATGGCAAATTAAATTTGAAAGCCAAATGCAAAATTCGAGAAAAAACTCACAACAACTAAATTGACTAATGATATTGCATTCAATGATATTTCCCACCAATACATCATTGCCATTAAATCGACAATAATCATTAGTATGGTAACGGCAACAATCAATGCGGAATAAAAATCCAAACCCAAAAATAAATATGTAACAATAAATATAGCCAGAATCGATATGCCTAAACTTTTGATTGTATCAGGCCACATTGTTAGATATTGTTCATAGAAAACATCCACTACACTATATGGACGAACAACAGCCTGGGTACCGGTTGCATTTTGCAGTTTTTCCGTCAACATATCAGCAATTTCTCTTGATGAACGTAATGATTCATAAAAATCTTCCGATGTTTTCAGCACGCTTCGATAAACTGATAAATAGGTTGCTGTTTGGAAATGAAATTAAGAAAATTAAATTTTAAAAATTAAAAAAAAATTATCAGTTCAGATCGGTTTGTTTCGATGAAAATGAAAAACGAAGCATACTTGAAATTTCGATATTATATTGATCTTCTAACCATTCATAACGAACAGCATCATCAAATTGGCCAAGACCGGCTTTAGCACAATCCGAATCCGGTGCCTGATGTAAAAAGAATGGTGCATAACGAATGAAATCTGATCCACTTGGCCAACTTTCTTTTGTCCAGCACATTTTACAATCGGAACCTTTTGAAAAACCAAATTAATTTTAAAAAATCCATAAAACAGAAAACTTACGATCATCAAGACTGCATTGTTCATCATGTGTTTGATTATAGGATTTTTTATAACAACAATTTGAACTTTCCAAATATTCAAAATAGCTATCGATCCATGATACGGGTTTGGTTTGTATATAAGTCCTGAAAATTCAATTAAAACAAAAATCAATAATAATTCATCAATAATGTGTTTTTTCACTTACACATTTGGTCGTTTTGACAGCATTCCCAGTATTGACGGTAGTGAATTTGGATCACATTTATTCTGTGTACATAGGATACGTTGAACTTTTGGATCTGAATAATTTAATCCTTCAGTAATCATAAAATAAGCTGGAGGTCCAGTAACAAAATATTTTTGATAAAAATTAAAATAATTTATCATATAAGAATCTTCAGGCATTGTAAGGTCTTGTTCCAGACCGATATGTATTTTATCCAGAACGGCAAACGATGAACAAAACCATGCACCAAATATTAACAGAATTATCATACGAACTTTATCACGTAATAGTGCTTCGGAATAAAAATCTTTAAATAACAAATATAGAACACTTTCTTTCGAGAAATTATCCAATTCATGACGCTTTTTCGATTGTTTTATACACCAAACAATATCCAAACGATGATCCAATTGACGCTTGGTATCCAATGTAAATAAGCCAAGAAAACAAGTCATTTGTAGAAAAAAATTTATTATCAATGCAACTGCAGCATATAATGCAAACATTCGCACGGCAGGCATTTCGGTCAGTGTTCCAATGAAAAAACATGCACTCATCGATAATGATGACAGTAACATACTTGGTGCAATTTCACCAACAACTCTTCCGATTTGATCGACTAATGTTTCCGATTCTTTACGTTTATCACGTTGAAATGATTGTACCAATATGAATATATTATCAACACCCACAGCCAAAACTAAAAATGGTATCACTTCAACAATAATCAACGTTGCTGGGATGTTGAAATAAAAAAATAAACCTAATGATGCTAAAACTGATAGCAATACGACGGCAACGCCAACAAATCCTAATGTAAATCTTGCTGTCATTAGAATTGTTGAACATTTGTCCAGATCACCAAGTGCTAATAAGATATAGATAAACATTATCAGATAACTAACAGCAACTGTTACAATATCCGATTGACTTTGCCGATCTAATTCATCTTCAACTGAACGTTCAGCTTTATAAGCCAAGTTCAATAGATTATATTTATTTGTTTTGGTTACATTTTCCAATAACATTAGGAATTCTTTTTCCCATAAATTTGCCGGAATATTTTCCTTCGGATCATTATGATTGACAACAGGTACGGTTATAATCAATGCTTTTGCTTCTAAATATTGATCATTTTCAAATCCACCCAATGCAACGCCTGGATATGGCAATGGTATATCATTTTTACCAAAACATTTTGGATTCATTCCATTTCTAATTGGACAAAAACGAGAGAGAAAATGTAACAAAATCAACTTGAAAAACCAATAACAACTTACTCAACACAATTCTGTATACGACGAATATAATCAGGTCTTCGAATTTGTTCAACATTCTGACCAAAATAAGTAAAAATACTTTGCATGGCACAAGAAACACTTAGTGGTTTATAGCAAATATCTTCTAAATGTATTGTTTGATTTTGGCCATTTTTTCGGTCAAAATATTTAGCTGTTAAATGTTTAATATTATCATAGAGATCAAATGCTTGTAACATGAATTGTTGTTCAAATGCTGGACCAAATTCAATGAGCGCATTACCATCATAATTTGTATAATTTGCCATTGTAAATGGTTGTAGGTTTTTTGGTTCAATAATCACTTGTTCGATTCGATAAAACTTCCAAAATTTTTCATTGAAATATTCCATATCATTACGTGCTTGACTACCGGCCGGCACCCATAGATCAACCGGATCGGTCGTCACTCGATAATGTGTAAAAACACCTGCAGCCAGATACAAACTAATCACAATCGAACCGATTATTATTGACCATGGATTACGGGCAACAAATACACCCCATGATCGAAAAATTTGTTCAAAAAATTGTTCCAAACGTATTCCCAATGCTAGATTGACCGTATGCAAATGTTCCAATGGTTGCATAATACCCATCTGATTACATGGATTAATACGATCAACAAATTTATCAGATTCTAATTCCGGTGTTCCGGCTGCCGATCTTGATGTTGATGATGATGATGAACCAAGATATGTTTCTTCTTGTTGGTGCGGTTGTGAATTTTCCACTTTTTCACCATCAACACTGAATTCGGTTTCAGAAACTAAAAAAATGAGAGAAAAATTAGTCAAGAAAAAACAAATGCCAACAGAAAAATAACTAACCATCATAGGATGATTTTTCTCTGGTGTTAAATATTAGAAAATAAACCAAAACAACAATAACAATAAATATATATAAAAATAGACCAAATGTTGCACAACCACTTAATTTATAAATAGTGAACGATGAGGAATATTCTTGCAAATTAATAAAACGTGAAAGTCTAGATAGAAGACTGTTCAATTGTTGTTGTCCTTTTGACTCCAAACAAGCGGAACATTCTTGACAAGGACAAATAGCATCCGATGGCATACCAGGTGGAATTGAATTACAAGGTATAATTGGAGGATTCATTGGTTCAAATACACTTTGATTATTGACCAATATTTTTTCAACATCATCGGTAAATTTATAATTAATTTGAATCGGTGCATAACCACCATTATCAGCTGAAATACCCAAAAATGAGATCCATCGTTCACCATTACAATGTTTCGATCCATGACTACCACACATTAAATCCAATGCATAAAGCCCCGCAGATAAACCTTGAACATCTGTGAAGGAAATCGATAAATAGAAATCAATCAAATTATCGATAAAAACTTACTTTTACAAGATTCATAAAGACCATCGGCAAAATTTTTATTGATAAAATGCGTCATTTCACGTATCTTTTCATACGATTGATTAGCAATCATGACTGATTCAGTTTTATCGACACGTAAAAATTTATTCTGATTTGGTGAACAAACAAAGTTACAAAATAAACGGCGAAAATTGTAAAAACAAGATGGACATCGGCTAATACCCATTTGTTTAGGCATATCATAACTAATACGAAGTTCATGTAATCCTTTCATATTACAGCAAAGTTTGGGTGATTCACCTGGTTGAAGATTTTCCAAAAATTCTGGACAAACATCACGTATTAAATTAAGCTCTTCAATTGTTTCAAATGATTCTGGTCTAGTATTACGTGCACAAGGTATATCAACATCACCAGTAAAACCCCCTTTTCCACAAGACATACGACTATCTGATACACAATAGCCATTTTCATGATCTTCCAATGTTGGTTCGATTTCCGGATGAATAACAATAAATTTTTCCACATCAATATCATCAATATCATTTCCATTGGAATTTTCATAATCATATTCCATTGAATTTTCATCATAATCATTATTGGGGGATAATTTATTTTCTATCGATAATGATGATGAAACTGTATTCATTGAAGTTGTTGTTGTTGCATTATTATTATCAATATTTATTTTCCTAGATGATAATAATGAAGATAATGTTGTCGTCGTTCCATTATTCGAATCGATATGGGTAATATTTTTATTGAATGCAACTGCATTCTAATTTGGTTAAATGAAACAAAAACAATGAATTTGGTTTGTTTGTTTGATTAATTAATTAAACTTATATCAGAAAATAATAATAATGATGTTTATTTTTAGATTATATGTCTGTGTTTGTTTCAACATGAAAAAAACTAAAAATAGATTCAGAAAAAAAGATGATGGCATATTCACGCAATAACAATGTTTTTTGGCAATATTACATATTTATCCGGATAACTAACTGAACTAAATTTGTTTGTTTATTATTCAGAAAAAAAAGACTTTCTCCATGGCTTTTAAAATCATATATTTGCTTCAAGTTCATCCTAATTATCATATGCTAATCTTAGAGAACCAGGAATTGGTGGCTAAACAAAAAAAAACATTGAAATCATCAACATTTTTGAAAGATCAAGATCAACATGTCAAGGACAACGGCAACAACAATTGCATCACATTGTTTATAGAAATCTTATCTTGAATCTATTGAAGAAAGAAAAAAGGATAGATTTTTTCTTATCTAATGAGAATGAGAAATTGAAAGAAAAAAACTCGACAATTGTTATGGTGAAAAAACGTGTTTTTTTTTTTTGCAGCCGAAAACGTAAATGCCATGCCCTAATCAAATAGAATGACATAGAAAAAACTCAATGAAACATTTCACAAAAAAATTTGTAGTTTCTTTCTTCATCACCATCATTTCCCTATTTTAGCGGTGCAATTGAAATTAATTTGTTTCAAGGTTGAAGTCTGTATGTGGATATAACTCATTCTCTCGCTGATTGACAATGTCAATGTCAAAACATCATCACAATGACAACAACCGATTTAGACTAGAAAATCGATCTAATTAATTAATTGATTCATTTACCTGAATGAATATCGATGTAAATAATATCAATAACAATGATGATGATGATAGGAATATTGAACGATATGATGATTTATATAACATCGTAATGGTCATCGATGATGATGATAATGATCGCAGTTGATGATTATCCATTTTGTCGAATGAATGTTGTTTTCGTTGTCGCTGTTTATGATATGCCATTTTTTCGTTTTATTATTGTAGTCGTCGTCAATTGATAATGATGATTGATGACATTCAAACAAACCTAACAAACCAAACTTGATAATAACTTTATTATTTTCATTTTTTTCTGTCCGAATTTACACAATAATCAATCAATCAAATTAGTGTTTGATCTTTGTTTGTTTGATGAATTGTTGTTGCTGTCCTCGTTGTTTGTAATTTGGGTTGGATGGAACTAATAAAATGAATCAGAAAAAATATCACCGAATCAAATTAGTAAAAACAAAATACAATTTTAAAAAATGATGCGGATGATGATAATGATCAAAAGTAGAGAAATAAATGAATTTGTTGAACATCTCATAAGCAACTGTGATGATTAACAAATAAAAGGTCAAAATAGATGGATAATTTCATCTCTTGTTTGCTATTTTTCAAAATTGGTTTGGTTGGTTTGGATGATGCTGAAGATGATGAAGCATCACATCGCATTGCATCAATCAATCAAAATATGAAATGAGTCATATAGACACACACGCACATAGTTTTGAAAGAAAAGAAAAAAATAGAGAAAGTGAATTCAAATTTTGTTTCTCTTTCTCTTTTTCTGTTATTCAGATTTTCTTTCTTTTCTATCTTCATGGTATGATCAATGTGTGAAGTCGCACCATTCATTTATATCTAATGAAAGAGTGTCGTTTTTGAAAATCGATTCAGAAAAAATTCCTGATAATTTAATTCATGATCACGATTCGTTATCGATCGATCAATGTACTATTCGAATCGATAAGTATGTGGAATCGGATATAGGGCATTGTTGAATAATAACTGTTTTTCATCATCATCGGAAAAATAGAATGTATACCATCAATATAATGACATTATGATGGGCTATTGAAATTATGTCATCTTTCTCACATTAAAATATGAATTAAAAGTCCTTTCCCTTAAATTTGGCTCCGAAGAAAAGCAACCTAACCTAACTGAGCTATAAATCATAGTGACAGAAAAAAGGTTAAAACAAGGAAAAAACAATTCATTCATTCATTTTATTAAATTTTTTCGTCTAAAGTAACAAAAAAAATTATCTTAAGTACTTGTATCCACATGGTATTTAAGATATGACAGTTAAGCAAAAAAACAGCTTGTTAAATTTGGCAAAAAAAAAAATAAGAAGAAGAAAAGGGCATCGATCAACATAACACAGTCATTCAAACATCTAAAATTAATGGATAATATTTTTTTGTGAAACAAGTTTCAAAAAAACTCATGAAAAATTATTTAATAATAAAGTCGACCTTGAATTTTGTTTGATAATACTATTTCAATAAATAAACAAGGAAGATTTACAAAAATCAATGACGAATAACAATAATAGATAAAGAAAGAAATAAACAAGGCCAAAAACATAAATGAATGAAATCCAATTATACACACTATGCTACAATGATGATGATGATTATATAATCATATCTTTTTTTAATCAAATTTCATCCATTCAAATCTATCAAATAAATGAATGAAATGTTAAGTTAAAAGGAGAAATCTTGACATGGATCAAAAACATCATTATTATTTGGGAAACAATATTGAGAGAAAACAATCGATGCTGGATCAAATTTCGTTGGATGCATCACACACTGAGATAGCGACATTTATCATATCGATTGATACATAGTATTTGATATGGAGAGAGTCAAATGGAAAAACTAAATAGAAATATGGAACATGTTCAAATTAAATTATCATCCAAATGGGGAACAGGCAAAAACAACAACAACTAAAATATATTTCAAGGTTTTGATGTCAGCTTCCTAGCTTTTTCATCATCACTATGTCAAATAACTTTATAAAAGGATGCTTAATGAAAAAAATGATAACTTTTGTTTATTTTTTTGACAAATTCGGGTTAATTACTAAAAATTAATGAGAAAAACGAAAATCGATTTGATGACCTCGATTTTTGTTGAAATCAGGAGATAAATTTTTTTTGGATTGACGAAAAAAATTTCACATCAAGGTTTTTTCCAATCTGGAACAACTGACAAAAAATCGACACGGACAATTTGAAAAGGAAGACAATGATTGTCTTACCTTATGTTCCAAATTCTGGAAACAGAATCGATCGATCTTGATGAGCAAAGAATTTAGACTAAATTTAGACTGAAGAAATCGATATAAACCAGTAAAACAATTCATTATATCGTGACTCAAGGATCGAGAAAGAGAAATGATTGATTGATTTCAAAATGAAAGCAAAAAGAAAATTCTCGATATAATATTTGTATTGTGTTTGTCACTCATCATACAGAAAATCGATCGATTCGAAAAAGCTAAAAGATTCAAGGATTTGATTCTGATATTCTTTATCGAGCAGAAAAAAAGAAGAAAATCAATTCAAATTCAAGGCAAAGCAATCAACACATTCGATTGATTTTTTCCGTTTTGTTGCCCCTGCTGTTGTCAGCTTGGTTGGTTGATTAAAAAAGAATTAACAAAAAATACAATTAATTAATCAATGGTGGTATCCATAGAGAAATACTTTTCTAGTTGTGTTGTTTCACAGAATTGTCTTTTTGACCTTGCGATTTTATATTGCAATTGGGAAAAATTCTCCAAAGAAATTCTTTTCTTTTTTCAAGGAAAATTCATGATTGCTACCCTCCCCAAAATAATGAGAATTTATTATGATAAATTCCAACAACAACAACATCATTTACATAATAATCATCAATAAAGAATTTCAATAATGAAAAATTGACAAAAGCCATCAGTTTTTCTGTTGTCGCTGTTGAACATCATTATCAAGATATAATTCTGGAATGTTTGTACAAATGAAAAAGTCATCATCATTATTTGACCAGCAGCAAGAAAAAAACTGTTACAATGATGATTTTTCATTTTTATTTATCTAAATTTCAAATTTATAAATTTTTTTCATTTCGTTCCTGTATAATAATCATTTCAACCAACAACAAAAAACTTGAAACATGACTTGGCAGATATTGTAGCAAACAGGCAGAGAAACACACACACAAAACGATCATGTGTGTTTGAAATTTGGGTGTAGCAAAATTTTGGTTTGAAAAAAATAATTCTCATCATCATCATTATAATCATAAATGATTATGATGGCTACACAAAAAATGATAATAATAATAATGTTTTGAATATCAAAAAAATGTCCAATCAATCAATCGAATGGTAAAGGTAGAAAATTCAACAAGAATATATCTTTACAAACATACCTTTAATAATAACAAATAACAAATGATAAACGGAAGAATAAAGAATTTAATAAAATCTATAATTCTAGAATATTCTATAATTTACAATAATGAATATTCACTATGGGAAAAGGAATTTTCAAGCCCATCCCAAAATCAATTCATAATAATTTTGAATAATGAAAAAAACAAAACAAAAAATCAAATTGACTTTGTTCAATGAAAAAAACTAGACAAAGAATTTTACCTTTTTTCACTCAAACGATAAATGAATGTTGATGGCGTCGTTTTCTTTTTTCGGTTGTCGACGGTTTGGATGATGATGATGAATTTGCAGAAAAAAATTCAAATTCAAAAAATCAACAACAAAACAAAACCAGATTAGGAATTGGATTTTTTTTTTGAAAAAATAATCCAATGTGAATGATGATCACAAATACGTCAAACAGCAACTAGCTTTGCTTAGTTAGCTTGAATCGAATCAAATCTGATGTAGCAATGTAAAGAGAGGAAAAATGAAAATACTGAAAATCAAATTTTACCACCAGGATGATGATAATAATTTATGTAATGGTTATGTGTAGGATATGACAAAGACAATGATAATTTATTGAAAAAAAATCTTCTTCAAATGAAGATATTCAATAAATTTTTCTTGAGAAAAAAATGTCTGAAATCCAAGTTTGGTCATTTTTGGTTGAACAACAAAAACAATATTAATAAATACGTTGTTGAAACTTGTTTCCCTTGAAATTGTTCTGTCGTTGTCATTGTTAACGATAATGATTGTATTCTGTTGTTTTATATCATTTCGAATTGAATTTGATATAAAGTACATTCATTGTTGTTGTTTGTCAACACTATTGATGATGATGATCATTTCAAATATTTTTTTCCCAATTAATTGCAATCGATTTCCTTTCAATCAATCAATGAAATTGAAAATAAATAGTAAAGTTATGACGAATGATGTAGGATGTTTGTCATCAACTATACCTAATCAAAAAAACATCAAAAGGAAAAAACCAAAATCAAAATTCAAATTCAATTAGCAAATCAATCAATTAATAATAATAATGATGGTGATCAAAATTTACCTTGTTTCTTTTTCAATTGATTTGAAAAATAAGCTCGATCGATTAAGCTGATGATGATATTTATGAATTATAACAATTATTCATCGATAAACGTTCAAATCAAATCAACAAAATTCACAGTGATCATCTCACATTTTAAAAACAAAAAAATCACATACATGGATAGAAACAAAACAAAACAAAACTTTTCACAATATTTTTCATTTCGCCATTGAAACTATGGTGAATCCAATGGTAAACTGGGCTTTTTTCAATGCTCTCTCTTCGTTTCGCTTTTGAATATTAACCACATAAACACACCACACCACAAACAGAAGATATATTCAAGTTTTGTTATGTTTCGTTCTCTCTGTCTCTCTCCCTCTTGTTCTCCTTTCTAGTTTTGTCTTTTGCTAACAACCACCCGAAAACATTGACAAATTTGATGGAAAAACAAAATTGAAATATGAATTCTGTTGCTGATGCTTTGTGTGGTGATTGGATGTTATGTTATGAATTGAGATGAAAAAGATGATGCGGCTTTTTGATAATGATGATGATGCTCCAATGTTTTTTGACAACATAACCAACCAATCAATTGACAAATAATGTCAAAGATATAATCATTGGTTCGTTTGGTTGTTTTCGATGAAATGATTCAAACAAACAGTAAACACAAACACACAGCATTACAATATCGCAATATTCGCAACTGTTGGCCAAAATCAACAACAAAACAATCGTTGCGCCGAATCCAATTCCATCAACCGAAATAAATAAATAAAATGAAGATTCATTTCAATGATAGGCGAAAAAAATTCTTTAGTGAAATTTCGAGTCATGTTGCCCGAGTTTGCCTGTTTTATTTTGGTGCAATGGCAATGATGATGATGACGCCGGGCGTTCGTTGTTTGTCGTCGTCGAAAAAAATATAGCCAAATTGTTGATGGCAACGATGATGACGCCGACGCCGTAGTTTATCAACAACAACAGAAAAAATATCATTAAATTTTGGCGGCCATCATTGGTGATATATATTCCATTCATACGAAATTGAAAACAACAACAAAAAAACTCGTCGTCGTCGTCGTTGAAGAGTCGACTCTCAAACCTGATGCAGCTTCATAAGTCATCATCATTAACATTAACATTGGATATAATCCGAGAAACGAAAAAGAAAACAAACCCGGTTTTATTTTCTTTTTCATTATATTGGATATCCGATGATGATGATGATGCGGGTAATCATTCGGGTAATCATCATATTCATGATATTCAACATTCCGTTTTATTACCCGTCATAAATTTGAAGAAATTTGAGAATCAATATTGTTTAGTCAAGTTTGTGTAAATACCAGTTTTCTGGCACCATTGAATGGTTAAAATGAAAAATGGTGAAATGAAGTTATGTTATGCAATGTCAATCTATAGATAGGTTTTTTGATGAAAATTCCACATGTTTTTTTGGTCTTCATTCGAAAAAATCAATCGATCAAACGTTTATTTTTTTGGCTTGAAATTTAAATTTTGTTTTTTCCGAAAATAAACAAATCAAATTGAAAACTTTTTCAGGCAAATTTTTTATTCTTGACATCCACGAAAAAAACGAAATGAAAAAATATAAATTTTTCGATAGTTTTTTCTTCACCTAAACAACAAACGACAATGATAGGACAAATTTTGCAACAACAACAAAATACATACCCAAAATGTGAAAAGAGTTCATTCATCCACCCGAAATCGGTGGTATCAATGCAATCGTATCACCGGAATTAATTTCTACCGATTCATTTAACGATAAATATTTTAGATTCAATGCTATAGCGATAGTTTGTTCAATTGGTTGGAGTTGTGGCCACTTTATTTGGCATAAAAATTTTCGTAAATCATATGCTCGTGGCCACGATGATTGCAATGTTAATCGTATTTCACCACCATTATTCGATTGATCATTCGAAGATTCATTGACCCTTGAATGTTGTTGTAATAATAAATCCCTTGCACCGGCAAAAGCTAAAATCGATACTTCAACTTGATTGGGCGTCAAAATCGAATCCATCATCATAATTGCATTTTCAATAAGAAATTATTATTTTTTTGGTCGCTAATAAAACAAAACAAAAAATATTGACATCTGTGATACCATCATCACTATAATCGATAGTATCGAATTGAATGGATTATTTTATTGGAGGAAACACTTTACATTGTACGTTATTTGGGATTAATTTTTAATCAAATTATGATGATGAAATTACAATTGATTAATACAAATAAAGAATTATAAATAATAATTATATTTTCTTTAAAAATCCATAATCAATGTTTTTTAAAAATGATAATAATTATCTGCTGCTTACCAGCTAATGAATAGTGTGTGAATGTATTTACAAAAATTGTATTCCTGTTACAAGTTTTATTCAATTTCAAATAGGATTTGTGCCAATCTAGATAGATGATGTTCAAAAATTTCAATCAATTAATATGAATGATGAGAATATATTCGATGTGGGTGTGTGTGATGCAACAATGTAGCAGCGATAAGAAAAAATTGTCATGTGTCAAATGTCACAATAATAATTATATATTTGTTTGTATGGAATATCATATGATATTGAAGAAAAAATTGTCAATTGAAAATGCAAAAAATGTAATGAGATGATTACGATGATGCGAATGAAATTGTTGCCATTGATTTTCTCGATATAATAATAAAAAATCATATTCGTGTCTTTCTCAGCACAAATAAATAAATATATTCAATATAAAAGAAATGAAAGGAAGATCCATGTTCACCATCAGTTTGATCATGATACTGTTGTCGATACCATATGTTCATCATATTTTAGTCCTTTTGTTATATTCAATTCGGAATATGGCATTTCAGCATTTTGATATAATTCAATGGCCATTTGTTTTTTCAAAACTAATAATGCATAAAATTTTTGTGCAACCTATGTTAACAACAAAAAAAGATTAATCAATTTCACCAACAAAGATTCATTCATTTTGAATACTAACCAATTTTCGTTTATTATTACGAACTAGATTTGTAAATTGTATATGACCATTATCATCCAATTGTACGGCCATATACTTTAGTAATAAATTCGAACGTTTTGTTCGTATACGTTCTTCATATTGATCAATTGTTTCATCTGGTAACATTTCTTCGGCCTGAAATGGAAGAAGTTTTATTTTTGAACAAAATAACAAACATGAGTAAAACAACATACCGGTCCAACAGACATTGGTGCAGCATAGTCAAAAATATCATCCTCTTCTTCTTCATCACGTTCTTCGTCGGATTGTTGATCTTGTGGCAAAAAATTTTTATCAATATGATCCATTTGATAGCTGCCACCATCAACCCCGTGTAAATCATTGGAAGTATGATCACGAAATCCAGGTATTGAACTATTATCATTTAATAAATTACTTGAATCTATTACAGCCGATGTTCTCTCAGCATCAGTTCCAGAATGATTCAACTTATTTAAATCATATTTTGAATTTTCACGTTGCCTTTTATTTGAGATACCAATATCTTTATTTTCCTTGTCTTCCATTTTTTTACGTTTACGTTGTGAGGGTGCGGGTGATTGCATATTTTTCATTGAAATACGTGGTGTTCTTGGTGGTTGTGGTGATTCAGGTTGTTGTTGCTGATAATCATCATTGATTGGTTGTAAAGGATCCATCATCATCATCATCGATGGATCCGAGATACCATCACCATTCAATGTATGATGGCGACCAAATTCATCACCGTCAGCCAAAGGATAAATATTACGTTCATCAAGCAGATCATCTTCTTCGTTCAATTCTTCATAACGATTTGTTATTAAATTTCTTGAATAATAATGAAACAATGCTTTAGCCGAAATGCAACGTTCAGGTAATGTAAACAATTTATCACTTAGACCAGTTTTTTTCCAATTCATTAGCATTTTATTCGGTGGTGCAAGATCTAAATTCGTTACAATATCTGTTGTATCGGATAATTGTGCTTTCATTTCTTCGCCGGATAATGTTTTCACTTCATCAATAACCATGCCAATTTTCTTTCGTCGTTTACGTTTTTTATCCAATACACCTGTCTGTGGGTCGATTGGTTCCAATATCATTGTATTTTGTGATAATTGATTTGCATCTTTTGGATCTACTATTTGATTTGGATCATCATTCGCTATATCATCATTATTATTCAATTGATTTCCCACAATAGTATTATCAGCAATCGAATTGAATGGATCAACATCACCTAATGTAGAATCAGGACTTGATGCACCGCCAAATGAACCGGGCACACCAAAACTTTCTGCATCACTTGCATCCGACATGACTGAATGTGGTCTTTCCGGCTGTTCATGTTGCGATTGGCCACCATTTTCAATGTTGTTCAAAGCGTCTTTATTTCCATCCAAACCATTTTCCATATTCAAATCATTTTTATTTAGATTATCGGGCATTGGCATATTGAATACATCATCTGCATCAACATCATCAACAATACCGACACCAAGTTGGCCACCAAAACCATCATCCAATGCAGGACGATCGAACAGATCGATGTTATTGTTATTTTTCAATGATATGCCACTATCATTCAATGATGTATGATCTAAAGTAGAATCTTTGATATTGATCGATCCGCCACCAATCGAACCAATTTCACTCCAATCGCGAACATCATTCATCATTAATGGATCATCAACATGTATCGAACTAATATCCTCAACCAATGTAATATTGCGAATATTGGCTGTTGTTGTTGGTGTTGTTTCCAAATGTAATTGTGGTTCGGCCATCAAATCAAAATCATTAATAAAATCAAACATTTCGGGCAATGTAATTGCACTGATTGCAGCTTCAGTTTTACCATCCGGTAGATCGACAACACCCGGTCGAAATGCTGATTTAATTTTGAATGCAGCATCTTGACAATCTTGTAGCAGATATAATGCTTTGCGTGAATATATTCGTACAATACCAAGCAACAAATGGGACGATGTTCGTAATGATAATTTTATCTTTTCGGGAAAATCATTTTGAAAAAGTAAGTAAAAATCAATTTTCTCAAAAAAAAACTTACTTTTGGCTGAAGTATTGAATCAACACTTTCGACGATATTTGTTTCAAGAATTTGTGCTTTTGTTATTTTTTTATCCCAATGTGCTGCCAACCAAACACGTGCTAATGGGCCTTTTTTACCCAATACAAATACCGAATAGAACATTTTGTTTGTTTTGTTTTTTCAAAATATAAATATGACTATAATTTTTCTACAATAATCAAAGTTTTTATTTGATTGATTTCATCGGCTCATCGATAATCAATCAATCAATGATGATAATATGATCGTTGAACGTTTAGATGTCGTTTATCTATTTTGAAAAGAAAAAATATTTGGAAAAAAAATTCCATTGAATAAGATTAATTCAAAACAACAAAACGAAAAATAGCAGAAAAAAATTTGCCGCCAAAAATCAAAAAGCCGCGCAAAAAAAAACAAATATTTTTCTCATTTTTACAAGCGGCATAGCTTATCATCAGTATCGAACGAAAAAACGTGTAAAGCACGTAATGAGAAAAATAATGGGCGGTAACATAAACTGCTATTGGTCGAATTCAAAATAACCGCCATTGTTTAATAGCCAAACAAAATCATTTGTGTGAACCGTTGACGTTGTTGGTTGGGGCGACTCAAAATAATCCTAACGAAAGGACCATTCATAAAATCTATGCACAAAAAATATCTCAAGAATTTATTGTTTTTGAATATTCTTTACTTGAATTCTGATAATTTTCATTGGAATAATTAGATAGAGTGGAAACAAATCAAAAATGAAAAGATGATTGTGGACATACCATCAAACAGAAAACGATGATTAAATCTTGAACATCACCAATTTTATCGTTCGTTCAAATTCCGCGAATCGATAATCGAAAATGATGAATGCAACATAACGTTCAATACACACAACACACACATTTAGCTTTTCGAAAAAATTCGACAAACAGATTACAAGATTAACTAAAGGATTAACACACCAATGTTGAACATCAATACACATTCAACAAACAGAATCCGATGATTTTTTGTTTGTTCGGCATAAAAAGAAACTAAATGAATTCATTCAAGTCAGGTGATGATTATTCAATTTCGAGAAAACGAAAAAACAATAGAATAATTCTATTTAAACAAAAATCAAGTGATGCACACACACTATTCTTATTCCAAATTTTGGATGCTGTTGTTGTTGTTTTAAGCAATGAAAAAAACGATTTTTCCAAAATGATGAAAGATGCAATTTTGGCCAAACAAAACACAAATCTTTTTTGAAAAAAATATAATTTTGTTTTAATCCAAAACCGACTACGACGACGATGATCAAATGATAATCAAACAAACATACAAGGATGGCAAGCGGCGCAGTGTGGCGAGCAAACAAACCAAAACGAAAAAAAAATTACAAATTTCCTAAAAAAACCAAAACCCCAAAAAAAAAAAAATAAAAACGACGAGCAATGGAAGCAACGAAAAAAATCAAGAAAAAAAGGCAGGCAGGCAGGCTATACACAGAAAAATCAAAAAAAATGCTCGGTGTTTGATTGTGATAACACTGGAATGATGATGACTGTGGCTCGCCATTTCTCTCGAGGATATCAAACCTGCCTGTTTCTATAGATTTTTATTCTTACAAACGCCATTCCATAGATGGCAACATTGTAGCTATCGTTGGATGGGGTGGATAATAGAAAATGCCTGTATATTTTTTCGTAACACATTTTAATACTGCTTCCACATTGTGTGTATCACTATCATTATTGTAAGTGTAAGGGGTTCTGATTTCAGTTTGTTACTCTTCGAAGAAGAAAAAGAAGTAAAATATGGCGGCATGTTTTAAAAAGTTAGTTACTAAGAGGTACAAAAAAATCGCCCATGCGCAGTTCAACTATTTTTTTAACCCCCGTTTCACAATCCAAAAGCAAAAAATAAAATTAGGATGTTGTTTTTCAAAAAAAAAAAATTAAGTTTTTGTTAAAATTTAATTGATTGAAAATTTAACAAATTAAATAATTGTCTACAGTTGGAAATGATTTTTCGTTTTTTGCCAAAAATATTCCAGAATTTTCCATTTTTCCCCTCTTCCTCTCTCTCTAATGAGTTCAATTTTTTTTTTGAAAAAAACTAACGCACAACTATCGATACCGCTGTTCCAAAGTATCGATTGTTTTTTTTCATTGTGTGTCTGTATGCGTGTGTTTGCTAATTTGCTGTGTTGCTGTGTGTGTTAAACTTTTTCTTCATCATCATCTTGAATGAGTTTCTAATTTTTGTTTTTTTTTGATTTTGTTTTTAATTAAAAAAATCAATATCGAGCTCATATCGAATTGTGACACTTTTTCTTTTTTCTCTCTTGGTTCATCTCGTCGAACAAGCATTTGTTGATTTCCTCTTCCAAATCGAAAAAACCAATACAAACAACAACCAAATCGAATATAATGGCCGAAGACGCAAAGGAAAGTTCACCGGAATATATTAAAATCAAAGTTGTCGGACAGGATACAACTGAATTACATTTTCGTGTAAAAAAAACGACATCATTTTCGAAACTGAAAAAATCCTATAGCGATCGAGTTGGTGTACCATTGTCATCATTACGTTTTCTATTTGATGGCCGCCGAATCGATGATAGTGATACACCACAATCATTGGAAATGGAAGAAGAAGATGTGATAGAAGTGTTTCAGGAACAAACTGGTGGTTCAAATCAACCTCGATCATCATTGATTTTTGTTTGAATCCAATGGACACCAAATCGAAAAGCAGAATTATGAAACAAATTTCTTTTTTCAAATTAAATAAATTGTATTGGCACCATCATCATTTCATCATCTATTAATCATCATTGTTCTTTTCATCGTCATTTACAAATTTCAACAAAAACAAACTGTCATTTTCACACAATTAATCCCTCATACACATACCAATTGTATTCGTTTCGAAACAAAAACAAACATTAATGTTTTCAATTTTGCAAAAACAAAAATCCAAGATTCATCACATTAACCACATTTTGTAAACCATTACAAAACAAGTGAATTGTTTTTCTTTTTATTCTTTTATCATTTCATTTCCATTTTGGCAAAGTTGATACAAGTAAATAATTGATAATAATAATTATAAAAATTCAAGTCTTTTTTAAATTTCGATACTTTGGTCTTTGTTGAGTGGAACATTTTCAATGTTTTCCCACTTGATATGATAAATATTGATCGATAAATGCAAATGCTTTACGTGGAATCATTCTGAATCGATTTTCAAGGGAAAAAATTAAAATTGAAAAATGTATTTTGTTTTTTCTCCAAAAAAACTTACTTTTCAATCAAAATTAACCAATAGGTATATGATGGAATGGTAATCAAGAATGTTGATGATGGATCTGATTTTCGAATAGTATCGATAATTGTTTTGGCAACTTTATCCGGTGATAATATCGGTAATAATGATGAGAATCGGGTTGTTGGATAACGAAACATTCCGGTTGCAATTGTTATCGGACAAACAGTTGTCAGCCGGATTTGTTGATCAAGATTCAATTGTCGTAATTCACAATCAAATGCTGTCATCATTCCAACAACGGCATGTTTTGCAGCGCTTTAGAACATTCGATTCGAAAATGTATCCAAATTTTGAATGAAAAACGAAAAAACTCACCAATAATCAACAAGATTTGCTTTGCCAGATAATCCGCATGCCGACGCAATTGCCACAATATGACCAGTTCCACGATCAATCATACCTGGTAGAAATTGTTTTATCAACCAAAAATGTGCAAAAACATTCACATCAAATGTTCGTCGAATGTCTTTGGCTTCCAATTCAAGAAATGATTTACATTGAACAATTCCAGCATTGTCTATTGGTTGAAACAAATTAGTGAATTCCCATTAATCGATTGATTATGACTTACTGATCAGAATATCAACACGTCCAAAATGTTTAAGAATTTGACCACAACAAAAATCTATATCCGAGCTATCGGACAGGTCACATTCATAACCAATAATATCAGCATTTGGTGATTCAGTTTTCAATCGTTCAATTAATTCATCATTACGATTACGATCGATATCGATTAATGCTAAACGTACGCCACCCAGACGATTTAATCGCAATGCCATTTCTCTACCCAAACCTTGTGCACTACCAGTCAGAACAATAACTTTTCCATAAAAATCTCGGGGTTCATTCTCCGATTCAAACCATGATCGAATAATTTCAAAATAAACAACCAAAAGATTCCAAATTAATAGGAAAAATTCTTTAATTCTCTCCATATTGATGATTATGAACGAAATGAAAATAAAATTTCAATCAAGTAACATTATCATTCGATGATGATGAGGATTTCGAAACTAATCGAACCATTGAAACGGACAAAAGTAGGTTGACGGTGATCGCCACAACATTACTATTGGAAAACTCAAAAAAAAACAGGATAACAAACGAAACTGGCCAAACAAGTTTTAATGTTTAATAAGTAAACCTTTCTTCAAATTAATTCATTCAATAAGATTATCATAAAATAATCTTTTTTTTTATTTTGGTTGATTTTCCTTTTCATTTTACAGTTATGTTTTTTGCTAGAAAAATATAGCATTTATTTTTTACTTGAAATCGAATCGTTAAAACTTTCGATAATTTCAAAAAAAAGTTGCAGGGCAGAAATAAACTTCCCTTTCATTATTGTTAGGCTCATATATTGGGCTATTTTTGTATGATGATGATTTTCAATTAACTCATAGCATAACATCCAGTGAGTGAATGAACAGAAAACCATGGCAAACCATCAACAACAATCGATGAAAATAACTTTGATCATTTGGTTGATTATAATTATTTGTAATAAATCATTATTGATTGATGGCAGCAATGATGGTAATTATCGTGATTGATTGTTATCGTTGTTTTTTCCTAAATCAATTAATTAATTTATTTTTTTTTAATTAATAAAGTTGGCTGGAAAATGGTAAATGGAATTGCAATGTCACCATCATCGAATCAAATGGAACTATTTCGTTCTAATCGTCAATCTAATGATAGCACTGATGATGAACCATGTGATACAACTGTTAATCAATGTATGAATTGGTGTGGTGAAATTGTCAGACGACCAGGAAAATGCCCCAATGGCCAAATGTGTTGTTTATTAATTTATTGATTTGATAAATTGTTATGTTATTGTTGTGTTGTTTTTGTTAAATTGTTGAAAAAATCGATGATAATAAAATTGTTGTTTTTGTTTACATGTTTGCATTTTGTCATTATTATATAGAGGGAGTTCTGTCAAAGAATTGTCGTCTATATAGTCATTATAGTCAAAATTGACTTTGATTTTGGAATTCTTTTTTCGGGAAGGAATGGAGGACACATCATTCGAACAAACAGCACAAAAAAGGACATCTCTCATCTCAAATTGTTTGTCTCAGAAACCAATAAAATGTAAGTTATCAATCGAATTTTTCGTAACATTTTTGTAAATTTTCTTTATGCAAAAAGGGATGATAAAAAACCAAATTCCAATTCCAATCAATCGGATCTACCAAAATCCACATATCAACGTCCAGCTGGTATGCAAAATCTATTCGGCCAAGTGGATGATGTAAAACAAACAATGCATCAAAATATGCAAGACATCATGGAACGTGGTGAAAAATTGAATCAATTAGAAGATACAAGTCGGGAAATGTTATCCGGTGCCGAAAATATGCGTAAAAATGTACGTGGAAAAAAGTGAACAAACAAATGAAAGTTTTACTTTGAAACATTTGCTAAATTAGAAAAAATTAGTTTTGAAAATTCAGTTTTTTTGAAAAAAGGGATCAAAAGAAGAAGAGAAGATTGCACAAAAAATTATAATCCAAAATATATATTTTTCTTTTCGGTTTCCGTGTTTGTTATTTTTTGTTTTTGAATTTAAAAAAAATGATGATGATTGTAAGGTAGTAAGGTAATGATGAAATTGAATAAAATGATGATGATAATATTACATTGAACAATATTTTTCCAAATTACAATGGTCTTGTTGTTGGCGTTGTTGTTGAAAATCGTAACGATGATGTTGATGATAATCCACCGGGTGATGGTGATCGGCTTGTAAATGGATGAAAATAATATCTAATAAAGAATAATAGGGCAAATGAAAAAGGTTTTACAAATGGCATATGATGAAATGATATAACAGAGATAGATCAATAGATAGATAGATAGAGAAACAAAGATAATCAAACACAACGAAAAAACAAAAATCGAAACAAAAAGAAGATTGATTTGATTTAAAATAATGGTTTATACTTGGATGCGGATGTGACTGATGTTTCAGCTCGGCCTTGGAAATGTTGTTGACCTCCATGTTGTTCCTTTTGATTTGCGATAATTTGAAAACAAATACAGAATTAGAATTGTAAAATGTGTCTGAAATTACGTTTTCTATTCTCAATACCTACTGCAGTACTGGCTGATGATGATTGTTGTTGATGAACAACAGCTCCCGAAGTTGCGGCACTGGCAGCGGCAGTTGCTGATGAACTTTGTATCATTGTGGCAATACTTGAATGTATTTTGGTAATAATTTCCAATACTTCACCGGTTATTTTACCGGCACCAATTTCACCACTATTCGATACCATAACAATTTTATTACATTCGGCTAATGGTCCGGCTATTTCAGCGGCAACCTTGAAAAAATGAAAAATGAAGAGAATTCAGTCAATTCATCAAACATGGAACATACCTTTGGCAGTGTATTCAAAATCATTTCGATTTTGGCAGCATTTTCATAATTTTTATATGCATCAGCTTTTTGCGCTAGAATTTCTGCATCAGCTTTAGCTTTAGCATCGATTACTTGTGCTTCAGCATCACCTTTTAATTCGATTGCTTTTGCTTCGGCTTCTGTTTCCATTTGAATACGTTGTTTATTTGCTTCGGCTAATTTTTCCATGCGATAACGTTCAGCATCAGCCGCTTTCATAATGGTGGCTTCTAATTCTTTTTCCCTCCGTTTAATTTCTTCTTTTTGTATTTCGATATCTTGTTTCTTTTCAATAATTTTTATCTGCATTTTTTCATCCATTATTTTCTGCTGTATAATGGCCGTTTGTAATGCTGATGCTAATTCTGCATCAGCTTGTTTCGTATAAATTTCGGCATCATATAATGCTTTTTTCAATTCAAAATCCCTATATGCTTTGGCAATTTCGGTTTTATTCGATAATTCTGCTGTTTGTTTTTCTTCGTTTGCTAAAGCTTCTTTAATTGTTGCATCACGTTGTGCTTGTGCTTCACCAATCCTTGCATCACGTTTCACTTCAGCTGTTCTGGCTTGACCTAATGCCAATAAATATCCTTCTTCATCGCTAATATCTTTGATCGTATACGACACAACTAATAGACCCATATCCACCAAATCGGTTGATGCAACTTCGAATACTTTCTTGGAAAATTTTTTACGATTTTTATAAATTTCTTCAACAGTCATCGATGCCATTATAGCACGTTGATGTCCTTCAAGTGTTTCTCTTGCAACAATCATAATATCTTCATCTGTTTTCCCTAAAAATTGTTCGCATGCTGATCGCAACATATCGGCATTTTGTCCTTGAATTTTTACCTGTGCAATACCTGTAACCGATATTGGTACACCTTGTTGTGTGTAAACACGGGGGCTTTCGATTACCAATGTCATTGTATTTAATGATATTCTTTATTTGATGAAATAAATGCTCAATCATTTCATGCAATCAATAAATCAATTTTATCCAAACCTTTGAACTTTTTGTACACCAGGCCAGACAAATACTCGACCACCGGGTATCATCAATGGACGACGATGACAACAACCAGAAACAATTAATGCCTCATTTGGTCCACAGGTAACAAAACCGGATTTTTTTGCCATTATTCGATTGTCACTCAGATATTCAATATTTCAATTCAATCGACAAACATAATGCAATTTGAGCAAATTTCAATTTCAAATCAAAATAATTTTTGTTACAAACAAAACGGAATATACCATTTTCTGTTGACCATCATGGGTTTTTCTCATTGACTGATTGGTATGATGATGGGAGCGGTGTTATGAAATCGAATGCAAACACATCACATAAACACCCACAGACAAACACGGACAAAACCTAACGGTATCAACCAATTTGAGTGGAAACAAATAATTCCAACAAATTGCCAGCAAATCTAATCGAAAAATGTCCAAATAAATAATGCTTACCTGAATCAAGTCAAATGGTAGTCGCCCGCCCCGTTATGATATTCGAAAGATATTAAGGGAAAAATTATCCGAAAATAATTGTCATTTTTAGTTTATTTTTTATTATTCGAGGAAAAAATCAAGATATTTACATCAAAAACTATGATGGTTTCAATTGTTTTTTAGAAAGAATCTAAGAGACATAAATTCATTAAATTTCAATGTAACTTCATTCAAAATTCAGAAATCTGAAAAATGTATCCAATTTTCGTCATAACAAAACATTGGTTAGAATGTAAATCCACGGCGGCTGCCACCACCACTATTGGATGCAAACCAGCTTAAACCACGAAATAATAGATATAATGCACCAACAGCATAAACAATCAGATCACGTTTACTGCGATGACGATTTTCAATTTCCAATGAATCAATACGATGTGATAATTGTAAAACACGACGACGAAGTTGAATAAAATTCTGCGTTGATGATAATTGTTGATCAATATCGTCCAAATCACTGGGAATATAAAATGAATATAAAAAATTGCCATCTTCAACTAAACTTACTTGATTGTAAAATCATTTATTCGTGATATCATCGAATTATCATTAATCATCGATTTGGATGGTGTTGTTGTTGAATTTAAAGCTTTATCCAATTGTTTAATAGGTTCAGCAAATATTGGTGCTGCATCTTCATAACGAAGTGTTCGCGGCGGTGTTGCCAATTGTATCAAAGAATCATCGTGGTTCGATTTACCACCAAATAATTTATCTTCCAATTTTATTTCCAACGGTGGTTCACGTGATGTTGTTATATGACATTCACCTCCTATTTTGTCGACAAACAAATAATAAATAATGAAATAAATATTTTCCAATGAAAAATGTACCTGCAACACGAATACATTCGGGAACTTGCATCATTTTAGCATTATCTTTTAAATCGTGAATAGCTAAAATAGCTGGATCCTCGAGTAATTCATTATATGATCCTTCAACAGCTTTAATCTTGTTTGGTACGGTCATTTTTTTATTTATATCAATTGAATAATCTTCGTCATAATATGGACTTTCCACCATTTCTTCGTGACTTTTCTGGATAAATGGTGTTGATGACATTCGTTTCTTTGTTTTTGTTGTTGTTGCCAATGGCAATATGAGGTGAAAATAAAAACAAACAAAAAAACCAAAAAAGCAAAATGGTTTTTCCCCAAAATGAAAAAACTGTGTTAAATTCAAACAAAATCAAACCAAAAATCAATTGAAAAACATTTTTGTAACGAACAAACGAAAAAAAAACATTCGGTTGTAATGAACGACTCAACAACAACACACATTTCTTCTGACTATCGATTACTATCGCGATTGTTTCGAATTTCAAATTCAAAAATTTTTCATTTTTGAAATTTCATTATTTTGAAATAATAAAAATATTAGGTGATTCGGAAAGTATTGTCGTATTTTTGTATAACATTTTTCATTTTCTCCTCAAAAATTTTTGGTGAATGTTTTTGAAATTTTTTTAACGCAGATTGTTTTTGTGATTATCAGACTTTAATTTGGTACCAAAATTTTATCAATTTTAACACCCAAAATTCCGCTAGGGGCGCTGAAAGTGACCCTTGTCAAAATCAAAATTTTGGCCATTTTTGTTTTTGGTCCGCTGTGAAAACAACAAGATTGTCTGACGACTTTTGACCACTAAATGATAATCTTTCATGTCTTAGGACTTATCAAAAGTGGTTTTCAAAATCTTGCCACAACGTAATCATTCCCGAAAATGGTCACCATTCGGCGTTACCGACAAGCCCATAGGAAATGCTATGCATAGGTGGCTATGCACACGAAACGACACGACATCCTGACGGACATGCATTTTTGCATGTCGTCTGAAAGTCGTGTCGTATCGTGTGCATAGCACTCTCTGCTCTTGTTGATCATCGAGAATTGGGAATTTTTTCAAATCTTGAATTTGGATTAATTCAGGAGTTTTCTTAACCAAAAAAATCAACAAAAAAACCCGAGTTGAAAAAAATCCCAATTTTTGGCAATTTGCAGTTAGTGACAAAAGCATAGACAGCCATGCAATGCATACGACACGACACGACATCCAGACGACATGCATGAATTTTTTCAACTCAAATTTTTTGTTGGTTTTTTGGATCAAAAACTCTTGAATTAATCTGAATTAAGATTTGAAAAAATTCATCGCATTTCATTTCATTTGAATTTTTTTCTTGTCGTTTGGATGTCGTGTCGTTTCGTATGCATGGCTGTCATTAACGGCAAATTGTGGTCACTTTCAGGAATGATTGTGTAGCAAGATTTTGACAATCACTTTTGGTTAATCCTAAGACATGAGAGATTATCATTGAATGGTTCAAAAATTGTTGGACAATCTTGTTGATTCAAATTCGAGTTGAGAAAAAAAATTCACAATTCTCGATGATTAGCAAGCGCACAGACTGCCATGCACAAGAAACGACACGACTTTCAGACGACAAGCAAAAAATGCATCTTGTCTGGATGTCGTGTCGTATGCATTGCATGGCTGTCTATGCTCTTGTGTAACTGCAAATTGTCAACCATAGAAAATTGCGAATTTTTTTTCTCAACCCGAATTTTTTGTTGGTTTTTTCGGTTTAAAAAACTCTTGAATTAATCTGAATTCAAAATTTGAAAAAATTTTTATCGTCAATCACAATGGTATAGGGCAAAAAGCACAACAACCATTCTTATTCCGACCGGAAATCAGACAGATTTCGGGAATGATCGCATTGCGGCAGGATTGCGACAACCACTTTTGATAAGTCCCAAGACATGAGAGATTAACATTTAGTGGTCAAAAGTTTTGGAAAAATCTTGTTGCGGACACAGCGGGCCGAAAACAAAAAACGTCAAAATTTTGATTTTGACAAGGGTCACTTTCAGCGCCCCTAGCGGAATTTTGGGTGTTGAAATTGATAAAATTTTGGTACCAAATTAAAGTCTGATAATCACAAAAACAATCTGCTTTGAAAAAATTTCAAAAACATTGACCAAAAATTTTTGAGGAAAAAATGAAAAATGTTATACAAAAATACGACAATACTTTCCGAATCACCTAATACACAGATTTTGGTCTTCAAAAATTAATAATTTAATTGTAAAACAAATAAAAAATATCTAAAAATGAATTTAACATTTAATCCATATTTCGACAATATGGATTGAGGTAATCAAACAACAACAAAAAAATGTTTATTTTGTTTTTTCAATGTTTCTATCTTCTAACATTTTCTTATTGTTAACGATGATGATTGCTGTGTTGGCAAAGACGATTCAAGAGGATTTGATGATAATGATGATGATGATGATGATGAGGCAGCAGAATCAAAAACTATGGAGGAACTTGGCACTGATTTATGATTAGATTTGGCCATTAAATCATCTTCAATCGTCGATGATAAGTTATTATTCGTTGTTGATGTTTGTTTATTATTATTATTTCTCTGTATACGCAGTGTTTGATTGGGATCTGTTATAGTATTATGTTGTTGCTGTTGCTGTATGACAACAGTTTCCATACTTTCTGAGAATTGTGAATATCTTTCTGAGTCCCATTTCGGACTATTTTGATCATCCGATGATTGTGATGTAACCGAAGGTGTTGATTGTGAAAATATAATTTTCGGTACTAATGATGATTCAATTGTTGAATGATATGAATGTTGCAAACGATTTTCCATCAACAATGATGTTGATGATTTGAATTGCTGTTGTTGTTGTTGATTATCATCATCCAAATTGATCGTTACAGTAGTACTATCATTTTGACCATTACTGCTACTACCATTACTGTTATTGTTATTATTGTTCAATGGATCACTAACGGCCGATGTAAATGAATCAATCGATGATGACGGATTCATTATTAACGATCGAACTGTATGATAACTGCCTGTATCCGATTCAGTGGATGCTTGTTGTTTAATGGGTATTGTTTCATTTCTTTTTTTCAATATTCCAGGTGGTGGTGGCATCATTGTTATTCCTTTATTGCTTGATGAATTGGAACTGGATCCTTGTGATTCGGATGATGATTGTTTGATTATTATCATTTTATTTACTGGTGTTTGTTGGGAACTCGACAGACGTAATTTTAAATCTTCATCCGGAATTTCTTGACTTTTTTGTCGTTTAATGCTTTTTTTTCGTGCTGAATTCCACGATGATGATGTTGTTGTCGGTTTTTCCGGAATTGTCTTCGACGACGATGATGATGTTGCTGGTGATAATAACAATGCATCCGAAGCTTGCTTAACTGTCATCGATGATGATGTTGATGATGATGGAATATTGTCCGATTGTTTTTGCTGTTGTGTTGTTGGCGATAATCGTTGACATCGAATATCAGGTAATGGTATTGTTTGTACACCAATTGCTAATGAATCGGATGCTGTCGGTATAGTGGATGATGGATTTGTATCATGCAATGTTAATAAACCTACAATTTGTTGATCTTCTTCCTGAATATTTGGTAAACTTTGATAATGTAGCCAATTATCTTGATTTATTTCCGGATCTTGTAGTAAAATTGTTTTGTCACGTTGATGATATATGGTAGGATCCATTGACTGTCTTCGTTTACGTTTTTCAAAAAATGTTCCTGAATCCTGTAGAGATTTTTGTATGGAAAAAGTTTTTGATTTAGAATCCTGAATCACTGTAGATGATGTATGTTTCGAACGTAATTTCGAATGTTGTGATGGCTGTTGGGCCATATCTTGTTGAAAGCGCATCAAACTTGAATTTGATTCTGAACTTGAATCGCCATGATATTGATGAAATCCTCGACCAGCATTACGTACTTGCAATGTATTGTCATCATTATTTTTAGTATCATCACTAAATGTTACTTTCGAACGAAATGGTCGTATTCTCAATTTCGGATCAACATGTCGGGATGATTTTATCATCGGTCGATTTACTGGTCGAAATGATGTTCGTATCGATATTTGGTCTCCTGCTTTTGTGGTGGTTGTCGAACCTAATGAGCTTAGTGAAGAATTTTTTGATTGTCGTCGTAAATTTGATTCTAAAATCTGATTGAAAACACTTATCTAATGACAATAAACAATGCTATTTAATCAGAAACAAACACTAATATATCATACATACCGGTGCATTGGCCATTTCCTTTGAAAACACCTGCAAAGGCAATTTACGACAAGGACGATAAATTTTGTCCGCAATATTTTGATTAGGCCATTGATAGGTCGTATCACCCATTGCAATAGCAATTGATGAATCGGATGTTGTCGAACATAAACTGGATTGTTTATACAATGCTGGTTGTTGTTCTGTGTCAACTGACTGTTGTTGTTGTTGCTTCGAATTCTTATTATCGCCAACATCGTTGTTGAATTCCTCTTGATTCTTATGGCCTTCATTTTCACTCCTTGGATATTATGATTAAAACAGTAAGTGAAATATGAGAAAATAAAGTTTGTTAGTTGTTAATAAAAGAAATTTGATTTGAGATCAATTTTCGAAAAGGAAGGGAAAAATTAAAGATTTAGGGTTAGTATTTGATGAAATTGTAATCAATTCTATTAGCACCCCATTTAGTGATCATCGAATTCTTACCACCTGATACCTTGAGTGTCTTCATTGGCCTTTCGTTGTTCTTGATGTCTACTAGTACTTTGCATTGGCCAGACACTAAGTTTTGATGAAAGCGATGTTACCGAACTTGTGTTTCTTTTCATTGTGGTTGTTGGCCGAATTTCTTTATTGTCGATAATTGTTGTTTGTTGGTGTCGTTGTTGTTCAGATTGAAGGAATGTTGGCCATGATGAATTTGTTTGAACAAGTTCAGGTAATTCGCTTTCTTCACTTAGTCCACCAGTTTCAACCATCAATTCTGAATTGAATGAATCCAAACTTGAACTTAGTTTACGTTTTCTTGGACTAAATAATGACCATGAATTATTTCTGGCTACTGCATCACGATTACTTTGTATTGTGGATGGATCATCATCACTATCCACATCATTTTCATCTTCAAATTCTGGAATGACCAGGCCGTGTTTATCTGTGGGAACACTGTGCATAACAAAATGAAAAGATATATCGATATTCTGCAACTAACTACTTACTGAAAAGCAGCTACAGATCCACGATAAGTTTTCACTTTATGTGCGACAGCAGCTTCAGTATATGGAAGTTTAATGTCAGTTTCATCAAAATAATTATCCTTGATCAATGGTGGTGGATCAGAATTTAAAATATCAACACCTAAAAACGATACTTTTAAATGACGATCAATAATCCAATTCAATTCAAAATCTTCATCATCATCACCAAATGGATTGATTAATTGTTCACCAAGCTTGAATTGAACAAGAAAAAACGATCATCATTTTGGAATGGAATTTCATTCAATCAAATGCAAATCAAAAATGAAACATACTTTGAGCAATCCCATATAAAGAATAAATTGTAGCATGGTAAAGATTGGAATGTAATATTCACCATAAACATGTGGTTTGGCTGAATTTATATGCTGGCGGCCTAACAATGATGCCAAGAAGAATGCTTGTGTTGATAATGTAACTACCTATTTCCAATGAAAAGTCCATTATTTCCATTATTTTCATTTCATGTTGGAATTGCATACCTGTGTATAAACTAATGGAATGCTAACCCAATCATAGCTCCATAATAGACCACATTTGCTACGAAATTCATTGAATTCCTTTGTGAACAGAATTACGAAACATTAACATTGAATGAAAGAAAATGACAAACACATACTTCCATAATTAATTTTATTCCCCCGGAATCGGTTATACGACATTCAGATTTTGCTTCGCGTAATAGATTAACAAACCATGTGCATGGTATCCAAAATGTATTAAATTCATGTGATGGTACTGATTGATAGATTTCCAATTCTGGTCTTGACATGAAACCGGCTTCAACTAAATGTTCTTTGGTTGGAAAACGTCGTTTCACCGGAATACTGATCGAGCGTAATACAAGTACTAATGTCAAATTTAAATAACGCATCAATGTTCGACGCAGAACACGAGATGTAACATCATTGCCCGGAATATAAAGTGCTATGATATTCATCAATCTAACAAGATGATAATTAATTAATCGATTGATCGATCATCAATCAACTGCTTGACCACTTACTTATCTGGCCATGGAATTGCTGTATATTGTTGCCACCAACGTGTAGCCGTGAATGATACATAAAATCCAAGTATAAATGATAATGGAATTACTTCGACGAATGCTGAACAAAATATCACGATATGTTCATAGTATCTACCAATCAAGACAATCACATGATTACATTATTAATGATTTATCAATTTATTTATGGTAAGTTTTTTGCTTTTTTTCTTAAAATGCTAATTTCTGAATCGGTTTTTTAATGAAATGAATTTAAAATTTGTCGACTCGACATTTACCCAGTTCACACATATAAATCTTCAGAATCTACACATTTGAATGAAAGCCAAACCTTACTTATTCTAAACTCCTTAATATTTCCTCAAGTTTTCATTCATAGTCATTTCATTTCGGCAAAAATCCATAAAATTGCTTAAAAGTAATACTTGTTTGATGAGAAAAACCGATAAGATCGGTGTGATCGAAATTTCTAATCAAAAAAAAACGATTTGAATCGTTCTGTTGATTCGATTTGACCATGCGCAATAATCATCTTTATTAAGATTATCATTAAATTCAATGAAAAAACGAAAGTCAGTTTGTTTTGTCTTTTGAGAGAACAAGGAGCCGACAAAAGAAGAATAAAATTCAGTCTGCACAGAATATATTTACAGCAAACAGAAGAAGAATGCCGAAATTGGCTAAGAAATGATGATGATGATGTTTTTGAGGAGATCGACAAAGACATGATGCTGATGATGATGAGCATCTTGACGACGACTAAGACGACATCATTATCATTCATCGACATTCATTCGATTTTTGCATCATTATTTTATATCAAAAAAAAATTCATTGAAATTTAGTTTAACATTCAATTCTTTCATTCATGTTTCAGTATTGAATTGCAATGCTAACTTATCATTGAATGAATATTGTTTGATAAATTCAGAATCAAAATTGAAACAAAAAAAGATTAATTGAATAAATCAGGATTTATCTCTTTTTTCTTTTTGTTTGTTTGCATGTTGAACATCATCATTATTAATATGGTTGTTGTTGGTAATGTTATAATTAATAATAATGATGATCTTCGTGTATAAATTTAGCCCCCGTTTTTTCGTTTTCTTGTTTCGTTTGTTAATAATGTTTGTTTCTGACAATAATGGGTGTGATATATATGAATTGTTTGCTCGACGAATAACAAAATTTGTTCAATGAGTATGTTTTGAATTGAATGAATGAATGATGAGAATTTGTTGAAAAAAATTAATGTTATGATTGCTTAAAGTAGCAAAATTTTTGCCTGATTCATTCAAAAATCATTGAATTTTTGAAAATGGTCCATATTGAACATGGAAAACGTTCTGTTTTGGCAACAAGTCGTAAAACACTATTATCAATCAATAAGCAGGAATTTGGAATAGAAAAATTATCATTATAAATGGGCAAACATACTTTTTATAATAATCAGTCATAAGAAAATCATATGTAAATGCAATACACATATAAACGGCAACGAATAATAATAGTTCTTTATATAATAATTTCCAAATGCTGCCTCGCCAACGCCATAAGAGGCGAAAAAAGCCTCCGGTCGATGAGGAAGCAACATCGTACTGATAGCTGACTGTCATTAGATTCTATTATCAAATTTTTTGCTTTGGCTTTCGTTTTTGGTTATTTTTTTGTTTTAATTCAAAAATTGATTCCCAAAATGCCAGGCTGTAAATATCGTGATTATGTTTTTCGATTTCGGATTGAATTGTTTAAGTGATCGATATGGTGATGGGCTGAGAAAACCAGATTTAAAAATCCGTTTTCTTGATAATGATGATCAACAACATTGATGATGAGCATCATGATCAACATGATGATTCAATCAAACGACAAACAGAACGAACACAAAATCAAATATTGAATCACACAATTTTTCACATTGATCAGTGTTTAGATGGATAAACTGGATGGTTTTGATTTTGAAAATCTATTAACAAAATTTTCTATTAATTTAATAGATTTTCTTCATTCAACAGAAAAATCACTTTAAAAAGCATCATCATCACTTGAGCATATAGCAATAATAAACAACAAAACAAAAAACATTCACATTACAAATTAAGAATTTTCCACTTTTCTCATTCCTTTCTCTCTCACACACACTCTTGATTACTTTCGACAAAAAAGAAATAAAAAATAATGATAATCATGGTGATGCGTACTCAAGATGATGATCGTCATTCATTCATTCATTTGTTTTAATTATCTTCATCAAAACACGGTTCGTCGTAAAATATCATCACCCACACACATACACACACAGGTTTAAAATATGGAACGAAATTCTAGAATTGAATCAAAGAAAAAATGATAACTTTCATTAATAAAAAAGAAAACATGTGTTCCGTTGTCGTTGTTTAACTTGTTGAAACGACCATGTTGTTTGGAGGATGATAATAATGGCGACACTGTGGAAATGTGAATTGGGAAATTTAGTCAAGTCGTTTTTTCATCACCAACATCGTCGAGATCAAACTAAAAAATTTTTCTTTTCAAAACGAAAAAGAATTCTGTTCGCATTAGGAGAAGAAGAAATAGAAAAAATTCTTCAAAGAATCATGTTTGCTGAATAAAGAATATCATCTTCAAAATACTAGCAGCAAATAACCTCGACTAAAAAAATTTGGTGTATCAACAACAACAACAAGAATATTCTTGTATGGAATTTTTATTTGCTTAATGATGATAATTATGATGGTTATTATATTCTACTTGAATGATGATAATTTCTTCCATACATTCTCTCTTTTTCTCTCTGATATGTAAGTTATGAGAAATGAAATTCTTATACCACTAATAATCATCAAGGATGCAACGTCGATTCTACCACCACCACCACCATCATGATCATAATCAACCAGACGATTGTCACCACCACCAACAACCGAATATCTTCACATGTCGCGTCACGGTTCGTTGTTTTTTTCATTGCAATGATATCTCTTTCTCTATTCTATATTAGCATCATTTCTTTTTCGAGTTTTTAATGTCGCCCACAGAATGCTCCAAATAGCAATAATTTCTATTTTTTTCGACAGTAATTTCTTCGTTAGACCTATTTTCGGTTTCGTTTCTTTTAGTGATGATTATATTACACAGCAGAGAAACATTTTCGAATGACGAATTTTTTGTTTCGCTAGTTTTAGTTTTGTCTTTTTGTTCATAAATGTCAAACCATCATTATTGAATTGAATTGGATAATATTACTGATTCGCAAACTCAAATGATGGTTATCTTTCCATTCTAAACGGGAGCAATGATCATCATCATCATTTTTAAAATGTGATTAGAATCATCACCAAGAGATGTCGCTACTGGTTCTAATCAAGGGAATTTGAATTTCCCCATAAAAAACCGAAATTATTCGTTCAATTTGATTTGATTTTTTTTGGAAATTTAGATCAAAACAAATATGCCGGTATAATTAAACGAAACTAATTTGCCTTTTGGCTTTTTCTAAAAATGAATGGAAAAAGGATTGCCGGTTGAAAAAAGAAAAATATTACACAAGAAATCAGTCCATCCATAGAATACTAATTAAGTTTAATTATCATTGTTGTCGTCGATAAGGGAGAAACTCCCAAAAAATTTGCAAATGAATTCCATAATTCTTTTTGGCTCGTTCATCATTATTATCATATGCTAATTGTAACTATTAATTTATTTTTCGGATAGAATGTTTATGTCATTAGAGAGAAAGATTATCTTTGTTCGCCATTATTTTATTCATTCTTTATTCATTCACCCAGTATTATTTTTAGATATCAACAAAAATCTAAAAAAAGAAAAATGTTAGCTTAAAAATTGTTTCCTTAAATTTGGCTATCAAGGAAAGTGTATGCATGATTGCGTACAGTCTATTCACTATTCACTTAAACTTTCATGGGTTTAGGTTGATGGCCATGACTATGACTGTGATTCATAGTTGAGTGAGGTTAGGTTGATGACTATTACTTTGACTGTGATTCATAGTTGAGTGAGGTTAGGTTGATGACTATGACTATGACTGTGATTCATAGTTCAGTGAGGTTAGGTTGATGACTATGACTATGACTGTGATTCATAGTTCAGTGAGGTTAGGTTGATGACTATGACTATGACCATGATTCATAGTTGAGTGAGGTTAGGTCAGTGATTCTCAACCAGTGTGCCGCGGCACTTTGGTGTGCCGCGAAATTCTGAAAATGCAACTGTTATATATTCAAAAATTCTAAAATTGTGCCGCGACAACAAAAAGGTTGAGAATCACTGGGTTAGGTTGATGACTATGACTATGATTCATAGTTCAGTGAGGTTAGGTTGATGACTATGACTATGACTGTGATTCATAGTTCAGTGAGGTTAGGTTGATGACTATGACTATGACTGTGATTCATAGTTCAGTGAGGTTAGGTTGATGACTATGACTATGACCATGATTCATAGTTGAGTGAGGTTAGGTCAGTGATTCTCAACCAGTGTGCCGCGGCACTTTGGTGTGCCGCGAAATTCTGAAAATGCAACTGTTATATATTCAAAAATTCTAAAATTGTGCCGCGACAACAAAAAGGTTGAGAATCACTGGGTTAGGTTGATGACTATGACTATGATTCATAGTTCAGTGAGGTTAGGTTGATGACTATGACTATGACTGTGATTCATAGTTGAGTGAGGTTAGGTTGATGACTATGACTATGACTGTGATTCATAGTTGAGTGAGGTTAGGTTGATGACTATGACTATGAAAAGCGCCATCTATTGAGCAATGTTCGCAGTTATCCAAATAATAGCAGTAAAGCTGACATTTAGAAAAAATGGACACTATGATAATGAAAATTTTTTCAATTAAATTTTGGATTAACAAAAAAACAACTAAGCTTCTTGGTTGCCAAGCATCATCATTAAGTAAGATTGATGTAATAATCATGTGAACAAAATAATTATCAAAATTCTTGATAGGATTTTTTGCAATAAAACAAAACAAAAAAATTTTTGATAACAGTGACCAGGGGATAAAAAAAGATTTCAACAGATTTTTTTAGAAAAATTTTCATGCAATTCGAATTGCCTGGAAGGTGAATATATTTTTTTGGTGAGAAAAGCATCATGAATTTCCCAATAGACTTTTGTTTTATTTTTTAAAAAATATTTCGAATTTCTGTTTTTGGGTGTGATAAATTACACTTGAGATTTTAAGAAAATGACCAGACAAACTAACAAACAAATGAAAATGTTACAATTTTTCATTTTTTGAAAATAAAATTTATTCGAACCATAAAAAATCAGTGAATATCGTATGCAGCTGACATTAGCTTATGAGAATTTTTCTTTGCCAAAAAGTCCATTCCAGAAGGACATATAATTTTTGGATTTTCTTTTTTTATTGGGTGCATCACATTGCCAACAAAAATGATTATTGTTATTGTTTTATAGTTAATTCAAACAAAAAAAATCAATTTCCGTCGTCTGATTTGATTTTCGATTCTTGATTCGATCTGATTTGACCGAACAACGTTTTTTTATTGTGTCCGAATGAATCAAATTACATCCAAACAACAAAAACAGAAAGTAAGATCAAAATTGTCTGTAATAATAAGAAAAAAACAAATCTCTATAAAAATCAATCTGTTTTTTCAGTTGATTTTTTGTCTGGTTTGGTTAATCGTTCCTTGAAATAATAAAAATTAAACGTTAAATTAGCCGAACCAAACCGAAAAATTGAATCCAATCAAATGAACAAGATATTAACTGACATATATGAGAAAAAATCATTAGAAATTGATTGTTGAACAGAAAAAAGGGAATTATTAAGTAAATATTTAGACTCATCCTATCATATTAGTTTGAAATGAATGAATAAAAATTGAAAATTAAGATGACGATGGTTATGATAAGCTTAAATGCAAATATAGCAAAACAAAAACATCCAGCATTAACCATTAAACGAATGAATGAATGAATTTTTGTGGTGCAAATAAACAAGTGTATGCATTTTAGTCAACCGAAAATTGATTGATTGATCGATGCCAAAACTAAATTTAATTATGTTTTTCATTAAGTATCAACTTGACGAACAAAACAAAACCAAATGAGTTGAGCGAAATAATCAGATTATCTATGTATAGAGTTTTTCGGATGCTAACATTCAAAATTGCTCCATTTCAATCGTCATCATCGTCGTTGATTCATCCATTAGCCGTTGGTAATCGAATCGAATATGAATATAACGTGTGTGTGATGATTAAATGGATTCTTTAAATAGCAAAATGAAAAGTCAAGAGTTTTTTGTTTTTATATTTCTCGATTGAGATTCACCATCATTCAACATGATGAATATACTTTTCTGTATCGGAAACTACTACTTTGTTTTGTCAAAAAGTTTGTTGACAAAACAAAAATGTGAATTTCATTTCTGTTTTTTTCTCTCTGAAAGGATCCCCGAAGAAACAAAAAAGCACCATAAATTTAAATTCAAATTTTTTTTGTTCGAAAGATGCTTACTTATCATTCATAACTAAAAGTTTTTCATGTTATCAATTTAAATATAAATCAAATAAATCATCAATGATAGGGAGCGAGGGAAAAGCATTCCTTTAAATGAAAAATACCTGGAAAAAATTCAAATAGCAAAATTCACCAGCATCATCAATACTGATTTTGATAACTTTTGTTTTGTTTTCCAAAATCATTATCATCATTGAATGAACAATGGTAATAAATGGCATATAAAAAACAAAAAAAAACTTTCATCATCATCATTACTATCAAAAAAGAATCGAATGGACGAATTAGAATAATGATAAAACAAAGAACAAATATGATAAATTCCAAGTCTACAATTGAAAAATTCTGTGTACTTAACACATGAGTGCTCGCGCACCGATTTCTCACGTTAGTGCTCGCGTGGGGTATTTTTTTACCCCAGACTTATTTTTTAAAATATGAACATTGAAAAATATTTTTTTTCATTTTATTCATTTATCCATATTTTCTCATCCATATTTTATTCATTTTAATTAAAATTTTGGATTCTATTTAAAATTTTCCTAAGATTTTAGCGCGAATACAAGACGAATATCCAATGCGTTCGAATCGACTCGTAACGACATAAGACATTATTATTTTTCATTGAAAATGAACAAGTGTGATTGACTTGAAGAGGAAATGATGAATAAATATCTGGTGGTGTGAGTAATGAAGATGATAATGATCAGGTTGAAGTCAGTGATCATGATTCTGAATCTGAAGATGATATAAATGAAGACGATGATGTTATTGCAATGAATATCTAATTGAATGCTATACTAATCGATCCAGGTTTCTTCATCACTTTCTTCTTCAAGCCAACTGAATTTGGAAATGAATTTCGCTAAAATTATTGAAGATAAATGATTGAAGATAACTTTTGAAAAATAAAAAATGAATTTTACAACTTTGGGTGTGATCTATTCCACACGTATGATCCTATGATAACGCTATATATGAAAAAATATACAATCATTGGATTTCGATCGCGAATAAATAAGTGAAAAATGATGAAATTAGACATTTGAACTTTTTTAAAATATCGATTATAGTTCGAATTAAGAATACCTAGAGTCCTGGCAGGATTGCTCCAAGGAAATCGGCGTAGGAGCGATTTGATTGAGCCTGGGGTAAAATTCTACCCCACGCGAGCACTCATGTGTTAATTAATTAAGCTGAAAATTTTCTCGCTGTTTACGCACCAACACAAAAACAAAACAAACAACAAATAATTTATCCATTTACACACATGATCGATAATTGTATAATTGTTTTAGATTTTTTCGAAAAATTAGAAACAATCTGCCACGCATGTGCAATACCAGTGCAAAACTGATGAAAAATAATGAATCTGCTTTTTGTCCAAGTTCAAGTTTGATAAGAGAAGGAAAATTGGATAAAAAATACTGACCAAAAAAGAATGTTCTGTTATCGGTTAGGTTCAGCACTCACACACACTATCTATCTATTGATCTCTTGTGCTTTTTCACAAATCAATGAATATTTGCTCAAAAAAGCAAATATCATGAATTTCCAATGAAAAAAATAAAGAAAATCTCGGTTTTTTTGTGGCCACTTAAGATCATCATCGTCAAAATGAGAATAAGATGTGTGGTTTCTCTCGCTCTTCTTCTTCGAAGAAAATTCATATTATGCAATCGAATCAAATTGATGAAACGAAACGAAAAAATCTCATCATCATTATGGTTCTCCAAAAAAATCAATTCCAAAATCAATGATGATGAATATCAACGAAAAAAATTGTTGAATTTTTCATTGAAAAAAACAATAAAATGACGACTGCTGTCGGTGTTATTTGGAAGAAATGAAAATGTTCAATTTCTATGAACTTGTATGTTGCATGGTTGCATTCATTGATTCATTCACAATTGATCATTATCATTATTATCATTGGCAAATGATGTGCACCATAAACAAAAAACGAAAAACTTTCTTTTTTATTGCACTCTATCTATCTTTTCCATATGTTTTTTGGAAAAAATATTTGCAAGTGAGAAAAAAAGAAAAAGCAAAATTAATATTATTATTATCTCTATAGATTTCTGCATCAATTCGTCTGGTTGTTGTTGTTTTTTGCCCAGTTTTTTCCCATGAAGAATCCAACAGCAACAACAAAAAATCAGGAATGAATGTGAGACAAGGGAGTTTTTTCCTTCATTATTATTTCCATATTTGAAAAAATAATATTTATTGTTATTTTCTGTGAAAAATCATGTTTGAATTTTTCATTATTATTATTTTGTTGTTGAATATGGAGTGTAACGTTCGAATTCAATTGAAATTCATTCATTCAATACAATTGAATTTGATATTTTATTTTCTCTTTTTTGTTTGTTTGGTTGGTTGGTTGGTTGACTTGATTTTGGCTTTGGCTGCAGTGTGTGTTTGATTGTCATTTGATTGTCAACTTGACTTTCACTCGAGATTTGACTTGATTATGATAGGGTTATACTTGAGATATTAAAAATTATTCACTCATAATTCATTTTGGATAACAACAATGATTATATGATATGTCTTTGGCAACAATATGCTATTGTTGGCTTCAAATTGACAAAGTTTTTATCATTATTTTGGGTGGACTTGAAAAACATGTTTCCAAATCAACGTTATCGTTCATACAGAATAAAGCAGGAATTATTTTTATTTTGCTCATCGTCAAATCATAAACCGGGTAATAAAATAGAAATTTTTTGTTTGAAATGAAAAAAACTTAACTTAACTCATCATCGTCATAATCATCATGGGAATTTGATGATGATGGTGATGAGCTCTTTCTCGCCACCAAAAAAGTGTTACTAAGGAAATGCTTCTCGACTCAAGTGTGTGATGCTCAAAAAAACTTTAGAAAAAAACATCCAAAACACACCCCATATTGAGGGTTTAGTCTATCCCCAGGATGACACCGAATAAAAAAAATATGATGCAAAAATGAATTTAATTTAATATCTATTAGGTAAGCATCATTCTGGTATGATGAGTGATGAATTGTGGTGAAAAAGATGTGATTTCCGTTGAAAAACACACTGCACTCACCACACAGCACATACATCTCTCTACCCGTTCGTTTTTGAATTTATTTTCAAAATTTTTCAAAAAATAAAACCACCAATAATAATAATAAACTGCGGATGTGGATTTGGTATTTTTGGATTTTTTTTCAAATAAAAAAAATTTATTAATTTTATCCCATCGCGTTTATTCATGTTTTTTCCCGAATTCCGGGAATAAGAAGGAAAAATGAAAAGTCTTTACAAAAATTTCTGAAAAAATGCCTAACGCAATCAATATTCTCTCTATAACCAGTCATCATAATCATCACTTTTTTCTCCTTTCGCACACTCAATCTTTTTCTCTGGAGAAAATCAAATTTTTCTTTATTTTTCCGATTATTATGATGATGATGACTTCATTATGTAAGGGAAAATAAAAGGAAGGAAAAAATTGAATAAAAAATTTTTGAATAAAAAAAGAATCTTCCACATCATCAACACATTAGCGGAATAAGAGTAAGGAGGCGAAAAATGTGAAGAAAAGATGCAAAAATTCATTCATTCATTATTTGGATTTGCCGCATCAATTTGACCCGGAAATTAGACCAAAAAACTCTATTAACTCTATGTGCAACACACACACACAAAATAATCCATCATTGGAAACATTCATTGTTTTTATCCATGGTTGAACAATATCGTTTAATGAATGGAATGGTAGAAAAAAGAAGATTCCAGAAAATGAAGAAGAATGATAATCGATTATCATTGAAAAAATAAACATTCCCCCGGAATTCAATGTGCTCAATCATCTTATTTGCCTTGGGTTTGACAAATACCGAAGAGAAACACGAAACGAAAAAGTCTTTGCCCAAAAAAATGATAAACCTGTAATTCTTTAATCGATTTTTTGGTTTTTCTTTTTTGTTTAAGATTCTGTTTTAAAAGTTTCATTTTTCTTTTTATTTTCTCCTGAATCGATCGATTCGATTTGATTCGATTGACTTACTAACTAACTAACTAACCGACTAAAGTAAAGAAGGTCAACAATGATTCAAAGCAAAAAAGAAATATCATACTTGATGATTTCATTTTTTCTGATTAATATCCCAGAATTGCAAAAATTGAATCCATTAATTTTATTGATATCGAACTCATCATATGTTCAATATAGATTCGATTTGATTGGAAATTAAATCATCATCATTAGCAATTGATATTTTTGCAGCAGAAAATTTTCCATTGAAAATGACCAATCGATTAAATCAAAATGTGACACATATAATTGAGAAAAAAACTGCAAACCTTTATCTCGAAATTTTTCATTTGAAAAAACGAGAAGCAAATAAAAAACAAAAAAATTACGGTTTTATCATTACAACACGCAAACCGAAACCAAAAAACCAAAATACATCACAGACACGCAAAAGCAGCGAAACTAAAACCAGGAATATAACCAATGATAAAAAATGAAAATAAAATGAGAGTAAGATTCGTGCCCGAAGATTTGTGCCCGAGCATGTGTGTAGCCAATTCCCAAAACAAAACGAAAAAAACAAGAATTTTTATCATCACCCAAAATGATGATGGTGATGATGATGATCGTGGCGTCGCCATCTTCGTCATTGAGAAGCAATGAAAAGATTTCATGTTATTCTTGCATCCAATATCCAAACACAATCAACAACATCAACACGCTAGCCAGTCAGCCAGTCAGAATCAACCGAAAATGCCAAAAATATATGGCGCCCTATATGCATTTTTCTTCATTTCTTTCTTTGTTTTAATATTAATCTTTTTCGCCTAATTTCTAATGTTACAAAGTTTATGCCATTTTCATTTTTCAATTGATATAAATCTATAATAGCATTTGGTTTGTTTTTCAATCAATTCATTTTGAACCCAACCGAAATACAACAACATCTAAAAAACAACAGCATCAATAAATAAATAAATAATCAAAAGTGCTTGACTTGGTTTCAACAAATTCTGTTTCCATTCAGTATTTGCTGTTGTTTTATTGTTGTTCAACGATGCAGATTCATTAACGAATCCTTCTCTTTTTCTCAATTTCTTTTCCGGTTGCTGTTTTTTCATCTTGTTTCGGGTCATGTCTGTTCAGAATTGGGTTCAATATCGATATATCACCAACACCAACGCCAATAACACAAGCCAAACAACCAAACGAACACGAACAAGCCAAAGCAATTCATTATTTCAATCGACAAATTCGAAATAATCAATTGAAAAAGCAATTCGTTGACAAATGAATAACATTGATATTGTCGGTTTTCGTTACATTTAACCAACCAACCTAGGCGACTACCAACGTCATTTGTTATCATTATAACAAGAAGTGTTTTGTTCAGCAAAGCATACCTGTGTTTTTTTCTCTTGTTGTTTTCGTTGTTGTTAAAATTAGTGACGACAGCAATAATAATAAATTACGTGATAAAGTGGATTTCATCGATTGATTGATTAACAATATCGTCTTTCTCTTTTCTTTTGATTCAATTAATTAATTGAGAAATTTTCATTTTATCAAAGCCAAATTCTGTTTTCCAGCTAAAATTGAATTTATTTTTGGAACCGAAAAAATAAATAGAATTGGCTTTTTTCGCTCTTCTCACTATGTTCAACCAATGTTGTTGATGATTCTCTAATTTCAAATCGATTTCTTTCTCCAGTGCAAAAATTCTTTCATTCATTTTCTTTATGTTTTTTCTCTCGTCGTCGTCAATGAGTTTATCAAAATCAAAGTCTTGATGGTGTGTTTAAGTTTGTTTGTGGTGAAATTGATTTTTTTCTATCTTCATCATCCGCAAATTTAATTTTATTATAAAGTTTTTTCTCAGTTGGTAAATCGACTTAAGTAAGAAAAAACATCAAATTGATTCCGGAAAAAATACCGATCGGTTAAAAAAGAGATTTGAAAAGATTTAAGTGAAAACCGATAAAAAAACAATTATGAACAACAATGAAAGAAGGAAAAAACTTGGAATCAAATTAGGCGGCGGTCCCACTTGTATAAACTAACAAACAGACTAAACCGAAAAATGCACTGTGGAAGTAGAAAACGGGAAAAGTTTGCGATTTGACAAACTTTCGAGTTTAACATATCAAGCAAGCATGATCCGGCAAACTAGTTTTTTTAGTTTATACAAGTGGGACCGCCGCCTTAAAGTGAAAAAAATTGTAAGTTTTCTTAGGCGGCGGTCCCACTTGTATAAACTAAAAAAACTAGTTTGCCGGATCATGCTTGCTTGATATGTTAAACTCGAAAGTTTGTCAAATCGCAAACTTTTCCCGTTTTCTACTTCCACAGTGCATTTTTCGGTTTAGTCTGTTTGTTAGTTTATACAAGTGGGACCGCCGCCTTACTTCTTCAAATTTTGTTTATTTACTTTTTTAAAAAAATTCCTCGCCAAAGAAACCTAAAAATAATTTTCTCAACACACCCATATAAAATACGAAAAGGAATATTCTTCCTTCATAATTTTTTCCTTAAATGAATGCTGTGTCCATTCATATAACAACAGTGCTAATGTTTTTTCTGGTTATCGGAAATCCTGCCATGAGAGAAAGAGAAAAAAACAGAACAAAATTGTGATACGAATTCAAGATGGCCAATCATCATCATCATTATCTCAATTTGATTTTATTTCATTCAGTACAGATCTTATCCATATGAATATGAATATGGCATGTGTAAATAATAATAATAGTGATTACATATAAAATTATTACATTGCAAGTCAGTCATCGAAATTGATAACATTATTATCGAATGACGATAAAGAAAGCAAAGGAATCAAATCTATTTGGCGGATATAGTGTGGTTCATTGCCAAAAGCAAGTGGCAATGTATGTGAAGATTTCATTTAATAAGAATGTTATCATTATTTATATAGACACATGGAAAATTGGCCACGAGGGAAGATGAACAAGAGTGATTATTTTATTTTTTTCTGGTGGAGTGCAAAATGATTAATTTCATTTCGATCAAAATCTTCAAAAAAATTTCTTTTGAAATAAGCAGTAAATCGAACATAGCAGATCGATATTTTGATAATGGTGATGTAATGTTTCAATTTAATTCATTTTTTCTTCGGGAAAACTTTCTAAAAAGTAAAATTGTTGTTGTTGTTAACACTTTTCCGACAACAACAAATTGGCATTGATTTTTTCTCTTATTATTCACTTTTTCGCTTATTTTCTTTACTTTTGCAACAACCAGAAAAAAGTTAAATCGATTAAATCTTGATAAAGTTTGTCGCACACAAACACGCACACACAGAGAGAGAGATAAGAAAAAGTATTGGGAATTTTGAATCAATTATATTCATTTATTGATCAAATAAAGTACATGCAATTCGTGAACAGCAAGAAAAAGCAAACCTGTCAGATTTTTTTCATTTGAAAATTAACTTTTTAGAAACAAAGTTTCACAATTCTAGGCAGAGTCATTACCATCATCATGATAATTTATTAACTGAAAATTTCGACAACCCAAAAAATATTGAAACTGACTAATCAAATTAACGTGAATAGTGTACACAGCAGTGCAGTGCTGGGCTTTATTTCAATATTTTCTGTCTTTTGAATATTTGTTTTTTATTCTTGTCAATCAAATAATACGAAAATATGATAGGAATTTATGGATTCTTTTCATTTTCATTTCAAATTCACTATGGAAAAATCAATCCCAATAATACAATATTAATAATTTGATAGTGTATTTTTGCATTTTTCCTATACCATTTGCCATTTTATTCATTTTTTGCTGAAAATTTTATTGGAAAATTTATTTCATGGATTCCATTCTTTTAATTGCAAATGTTGAATGTTTCTTTTCATCGTCATTTGGATTTGCGAAATGCGGCAAAATTTCAAATTTTAACAAAAACAAGAATGATGCAAATAATTTGCCTGATTAACAAAACAATTGGATTTGTTCCGACAAAAAACTGCAATTCCACTGAATTTCGTTTTGGGGAAATGTGAATAATGATCATAATGATCATCAACAACATTTTTAAGAACATTAACATTATTGTGTCCATCCAAAATGATGATATGACAATATGATATTCAGCCACATAACATATTGAATGAAAATGGAAACCAATGTGCAACAAATCAAATAAACAGAGCAATAATGATGATAATATTCATAATCTCAACATAATAAATTAATAACAAATGACATTTTTTGGTTGGTCGAGAGAGACAATAAACACACAGAATGAGAAAATTTTGTACATGTCAAGAGATTGTCACTAATCATCATTATTATCATCATCAATAGACTTTGCTGTAGAACAGTAGTGAAGTTAGCCAAGGAAATAGATAAGAATCCATATGACTTGAACATGTATGTGTGCTGTCATACTATCAACATTTTCTATAGTGAACCAGATTTTGGTCATCACAAACAAAATGAATAGAGAAAGTCAATGAATCGACTGGACTTGATAATGATGTTGATGATGATGATAATGACAGCAAATGTGTGATTACACACAATCAATATTGGCAATGAAATTCGTTTTTTATTTTGCAATAAATTCGGTGTTGACAAAGCGATTTCCAAGAAAATAAACTGTTATGTGACATGACACATACACACACAGAGAGAGTTGAGTGCAATTGTGCTAATTGAACCGAAGACTTTCTTTATTTTCATTTTATTTTTGGTTTCTTTTCTTTTGTGCATGATGTTGTTGTTGTTGTGGAAACTGTATGTGCCTTTGTCTATTGCCACCCGGAAAACAAAAACGAAAAGCGAAAAAAGCCGAAACGTCATCGGATGGATTGGATGGATGGATAGATTCAACCATGTGGTAGCAAATGTGAATGGCGCCCTTAGAATAAAATATCATCCTCATCATGTTGTTACATTTTTATGATAATAATTTCTTTGCGAAGAAATGCAAAAAAAATTAAAAATGAAAAAATTCAGATCAAGATGATTTAATAATAATAATGATGATGTGGATGCGGATAAAAAATATGGTTTTTTCCAAGATGCTGATTCTGTTTTTGTTGTTGATGGAACAAAACAGAAAATATTCTGTATTCGAAAATTCAAGTGTTGTTGTTGCTTAGTGAATGTTGTTATCCATGTGGAAGAATGAAAAGAATAATAATCGTGTATATCGCCAATCAAATTCAATGAAGAATCATCACTTCTTTTATCTCTTCTCTGTTTTTTCGCTTTTCTTTTCTCTGTTACACTTTAACGAATTTTTTTCAAAGATCGAAAAAAGGGTTAGACAAGTTTTTTCTTTAAATTTGAATGGATGAGATCAAATAATTTCTTTAAGAAGACAAATTCAAACAAACAAAAAGAAAAGAAAGAAATAATAATAATAATAATAATAATAATAATAATAATAATAATAATAATAATAATAATAATGACATCTTTAATTTTAAATGTCAAAAAATTAGTTTAAAAAAATTTCCATCTCAAATTTCAAATATTCTCTTAAAACTTTTTTGCCCATAACCGACAATGATAGAAAATCATTTTCAACTATTTCAATCCTTTTGTGTATTTCATTCAGTGTCTTGTTTTTGTGTATATAGGTGTGTATCTCCAGTTTCATTGAAATTTTTGTTGTTGTTAATTTGAATAGTGCACCGACAACAACGACGGCAACGAACAAACAATAGAAATCATTATTTCTCTTGAAAAATATTAATTTATCGTCGTTGTCATGATTGTTATTCTCGCATCTTTTCATTCTTATTATTTCCAATATATAATGTGTGTGTGTCATTGGAAAAAACTTTTTCCTTTTTTACCTTTCATTCTGAAAAGATTTGACACGAAATTCGATAGTGTTCTCTATATAGAGATTACCATCATTTCATTCAATTCATTCATAGTTCATTCAATTCTTTTTTTGTAAAGTGAAAAATATTCTTCTTTTAAGAAGAATGTAAACAAATTTGTTTCTCTGCTTGTTTGTTTACTTCATTACTTAACATTATTTTCACAACAACAGCAACAAAATTTACAAACAAACAAACCAAAACATACACGAAAAAGATGTTAATAAATGGCAAAGAATTAGACCTGTGTTTATCCAAATGCGATATCATGATGATAATAATAATGTAACCTAAACCAACAAATAAAAATGAAAAATGTAAATAAAGTTTTACACAGAAATCAAATCATGACATTTTTTGCATATGATTGCTTGTTTGCTTGTATAGGTGACCAATAGTGCCAATTCTATTTTCGGGCTTTTTCAATGTTTCACTATCATGGTTGGTGCTAGATAAATAAAGTTCAGGTTTAGATTTTCTTTCAGGTAATCAGAAAAAGAATAAATAATGTATTTGGTTAGATGAATTTCGCGTGACATTTGAATTTATTTTTATTTTTGTTCTCTGAAGATGCAGATCAGATTAGATAGAGAATTATGTATGCAGATTTATATTTCTAATTTTCTACGTTTTGTTGTGATTTGAAAATAATTTTCACCAATCGGGAAATCAAACTTTTCGTTATTGTTTGATTAATAACAATGTTATCTGATATGGTAAGTTTGAATGCATGAAAATGATCGGATTTCACCAAACAAAACAAAAGCAGGATAAATAGAAAGTCAGACATTTCATCAATAAAGAAGCTCTAGTGAGATATTCTGCTGCCAAATGAATAATTTATTTATATCGATTGTGTTTCCATATCACGAATCGATTTTTCTTTAATAACAAAACAAAATAACCAAACAACAATATGGTTAATCTCGCTTGCTCTTTCGCGTGATATTGAATTCATCAATCATTGATTGATTGATTGAAATTTTTCAATAAAAATAAGCAAAATTTTCAATTCATAAAAGTTGATGAGAAAAGAAAGAAAAAAAACAAAAACCGGAATATGCAAGCAAAACTTTCACTTTTTTCCTATCTCTTGTTGATAGGAAATTTGATCATTTTTTGAACCATATAATTTTCAAATGGTTGTTGTTTTTTCACAAATTTTTCTTTCAATTTTTTTCTCCCCCATTGGCTGACAATGAAAAAATAGGAAACGAATATTGTTGTTGTTGATCGTGTCTCTTGGATACCGTCAAGGCGTCAAATGAAAAACGAACAACGAAAATTTTGTGATCAACATCAGCATGTATTGTGTGTGTGTGTGGGATATATGATGTAAATGCAAATTTTCAATGTTAATATTGTGTGTTCAGTGTTCGAGATTTGGTGCGAAAGACGAAAACAAAAATGTTTGACATGCTTTCATAAATTCAGCCAGCAAAAAACACCCTTCATTCATTCAACATAAACATTATAATCATTATTTCAGCAAAAAATGAATCATTATCATGACTATTTCCATGTCCGTCTTGTTGTTTTAAAATGATTTCGAAAAATGTTCAACCATCAACCAATCAACATCAGTATCGATTGATTTTTATCCCAATAACACAGATGCAAATGACAATTTGAATGAAAATTTATTCAAAAAATTTTTTTGAATCAAATAATAATAATAACACGCAAAACAAAAATGATAATAATAATGATAATGGCATTTGAAACAATAACTATCAATAATTATAGCCAATCCACATTGATATCGCCACCATCGATATCACCACCAATACTACCAATACCGCCATCAATTAGTCAATCATCAATACATGTATCGGATTTAATTATATCATCCATCGATATTATGCAACAACAACAACAACAATCGTCATCATCAACCATACTGCCAACAGAGAATTTCAATCAATCAACAATCAATATAATTAATATTAATGATAATGATCAACAACAACAACTGCAACTAGAACAACAAAACGAAGAAGAACAACAACAAGAGCAACAACGAAATTATTCAACATATAAGGAATTAGAATTATTAGATAAACAATGGCAAATTATAATCATATTTTTATATACATTAACAGCAGCATTAGCATTATTCGGCAATATTCTAGCCATTTGTGCATTATTATTCGGCAGACGTGCTTCGAAAGAATTACGAATATTTTTAGTCAATCTATCAATGTCAGATATTATGATGGCATTGTTTAGTATACCATTTACATATACCGATTTCATGTTAGGTCGCTGGATATTTGCCCCGGCATTCTGTCCAATTGTACAACAAATGCAAATGACTTGTGTCTTTGTCTCGGTTTATACATTAACGGCCATCGGTATTGATCGGTAAGTTTTTTTTGAATTTGATCAAGTTTTTCTTATCAAAAACTGAATTGTAAACAACTAGATGGCGCCACTGCCTGTTCCCTTTTGTTATTTTTTTCCAAAAAACCTAAAACATAAATCAAAATTGTAATCTTTTCTTTTTCTTTTTTTGTTTGATTCCCATTTGGAACTTCACACGAAAAGCTATATGGCAATAATTTATCCATTATATTCTCAGCGTTATAATCATTCATTCGGTCCAATAACCATATCGATTATATGGTTGTTTGGTTTTCTATTGGGTCTGTTTCAATGGACGAATACGAAAGCAACACCATTTTTAATAGCAAATGAAACAAATTATGATTGCAAAGAAATATCCAGTGATCATTCACAATTTTTCACAATCATCATATTCATCATAACATTTGCCTTACCAATGACAATATTATCATTTACTTATGCATCGATAGGTGTCAAAATTTTCCGTCATTCAGCTCCAGGTAATGTTGATGTTGTACGTGATCGTAATCAACATGCATCCAAAGTCAAGGTAAAAGAATTGATGGATTTGATTTTGAAAAAACTAATTCATTTCTATCTTTTCATGAAAAGATTATGAAAATGTTGGTTACAATCGTAATACTGTTTGTTGTTTGTTGGCTTCCATTGCATATTCTAAGTAAGTCAAGTTTTTCCTTTCATCATATCATCATCACATTACTAACATTGCTTTCAAAATATCAAATAAAGTATAGTGGATTCCAGTGTTTTGGTTTGTTTATAAAGTTGATTTTCGCTAAATACACTTTATCAATGCTTCGAAAGCAACCTATCTTTGTCCGACAAAAGAATTTACTTTTAGTTTTTTAGGTGCAAAACTTTTATTGTTATTATTTCACCATCACATTGCTTATTATCATTATAATCATCCTCATTGTAATGCGGATGATAGAAAATTACTTTGCTTATCGAAACTATTTTTTTTTCGTTTTTTCGCAAAAAACATTTCGCAATGAAAACTGGCAGAATTTTTCTTTCTTCAACCGAAACGAGAGAAAAAATTCAATTTCCCATTCATTTTAATCCTTTTCAGTTTCAGTTTCAAACTTGAAGATGAAATTCGTTTCATTTTCAACAGAAAAAAAACAAATTAATTGCCCAAACTAACCTCGTACACGTTGAGGATTTTTTTTCATTTTTTCATCCTGATGAGTGACACATGAAACGTTTTTTATTTTGTTTTTCTCCTCGGTAATCCATTATTTTCATGTGTTTGTGACTTGATGAATTATCCATTTTCATTTTCTGTCATCATGAAACGTTGCTGGAATAGCAAAAAATGTTTTTCTCTTTTTGCCAGAAAAAGCCAATCATCATCATTTTGAACAATATGATCGATTTATCGATGAATTGGATAGATAAATAAATGTGATTGGCAATATCATTAAGGGGTTTGATTTCAAATATTAGAAAGCAAAAATCGAAAAATTGGGTGTCCTAGCATCCTGTATCCATCCATTGCCATTAGCAGTGACCAGTCTAGTCATTTAGTTATTTAAATATAATCTCTCTTTCTCTATTGATCAATATGATCGATCTATTGATCAGAAATCATCTTCATCAAAAATAATGATAGTGATCAATAATTGCACAACCAAAACAACAGAAAACGAAAAAAACAATGTAAACGATGCAATATGTAATAATATACTCTGTTTGCCTTTATTTTTTCTCTTTCTAACAAACAAATTCATTTCAGATTTTTTTTGCGTTGGGGTTGTTTGTTATTATTATTGAAAGAAAAACATTGCATTTCTATTTGTGTGATATCTGAGAAGTTTGTTTTTGTTGAAAAAAATTTCAAAATAAATAAATAGTGTGTGTGTGTGAGTGTTTAGTGGCGTGTGAAATTTATTTGAAACAAAAAAATATGTGTCACACACACACTTCTGTGTAACAAAAAACTAACTATATTTGCAAAATTCTTGCTAAATTGAAAATAATTTGTTAGGAAAATGGGAATTTTTTCGCATTTTAATTGAGTAAATAGTAAATGATATGATGAGAAGAAAGATACATTTTGATCAAGAATTTTTGAGTGAAAAATATTCATAATGTTCTTGACTTTCAACGACAATTTTCATTCATATGATTCGCATGTGGATCGATAAAATAGTATGCATATTACAAATGTTGATTATTAATTTTCTTTCTTTCGTTTTTTCTGTCTATAAGTATGATTGCCATTCTTGGAACAAAAATAATCGAAAAAGCAATGGAACAAAGAAAGATAACAGGAAAAAAGCCGAAAGCAATTCTGTTGTTTGTTTGTTAATGTTAACTATTTGCAAATAATGATAATAATTTTCATTTGTCGTCGTCATTATCGTTGATGATGATCATCTGCCTAATGATATGGAGAAATTGATTTTTGTCTTTGTTTCGTTGCTACTAATCAGTTTCAATGGAATCTTGAGTACCGTTCATACATAGACCAAAATCGTCAATGTCAGAATTTATTTTGAATGAATCTGACACAGAACCAAACTTGAGCTTCAAAATAATTGACATTTTCTCATATTCATTTTGCCTGCATCCTACACCGATAGTCACTTTGGTTTATTATTTTGGTAAATAAACTTGTTTGTTGTTTCTTCCCGGGATGATTTGATATCGAATGAACTTTTTGCTTCTCACCCACAAACATTCTCTAATAGGAAATAAATTCAAACAAACATCCTACCGCAAATTCTGTTGCGAAAAATTGCCAATCCTTTTTTCGATTTTGATTGACACTTGAATCAATATTTACTGCAGAAACATTTTTTTTGTCAAACATGCACTATCGATGATGATTTAATTTTAATCAATCGGTTGAGTTATCTATCAAACAGAATTCAACAAATGAAAATTCCCGGAAAAATAAACGACCCGTTTCAGATTGAATTTACTATAAAAAAGAACTTTTGATTTTGTTTTGGAGTGGGGATAAAATATCCAGCAAGCAAAAAACATTGAATGATTAATGATGACTATACAATCATCATCATTATCATCTAAGATTATTCAACCAAATCATTTCTCTGTTCCTTCTGTGTATCATATTCAGAGAAAAACATTAAGTTTTTTTCTTCGGGATAGAAAAAATGTTTTTTTTCTCGTATTTTCTCGTGATTCAAATGTTGAAGGAAAGGAAATGTTGAATGACATTTGCAGAAGAAGAAAAAAGAGAAACCATTGCATTAATCAGATCACATTTCGCTTTTGAAAATATCAAATGTTATTTTAACAACAATGTTTTTTTTGCATCTGGACTAAATATTTGTTTCTTTTAAATAATAAATTCTAATTCAATTTTTCTTCTCTTTCCACAGATTTGTTCATCTATTTTGCTCGTGATTTAATGGTCAATGTTTATAATTCCCAACTTGGTTTTACAATTTATGTTTCGATTGCATTCACTGCACATTGGTTTTCGATGGCCAATTCCTTTGTCAATCCAATTATTTATTGTTTTATGAGTGAAAACTTTCGGGTAAATAATAATTTTTACAATTTTTCATTTAATCAAAAAACCGAACCAATTTTACCTTTTTTCTGCTTATTTACGGAAACTAGTATGTTTATCGTTTGAGGGCATTGAATATTGATGAATTTCAATGAATTTCCTTGTTGAGAATTCAAGATTTTAAAGTTTTCTTGAAATTCTATCTTGATTTTATTGGAAAAGAAATGCCCCGAAACTATCTGAATATTTTTGTTATGTTTGGAAATGAGTTTGTGATTGATGAGAATCTTATTGAGAATCGTGATATTGCCTTGTTAGTTATTGATATGTGAGTTCACGAAAATCTGTGAAATTGATCCTTGATTAATATAGGCAAAATTGATTGAATTTTTGTTCATTTCGCACAATCAGAAATTACATGTTGTTTTCGTTTCTGATTGAATTAGATGAGAAATTACAATTAATTTAAATTATTTTTCCAATTCCATAGGCTGATCTTCGTGATTTATTTGCCGAATGCTTGCATCGTATGACAATCATTTGCAATCCAATCGATAGCCAAACTGATCGTGATCAGCACAACCATCATCACCATCGTCATCGTCGTCGTCATGGTGGCGGTGGGGTTGTTAGTCATTTTGTTAGTGCTAATAATGAAAGTAGAATTAATCACAATAATCATAATGATAATAATCATTGTCATGCTAATATTGTACCAAATAATGATGATGAACAATCCGAATTAAAAAATGAGCATTTCATTCTTGAATCAAACACAACAAATGTTTCTAATGATTGTCATTTACAATTAATCGAGCTTATTCAACAACCAAACACATTTGAAACTTTTAATGATAATGACAATAACGGAGGTGATGATGGCAATCACTGTAATACTGTTGTTGGTAAATATAAAACAAGATTATTATTGCATAATGATCCTGTTGATTCGACCATAACTTGTAATAAATATTTGACAAAAAAATCAACAACAACAATCGTTATTGATAATGATCAAGATAATCCAATAACAACCACTAAAATAATCAATAAAGCTATCATTTCGAATGCTGCTACTCTTCATTCTGCATTCATACCTGGTAAGTAATGCTATTTGATTATGATGTTTGGATGAAAGTCTTATTCAACTTTTTTCAACCCAAACAACGAAATTATTCAAAAAATTTTGAAATTGAAATTTAATTGAAATTCCTTTTTTTCTCTCTCTTTCCATTTATTTATTGGAAATAATTTGCATATTTATGCTCTATTTTCGTTTGAAAACAAAAACAAGAAAATGAAAAGTTTGAAAAACAGCATCAACAACAACAACAAAAACAACGTCGATTTCTATCATGGTGGTTAATGATGATGATGATAGTAAATCGTCGTCACCATCAACGGAATCACCATCGAATTCTTCAGCCCACAATCCCACCATCATCATCGTCGCTTAAAAATGGAATCAAACATTCGATGAAAATGGATCAAGCAACCACAAAAGATTCAATTCGATTTTCCCATCACCAACGACAACAACAAGATCATCCACTCATTCATCATCATCATTGCAATGATCAATGCCAAAATGAAAATGAAACAACAACCAAAACGATAAAGGCGGAAAAGACGGACAAAATTTGCTGAAAAATGATGTGAATTCCACAAACGGCGACGACTCCGGTCCGAGAATTTTGTTTAAAGCCCACCGAGAAAAATGATCATCATCATCATTAGCCGGAGCAGCACAATGGAGAGAATGTGGAATAGAATCTCCTGATGCTTATTACGACAATCGTAACAAAAATTTTTTACAAACACAAACAAACAGACCAAAATCCTCCATTCAACAAATTCATTCATTCATTCATGGTGCAATGTGATCAGGAAGCAAACAATTTCACATCCAATCATCATCATCATAATGAAGTGGTGTTTATCAATATCACACTATTCGCTTGATTTGATTCAACAACAAAAAGCCTTATTATTTTGTTTTTGTTTTTGACTGATTAATTAAATATCGTTTGTTGTTTCTCACCTTGTACAAAAAACTATTGCTGTAAAGTTTCCCCAGAAAAAACATCAATTCAAATTCGACCAATTGAATGTGAGCGAAATAAAATTTGATTTTTTTTGAATTTATTTTACTGGGAATTAATTGAAAAACATTTTTTCCATTTACAATCTTGTTCTGCTTTTCATTCAAAATTTTGGTAATCTCATTTGTCCGGAAATTTTGTTTGCCAGAAAATTTCCCATTGCGATTTCATATCAAATTGGCTTTTCATTAAAATTCAATTTTCATATGTTTGTCAAACATTGGCCAAAATTGAATTATATTGCCTCATTGTTTTTTGTTTTCAATTTTGGCCACCAAATGATGTGGAAAAAGAATTGTGAAATCAAAATGACATCAATATGATGAACATTTGAATATGCTAATCACATTCACTTGATTGTCTTTTTTGTTTTCCATTTTGATTTCACCAGATCACAGTGTTTCCACAATCTACTTTCGCATTCATTTCTATCCAAAAAAATCCTCAAATTGAATTCATTTCATTTCCAAAAATGCGATAAATTTTTCTGAGGTTTCTGAAATGCTTTTCTCACTCAAATTCAATGAGATTATTATGGAGAAAAAATTGCAATTAAAAAATTAAGATAATTATCAGCGACATTCGAAAATCCATTAATAACAGAATCTCGATTCAGAATTCACAAAAGAAATTTCCAAATCAATTCGAATATATAGGGTGCTTTGTTCGGAAAGCTGTCAATTTAATTGATGAATCCAAATTCTGCTGCCAAGTTTATTTGAATTCTAAATTCCGAATTTCCTTTCTGAATTGTCATCTTCATCATTCGACTTTTTATTCTCAAAGAAATTTTAGTCACAGCATTCTTATGCACGAATAAATTGTTTCGAAATCCAAAATGCAAAACCAGCAACAAAAAGTTTTTCATCTTTTCATCATCTTTATTATTATTCAACCGAAATGATTCATGATCTGTGTGTGTGGCGAGAGTGTTCAGAATTCAGCAAGTTTATATGATTCCATCATCCATCTCTCAATCAAAATCTGAATTGAAACTTGAAACAAATAGAGAAAATATTCGAAATTGTCAATGTTTTTCATCATCATCATCGAATCACTTGTTAATGAGAGAAGCAAACAAACTGGATTAACATTTTGGCCAATCAAAACATCATCCGAATTGATTTTTTGGTATTGATTTGATTGATCTTTTTCATCTAAAATATTCATCATATTAATAAAGTAAAGCACCACTTGAACTTTAAGCATGAGAAGAAATCATTATATTCAGAGCTATCATCATCAATTGTCAATGTTGTTTATTTGAAAATAATTCTGTGCTGTGAAAGCAAAATCTTCCAAATTCGTCAGTATCATTTATTTCAAACGGCTGCTACTTTATTACATGTACTTTTTGTTGTTGTTTGGTTGGTGTTGCAGTCAGAAAAAACAACGAAAACGAAACGGAACATTTTGCGAAATGATAAATATTTGCCGAATTTCGGAATTGTGTTTTGAAAAAATCTAAAATGATATTCATTTTCATTTTGTTTATTTAGTTTCTGTTTGCTGGTTATCTTGCAAAACATAACAACGCAAAGAGAATCTTCTATTGAATTGAATAACGATAATGATAATGATGATGGCCCAACAAATGAATAATATTAGTCTGGCGGACATTATCATGAATAACATTAGCCATTTTATTGATGGTGATAATGATTTGAATGGATTTAGCATTGAAAATTTCGAAATTGGATCGAAAAATTTACAAATAGCTCTCATTATTCTATATAGCATAACAGCAACATTGGCATTATTCGGAAATGTATTATCGATATTTGTTTTGATCAAAGGTAAACGTAGTTCACGTGATTTACGTCTATTTTTGGTAAATCTATCATTATCCGATGTATTGATGGCCATTTTCTCAATACCATTCACATATACCCATTTTATAATGGGACGTTGGATATTTTATCCCTCGCTTTGTCCATTTATACAATCAATACAAATTGTGTCGGTTTTTGTTTCCATCTATACGCTCACAACCATCGGTATTGATAGGTATGTATTGAAACATAAATCTTCAATTCGTTAGTCATTAATCCCATTCCCATTTCCCCTCCAACATCCAGAGAAAAGTTGCCCCTACAATTATAATGAAAAAATACATTTGTTAATAAATTTGTTGTCGACCACTATTTAGTTGGTAGTAATCAAAGCAGAGAAGTGAAAAAATCTAATTTCATTTTAATAAGAAAAAAATAGCAAATCCGAATTAATCAAACGAGAAAAACATTAATAATATGGATAAATAATTAATAGGGGTTTCACACTACAGCAATGTAAATGCAATGCAATATTTCAATCCATTTCAACCTTATGGGCTGAAATATTTTGGTGTATATATTTCATGAAATATTGCTGTAGTGTGAATCCCCTATAATGCAAATGTAGTTGATTGATTGAATAAAATTGCCTCTCATATTTAGATATATTGCCATCATGAAACCATTTTTCGGGCAAAATGTTTGGACCAAATCATTCGCTCCAATAATAATTGTAATATTGACATGGTTGTTCGGGTGTTGTTTAGGCGGTGTGATATGGTTTTATTCAACAATCGAACCATTTATTGTCATCAATAATATTACTTATTATGACTGCCGAGAAATGTGGTCAACCGATCAACATGAGCAAATCTATACTGTTGGATTATTTATTGTTGTGTTTGCATTGCCATTAATATGTTTGATATATTTTTATGGTTCCATTTGTTACAAATTATGGTATCACTGTGCTCCGGGCAATGCCAATATTGCCCGGGACAATGTACAATATCATGCCAAACAAAAGGTAAGCTCGGATTGATTCTGCAAAATTGTCCAATCATTTTCTTTTTCTATCCAAAAAATGAGGTTATAAAAATGTTGATTACGATTGTTGCGTTATTTGCAATTTGTTGGCTACCATCGCATATATTTCAACTGGTACGTGTATTCAATAAGGATCTTTTATTAAGATTTATTGGTAATGATGCATCAAGTCCAAAGTATTTGGCAATCGTTATATCATCACATTGGTTATCAATGGCACATTCATTTGTCAATCCAATTATTTATTCATTCATGAGTGATAATTTCAAGGTTTGTTTTTGTCAGTTAAATTTTGATTAACAATTCACTTGTCAAAATAGGCAGATGTTCGATATATGATGAAAAAATTAATGTTAAAGCATCGCTGTTGTTGTAGCATTGGCCGCCAACGACATCAACGTAATCATCAACGAAATGATCAGCATTGTCCGCAGAACAGAGTGGATACCATTCCAGATTATGAAATGGACGATGAAGATGAAGAAGACGAAGATGACGATGATGAAAATGGCACAAAAAGAATCGAAATGATATTATTCAACAATCATAATGCAGCGAAACAACAACAAACGACAACAAAATAATTTCATCATCCACATCACAAATCCATTTCCCAATAAAACAAAATCCACGAAATTCTATACCTTTTCCTTTTCATTCACATTGCTGTTTAAAAATTTCCGAAGAAAAATAAAAAATTTGATTATCAAATTTCCTTTTTTCAGGCAAAATTTCATTCAAACTTTTTAATTCTTTTGTTCAACAACAAAAAAGCTGAACAAATAAAGTAAAGTAAAAAATAAAAATAAAATCTCAATGACCATCTTAAAGTTTGTTTTTTCGTTTTTCGATTCGGAAACGCCAACGTCAACCAACCAACCTGACCAACCAAGCGCAAATGCAAACAAAATTGTCAATTCTATTTTTGACCAACAGAAAAACGAAGAAGCCAGAAGAAAATTTTCCGAAAACGAAGAAATATCCCAAGAGATATTTACATCATAAACTTTTTTTCAATAGCATCACAATGAAAAACAAAAAAAAATTGAAAAAGTTCATTTTCGTCATCATCATCATCATGATTAGATTCGATTCGATTGGAATCACTTTCATCGAACAAAAAAACAAGTTTAATTTAAAAGTCATCCGAACAAATATATAAAAGAAGAATCTTTGAATCAAGAAGATTCGAGATTGGAATTGAAATTGAACCGAAAAAAGCATTCAGTTTGGTTGTAATTTTGGGAAAACAAGGAAAAAAGTGAAATAAATTAAAAAAAGCCGTTTTGGGTGTTTAAATACTTTATTAATTTGATTTTAATTTGATTGTTGTTTAGAATATCGAATACGATTGGCAATTTCTTTAGCTAGATCCGGATTACTGGCAGCAATTAATTTTCCTTGATTAGGATCAAAATCCTGGCCATTAATATTGCAAATAAAACCACCGGCTTCCGTAATGATAACATAACCGGCTGCCATGTCCCAGATTTTTAAGCCCATCATAAAATAACAGTCAGCTGAACCGTCAGCAACCAAACACAAACTAACACAACATGATCCAACCGAACGAAATCCTTGACATTTCCAATGAATAGCATCGAATAACTGACGAGCAGAACCTGAATGTTGCTTTGAACCAATTGGTAAATCGCTTTCTATCAAAGCTTTTTCCACCGTCCGGATTGATGATACCCGTATCGGACGACCATTACAATAAGCACCACCATTTTTGATAGCACTGTATGTTCGTCGCAAATGTGGACAATCAATAACGCCCAATACTAATTGCTTCTCAATTGCCAAACCAATCGATACTGAACACCAAGGGGAAAAATGCGCAAAATTCATTGTCCCATCGATTGGATCAACAATCCATGTTGGCTCATTCGTTGTCAAAGTGTTTTGCGAACCAGCAACACTTTCTTCTCCGATAAATTTATGATCGGGATAACGTTGTTTTAATGAATCAAATATAAAGCGTTCAATTTGAATGTCAGCTTCGGTGACTAAATCTCTTTCACTCGATTTAATATTCACTTCAAATGAACCTTTACGATGCCATTCCAGAATCATTTGTCCAGCTTGTTTAGCCAAATCGATGGCAACACTAACATATTCATCAAGTTTATCCATGTTTTTTCTGGTTGCAACATTCTCCAAAATCTGGAACACTGAAACAAAAAATAATCAGATGTTATTCAATAATAAAGTCATTCCATTTTTGTGTCGCCCTCTATCGAGTAACGATCGAACTCGACGAGGAAAAATGTCAAAATTTTATTTCGAAAAAAATTAGGTATATTATGAATGATTAATAATGAATGAAATTTTTTGAAAAAAGCAGATCAATTGATTTTTGGTTTAGAATGATGTTTGTTTGTTTGTTCCTGATCATATCATCATATCATCGATCATTTCGTCCGTTTCGGCCAGAACATTATCATTAACAATTTTATTGTCATCCGAATTTGCCTGCCGCCATTCATCAAGATCACGATCAAGATCATCAGCTGAAATGTTTTTATTTCGATGATTATTATTATGATTGTTGTTGTTATTATTATTGAAACGTCGTCGTGGTTGTTGTTGATGTGAATAATTATTAGCACGATTATTCGATGATTGACGAGATGATGATGTTTTCGATCGTAAAAACGATGTAAACGAATCTTCAACTTGTGAATTAATCATAGTTATATGTAATGGTTTGCCATCCAATGGCACACCATTCAATTTGTTACGTGCAGCAATGGCTTCATCACGACGTTCGAATTCAACTTCACCGGTACCAAGACTGGTACCATGTTGATCATAGTGCACAAATGCCCGATTTACATTGCCAAATGACATGAACAATTCATTCAGATCTTCAGTAGTAACATTTGGCGCTAAATTCGATATATGTAATGTAGCCGATTGATATGAGGAATTTCGATTAAAATTTATTGATCTTGGCCGATTGGATTGTTGTTGAAAATTGGATTGTCGCCTAGGTATCATGGTATTTCGATTATAACGTCCATTATTGAATGATCGATAATTATTATAACGTTGATTATGATTATAATTATTCCGATTATTTCGATTATTATTCATACGTCCACCACCTGCAAATTTCTTTGTTCTATCCAAACGAATGATTTCATCCAATGACATATCAATTTTGGAGTTTGATTCAGCATCCATTTTTGATTAGCGATTGATGGTCGATGTCGATGTTTTTGAGAAAAAAAATAACGAAAATATTGAAAATGCAGAAAAAATGCCTGAAAAGCCGCTCGAATTTTGATGAACAAAAAAAGGCTCGGGCCATTCTTGTATAAATAACAATGGTGCTCATAAACAATGTTACATAATTTGTACAGACATCTAGTGATTCAATTTTGAGGCTGTTTTTTGCGTTCGAACAGAAATGGCTAAAAAAAGATTTCCTTTTTTTGTTTGTTTCATTACCGTTGCTGTGATTGATTGATGATATTATCATCCAGTTGGAGAGTTAGGTGAGAGAGAGAGTTTTATCCGAATCAACAAATGGCAGACGAATGAAATGAATGAATGACAATGCAGAAAATCTAAACTGATTTCAAAGTTATGAATTTTTCATAATTTTTCATAATAGGGGTTTCACACTAGCAGCAATGTGAATGAAATATTTCAAATGCAATATTTCAGTCCATTTCAACCTTATGGGCTGAAATATTTTCGTGTATATATTTCATGAAATATTGCTGTAGTGTGAAACCCCTATAATGCTTTTTATGATTGAAGCATGAAGATCAAATATAATTAATCAATCAATTCAATCAAACAGAAAAAATCCTAAATTCGAACGTTTTGTGTTTCGAAAAACATCATTAACCGAAAAAATGATGATGATTTGATAATTAGAACAGGTTGGGGTAATGAACAAAAAAATCATCCAACCATGATGATAATGATTATGATCAAGATTATCATGACTGATTTGCATTCATCATAATCATATCTTCGAACAAGATGACAACAACAAATAACTTCTGCTTCTGTTTTCTATACTAATCATGTTCATCATCAAACAATCTAGGTAAGTAAGGTTTGCTGTTCTGGCTTTGTTTGAAAATGATAATTTTATTCAAATTCAATTCCGTTGTTATTATCATAATATAAGATTCAGCCGAAAAAGATTTGCTCAAAAGTCAACATTATCAAATCTCCGTCATGGTCGCACATAGCAACACAGATAAACAAAAACAAAAATGTTACGTTATCATTTTGAACCGGTGATATGTTCCTCATGGTTACACTCTATATATCCACCAATCAACCTGTTGTCATCAATGTTTTCCTGTTTGATTTTTTCTTCATTGGACATCCACTGTTGTTGAGGAACAATTTTTTCTGTGTCTGATGATGAGGATTTAGAATGTATCCAATAAAGAAAATTAAATTTCCGTTGCGATTTTTTTTCTTCTTCAAACAACAACAACAAATCAAATCAAATGCATCATATAAAAATTGTTTCAATTCTGAGTGTGTGTTGTTGTCAATCGTTACTATCATGGTTTGTTTGGAAAATCATCTCTGCAAAAAAAAATGTTAACCATAAGATTGCTGGTGACATTATTATTATGTTTTGATGATGATGCTATGCTAAAAAACCAAACCACAAAATGATGATGGAACAATTTATTACCAACTATCACACCATTCAATCAACCAACATAGCTGCTAGTTTTATTTGATAATTGTGTGTGGTGGTGACTATTGTTGGTCTATTGATCCTACAGCTAAATAAAAGCCAAGGGTTCTGTTATATTGACGAAGTGATTATCGGTCGTCGTCGTCGTCAGGGCGTCAATTGTCATATTTATCAATTGTAATTTGATATCGCCAGAGAAAAAGAGTGTTCCTTGTTGAAATTTTTTTGTCAAAAAATGGATTGATTGATCAATTGAAATTCATCTTATTTATCTGGATTTTTATTTTATTTAGAGATAAATTGATTTCACCATCATTCTATTGTTTTTTAATCAAAAATTTAATTAAATGTGATGTGAAGGTCATCATTTTTTCTTTCTTTTCTTTAGTTTCGTCATTTATTTTTGATAACACTGATTTTTCTGTCATCGTCTAACAACGTAATCAAAAGAAAAGATCTCTTTGATTGGTCGATTAATCAATGAAACCATTCAATTCATTCCGAACCAAGTATCAACCACTAATTGTAATGATGATGATGATTATCGACCAGGAAGAAATTGATCACCATAATGATGATGATCGAATTCGTTCGGAATTTGAAAAATTACTGGAAAAATTTTCCATAATAAAACAACAACATAAACGTATTGTGAATGATATGATCCAAATGGAAAATTCCATCCAACAATTCGAATTGCAGTCACATCGATTTCGAAGAAAATTTTTACAGGAAAAAAATTATTCAAAAACAAATAATAATAATGATGAGGATAATAATGTTTCAGCAGACATTCAGCCAAAATATTTATCCAATCAATCGGATATCATCGATATGGATGTCAATGAAAAATCAATCAATTTTGTCGATGATGATCAAGAAACGGTGATGAATATCGATCATAATTTTCCGAACATGAATGAATTGAATATTGATAACATTGATTCACTTTCAATCAATACCATCGATCATTTAATTGATAGATTATGTGAGGAAGCTCGAATCGATCCACGTATTATCAATGATGATAGCGACATCCTGTTTAATAGTATTATTGATGATGATGATGAGCAACAACCGGATACAAATGTTGCAAACAACATTGCACAATCAAACGATGACGAAGATGAAAGTATGAAAACAGATGACGAATATCGTTCATGTGAAGAATCTTGGACATTGGAAAGTCCACAACTAAACTACCAAACAGCATTTGATTCATTATCAGATGTACAAGAAGAATTATTATCGTCATCATCCGATCAATCTAGTTGTTGTGCAAATGATAATGACAATGAACAAACATTGAATGATATCTCAACAGTATTTGCTTCAAATAAAATCAATGAGAACAATGATTTAAAATCGCAGAAATCTGTATCATTTGATGATTCAACGTCGATCGATAAAAATGATGATAAGGAAAACATGCCCAACAATGGTAACAATGATGATGATAATGGCGACAATAGTGGTAGCAAATTACGAATCGATGTTGTTCACGATGAAAATGATCAAAAATCATTTGAATTTTTCATTCATGATCAAAATGGACAACCAATACACGAACGTATCATATTGAAGCCAATATCGAAACAGATATTTAACCATCAGAATGATGATAAATGCATTGTCAATGTGAACAAACATAAACATTGTAATGATGATGATGATTTACCATTCCATAACCATAATCCTCATCATCAGCTAACCAAACCACGTTCACCATCGCTAGATTATGATTACGATGATAGTAATCATGGCCAATCATCAACATCCATATCGATTGATGAAAACAATTATGATTGGCGTATGATGCGCAATTTTTGGGAGAGACGTTCACTTGGACCACATTACCGTTATTCGTCCAAGAAAAAATTGAAAAAAATGAATGAATAATGAATAATGATGATAAGTTTATTTTGTTAATTTTAATAAGAAAAAATATTTATTGACTTGCATGTTTGTAAATTTTTTTTGTTTGTTTTTTAATTATTATTTTAATTAATTTAAGCTTTTTGATTGAAAAATAAAAAAAAATGACAAAGTTGTTTTTTCAAAATAAAGTAGTGATGAATCGAAAAAAAGAAGTGAAAGAATGAAACTTTAACGAAAAACTAAAAAAAGATCAATCAATTTGGTTGCAATTTTTGCATTTGTCGACGAAATGCTGAACATAATTCGGGTATTGAATATCTGCAATCAATTTGAACATATTGCTTTGAATTCTGCAATTGAATAATTTTTATCCATTTCGAGCCGACTGCGTCCAATTCGAATCGAGATAAATATTCCAAATGACGACGTGATTCTAACGCAGACATTGGAACACTTGTGGATATTCGCTCGATAAGATCATCTTTTTCTATGGATCGTTGCCATGGAGATCCAACAAAACAATCATAAATAATTCGTGAAATATCTATCAAATTCGATAGTGTACGTATTTCACGATCAATTTCAGGCGGTCGACGCATTAACCTGGCTAGTTTGGCGGCTTCCTTTGCACGAACTTTATTCAATAAATCGGCGGATATTCCTTTAAGCAACCCTGATTGGATTTTATTCGTATGTAGCGGTGTATCACCATCCTTATTACCATTTGTATCACTGTTATTATCATTATTATTATCGTCGATTTTGGCAACTGAATCAGTTTTTGGTCCGAAATAATCAAGAATTGTTGTCGATTTTTTATTGGTCGTGGTTGCGGATGAATTTTTACCAATTTTCGGTTTCATCGGTAACAACGTATAATCGGGTTTAATATCCGAAACAGAATCCAATGCAAACATTGGATGCCAACGATAAATGTGATCATCTGCAGTGAGATTTAATTTCATCTGCGAAAGAAATTTTAAATGTTCAACACGCGTCAATTCCAAAAGCAGACGATAAAATTCTTTTTCGCGCTCCAATAATGTTCCAATAGAATTGAGACATTTTAAATTGTCATCTCGATATATAGGCGTCAGAACAAGATTCAATTGGCCGGCATACAATTCCCATGTCAAACGAAATTTGGGATTTGGTTTCAAAACGGTAAGAATTTTGAGCATTGAATCCAATGTGAATGTACGATGCGTGGAATGTTCAATACATTGTTTCATTTTATCAAATGTGCACACTTCTTGTCGTTTGAACATTCGCCAAGAATTATAATCGATAATTTTGAACATATCCACTAAACGTTTGAATGCAATGGGTAATGGCAGTTCTAAATCGGTTTCATCGACCGAGGCGGAATTTTTAGTCGGTGTTTTCAATGGTGACTGGAAAAGATTTCGTGGTTTTATCATTTGAGATGATGATGTTGTGGCAATGATTGGTTTCATTGGAGATCCAAAAGTTTTTCGTGGACTTGATTTGATTGGTGATGATTTAGCATTAGAGCTACTAGCATTGTTGAGATTTTGTTGATATTTAATTTTCATTTCTTTAAATTTTCGTATCTTTTCCGAACAATTATTAATATTGACTAACTGCTCTTTAAGTTTGGAAAGATTATTACATGATTGTAGTCGTTGTTTGATATCGTCAGCTTTCATCAATGGTTTTTCATCTTTTGATGATGATTCGCATTTCGTAATCGATTGCAAACCTTTGGATTTAAGAAAGTCACCAAAGGATTCCGATGATGAATTGTCATTGTTATTTTGATCACTTGAATTTGATTCGATACAATCCTTGAAATCAAGTTTCCGGATGGCAGCAGCCGGACCATAATCAATAGGACAACGTCCACGACGCACCATTTTTGTTTCAGTTTTAGTGGACACATTTTTCGTTGTTGAAGATTTGAGTTTTTTCGATGCTGGTACACTTTTGGTCGTTACATTCGAAGCAGCAGCAGCTCGACGTTTTGGAGTTGGTTTTTTTAGCGAAATAATTTCCTGAACATTATTCGATTTTTCCTGGTTGATCGACGATGATTTAACACTTTTTCGTTGTTTCGATGAATTGGAAATTGTTGGGAAAAAATCAGTAATATTACGTTGATTAGTCTCCACAGAATTAGTAGCCATGTTAATGATGATGATGAAACCAAAAATGAAACAAAATAAAAAACAAAACCAAGATTGAAGCAAAAAAACGTGCAAATAATGATTAAAGAGCTTTGAAAAAAAGACAAAAAAAATTAAAACTCTCAAAACGAACAATGCCAAACACAGAGAGAGAGGGACCAACACACACCACGTATTGAAAACAATGCTACTACCACTGATATGGGCAATCGTATTTTGGCGGGTAAAAAATAAATGATTCAACACCGTTCATAAATACCAGTACAAAAATGAATTGAATAATTTTTTACATTTTATTTGGTGAAAAATGAGGGTTTAAAAAAGTGAGAAACATTATTTTGAAAAATTCAAAGCTAATCAAAAACGACAGCCGAAAGCATTGTACCGAGTGATTGTACAATATTATTGGTCATCAATTTATCAACATTTTCTTCCAAATGTCTTTTCGGATCTTGTTTGCCAACATTTTTGATTGCCAATTGTTGTGGTGTCAGTTTATCTTCTTCTTCGACAGCTTTGTTGTATAATTTAGCCAAATCCAGCATATGTTCGATAGTTGATTCATTAATCGAACAATGGTCTTTATAATTTTTCAATTGTAAACCTTCCATCCAGGATTTTTTATGCAAATTTAGCAGCATTTTTTGTTCCAATTCATTTTTACGATAATTGATCGCAATCGAATAATAATGTCGGTTTAGACCATGTATCAATGCTTGAATGGATGGTTTGTTCAGATGACCTAGATTTGATGTCGTTTGTCGTGGTTCCTGGCCCAGTACCATTGTATTTGGATTGATCAACCGAAAAGCATCGATAACAACTTTTCCTTTCACCGATTGAATGGGATCGATTACAACGGCAACAGCACGATCAGATAATGCTTCGAATGATTGTTGGGTATTGATATCGACCCCGGATAACCAACAACCAAAACCCGGATGAGAATGATACCATCCAACAACCATCTCAGGTCGTCCAGTTTGTCGTAACATGTCCAACATTTTTGCCTGGAACACCGGATCGACTGCTTCAACACTTACACCCTATTCGAAAAAACAATTGTTCATGTTAAAAAATTGCCAAACAAATCAAATCGATAATTTACCGTTCCAGACTGTGGCATGGCGAAAACATCGATAACACGTACAGTATAATCATCGACAAATTCACCCAACATCAGACCCATAACTTCCATTGGGACACCGGCACGACCATGTTTCAACATTTTCAACAATGCCAGCGATGAAATATATACCTGCTCAGCTGTATCAACAACTGGACCATCACTTTGAGCACCACCAGAACTTAAATTCTGCAGACCGCTACTTAATCGCAAAAGACGATCCATTTTTCGATGATGATTTCAAAATGATCAAAAAAGAAATTGAATGAACAAAATTGTCAAACTCACAAGTCAACACAGAAACAAAAATTGCTGAGGATTTGTGTGATTCAGCAGAAATTAAAAACAAAGTAAATATTACTTTAGCACAAAAAAGTAAAAAGGCGTGGCTAGCTTGCATTATATTAGTTGAGGTCACGTGACATTTGATTCCTCCCTTTTTTAGGTTTTTTTTCGAATATATTTGTTCAAAGTCGACGTGCACGCAAAATTCGACGATTAAAAATAGAGTTTGTTTGGTATAAAAATTCAGTTTATTTTTTCCAAATAAAATTGGTTTTTAGTTTTTGTTTTGGAAAAATGTTTTTATCATCGACAACAACAATGATAATTCATTCGATACAATTGACAAAATGCTTGAGATAACTTTCAATGACAACTGTTTGCATCTGTCGACGTAATATTCGACAAACATTGATTACCTCATGACATTGATGCACGGTATTGATGATGGATTGTTTGAGTTGGAAATTGGAATTAGGATCCAATTGAAATTCACTTCGTTTATATTGTTCGGGTATCTGAAATACCTTGGCAATGTATCGGATGTGTTCTTTGTTGGAATTCAGTGCCCATACTATTTGTTCCAAATTGATGGAAATGCTACGAATTTCTCGCATTTTCTCCACAAACTCTTTCAAATTTCCTTCATGCTGTTGTTGAATGTCTGCGGAATATTTTTTCAAACTATCGATGGCTGTTTTGGCATTGATGATGATACGTGTTTTTCGTGCAATGAGATTCAATGTCGACATCTAAAAATCGAATGGAAATGATTATCGTGCTAATAAATACATTGAATCACTGATGAACATTACCAATATTTCAATGATGCATTCACAGATTCGTTTTTCGATCGGCAGACGCTCGATAGAATTTTTGAAATTAATCAATCGATGACCTTTCATTATGCGCGATAAATGATAATCGATACGGTTTTCCAATGAATAAACATCGATTTTATTTCGGCTGCAAAAATTCAGCAAATTTCCCTGTTTCGATGAGTAGTTGTATGATGAATTAAACGATGTTACTTGTCGTTGTTGTTGTTGATTGAAATTTGACATTTGATTGACATAATCATCTGCCGAATTGGCTTTTTCCGAAATTATCGACGAATTGATAATTGTAGAGCCTGACAAAGGTGAATTGATCATGATGGCGGTGGAACAAACAAACGAAACTGAATTCAAGAATTGTAATGTGGCCAATGCACACCAAAAGCAAATTCGAAATTGCGAAAACATTCGAAAATTCGATCACACTATTAAGGAATGCATCAAAAGATGGCGTTATTGTTTTGTATTATTTTATTGGATTTTTTGATTTTTGTTTTGAAAATAAAGTTAGATTTGGTTTTGGTCATCATTTCAATGACATGACTACATAAGGATATTCTTCCAAATGCATAAGATTTTCATTGGATTCGAAATATCCATAGCCATTTTCACCCCAATTATCACTCCAGCTATTACGTACAATCCAATAATCAACACCTTCGGGTGACGTTCCGTAACCGACAACATTGACAGCATGATAATGTGGAATAATGCCACGATCAGTTGTTATTACATAACTTCCACTAATAATGGTGAGGATGAATGAATGAGACATGGTTTGTTAATGAAAATTGTACATACTCGTAATGGCGGAAAGCATTAATGTTATGGATATTGATTATGACAGCAACTGCCGATTTATATTTATCCAATGCTGTTTTAATCAATTCAACATTCGAATGATCAATTTGACAATATTGCTCGATTGAGTGTCTTGGATTTTCCGGTGGTTCGCAATTGTTTTCCTTAAAGGCAAAATAACGGTGATTAACAGGATGAATTAAAGTGTGTGTTACCACTTACTCGAGCATTATACTCATATGCTTGTTCTTCGACAATGCCATTCTGTTGAATGTAATCCAAACCTCTTGGTATAGTATCACCGTGACAACCACGTCTGGCTGCACAATCAACCAATTCTTGCTCAGCCAAATTAATGGATTGATTGCGGAATGCTAGATAAGCTGATTCAACAGCAGCTACACCGGCAAATGCCCAACATGAACCGCATGCACCTTGATCACGTATTGGTGTCAAATGATTCAACGAACGCAAATCCAATGATTTTGATGTGGAAGCTTTCGAAGTTTCAAAATCGCAGAAATCCATTTGAGCATTGGATTGTCGGGCAGCAATGTTTGCCTGACTCATCATGTAGGATTGTTCGAATTGTTCTAATGACTAAACCGAAATGATTATTGATTTGGTTTTGGATGTTAGCAAAGTTTCAATGTACAAACCAAATCGGATAAATGATTAATGGCAGCTCCTTTGTTTTGTTGAACGAATTGTAAGGATTCGAGAAAATTTTTTCGTGCTTCCATTTCTTGTTGGATATTTTCATATTTTTTTCCAAAAGTTTGCTAATAATTTTCGCACAAAATGACAACACACATTACCCATCAATCAATCAATTTTGGCAACTTACTTTGAACTGTTCAAATGTGGTGATTGATTTTGAACGACCATGGCCGTTGACGAAGCTCACCAAGATGGTGGCCACCGATAATGCAATGATGATTTTCATTTTTCTTCACGAATCTACAAATGGATCTACAAATTTTTTATAAATCTACAAATGATTTATACTTGAGGATAGCTCGCTGTACCTAAACATATCGCATGATTGATTTAGTGATAACAAGCATTTTTGAATTGGCTATCCCGGATCTACATATGATAATGATAGGATTTCTTTTCAAGTTTTTATTTTGGATCCAAAAATAAAAGAAAGGTTATTTTTTAAAAATTGAGAAAAGATTATTTTTTTAAATTGAAAGCAGCATCTTTTTGGAGATTGATATCAGAAAGTTGCTATAAATGCATATTCTTCTATACCCCACCAATTAACACCTCTTTCCACATAGAAATATCCTTTATCTCCCCATCCAGTGCTCCAACTATTACGTACAATCCAATAATCGACACCATCTTTAGTTCCATAGCCGACAATGTTGATAGCATGTCCAGATGGTTTACCTTCATCAGGAAAGGAATTTTCTCTTATGATGAATGAACCACTTTGGAGATGAGAAAAGAACGTCATTCAATAATTTCGATAATGATTATTACACACTTACTTGTGATGGGCAAAAGCTTTCACATTCTTTATTGATATTTGCACTGTGATAGAGGTGCGTTTTTGAGCCAAAACTTTTCGCAAATCAGGTTTATTTTTATTACTAGGGTCAATATAGATGCACCAATTTTCTAAGATATATCGTGGCTCTTCGGGAGGATCGCATGCGCCTTCCTGTGAATTATGTTTCGGAGATGATTGATATTTTTACAACAAAAAAAGTGCTAACCTTAGCGGTGTATGGATAAGCTTTTTGTGTGGTAGTTCCATTGGTTACAAGATAATTGAAAGCTATGGCCGTTTTGCCTATTTCACATCCATGTTCGACTGCACAATTGACCAATTCTTGTACGGATAATTGTATGGAAACATTATAGCGAGCTTTATATGCTGATTCGGCGGATGATATGGGTGAAATAGCCCAACAACAACCACAGTGTAATGTTTGTCTCATAATCGGTGATAAATCTGGACGCAAATCGACTTGTTTGGGTGCTTCTAAGTTTTCATCAAATAGACATTCGGGATCATCATGGTAATCATCACCAGCACGTAATAATTTCAATTGTTGTTCGGAATCCTGCATGCTTTCTTCGCTCATCAGATATCCATCAGCAAATTCTTCAGCCGACTATACGATAAAATTGACAATAGAATTGAAACATTTATTATAATCATTTCCAAGCAAATACAAACCAAATCAGCAAATTCATTGATAACTGCTTTATCTGGATTAGCATCAACATATTTCAATGTTTCCAGGAAATTTTCTCGGGCATGTTCTTCTTGCTCGATACTATAATAATGTTTGTCGAATTGGATCTATGGAAAAATGGAAATTGGAAAAAATCAAAAAATGGTCAATATGGCAATATGGCGAATGTTACTTTGAATTGTTCGAATGTACGGATATTCCAACCAGTTGGGCTAGCATGGTTAAAATAGATGCCGATGCTAAACACCAAGGGAAGGATGATTGTTGTGAAAACAAGTTTCATTTTTTGACGTTTTTTCTCAGTTTCGAATTGACAGATGAAAATCAACCTGATCGGTTGATTGTTTTTATAATAATCCAGGATCGTACATTTTAACCCTTTCTTTTTCATTTTTTTGGTTGGTGACCATGGAATGTGTACCCAGCAACAAAAACCAATTGAAAATTGTTGCTGGGCTCACTTAATTGAATCCAAAATGTTCTCAAAAAATTGAATCTTTCCAAGAAAAGAGAATTATTTGCAAGAAAAAAGGGTTAAAATAAAGATAATGACAACGATTATCGTTGACCTTGTCAACTAATAATAATGATGTTTATCATCGATCGATGTTTAATCTCAAGTGCAACATGTGACAATCACATAGATTTTCTTTTTGAAACATATGGTCGATATGTCACATGTTTCCGATGTACGTTTTGACCTTAGGATTTATTGATTTGATTTGTTTCCAGTGTAAACATGATCAGAAAGGAAATGCCAAATAAAATTAACGATTCGTGTGCCATCCATTTCGGAAAGACATCAGTCATGATGATTGATGGATTGGATTTTATAATAGCCAAGTTTGTTTGTTGTATAATCACCAGATGACAACCTTTTTTTGAAAGGAGGATTTGCCATTAACGGTTTGCTATGGATAAACAAATTGATGTTCGCTATGGAAAATTCTGGTTTGGCTCATTCTCGAACACTCATTCTGAATGACTACCACCAATGGTGTTTATCCATTTCACTGAAAGAATGAAATACAGAAATTCTGCACAGTGTTTAGCCATTTGATTAAGATCACAATGTGACTATGCGTTTGTTTGTTTGTGTGACACGTTTTTTGATAGTAAATGATGATCACATGAACAATTCTATTTTTATATTGCCAAATAATCATCTCTGTTGATTTGGTGATGAACACCACTTCCTAGAAATGAAATGAAAGAAAAAACATTTTTTAATGATGTTTCATTGATAATGATGGTGGTTAGTGGTTGATAATGCAACAGAGTTAATCAAATGCTGATCATGATGACTGACAAGAGAGAAAGTTGATATTTATTCAAATCAACAGTACAGTGAACTTGATTTGATTTGAATCATTACATATTTTTCCTAATGCTAATGTCTTTTGTTTTAAGATTCTAAAAGAATATTGCCCCATTGTTCATTTTGACCATTTAGATTCTGACTGAATCATCGCTTTGGCCATGAAAAAAAATTCCCGGAACCAATGTGTCATCGAGTTAGGCATGGCTGGTGTTAATTTGAAGGGTTGATTGTTTGTGACTATGGTTGTTAATTCCTGCTCATCAACTTTTTTTGTTTGATTGACAGAAAACGGTTTTTTGTTTTTGTTTGGCTTTGTTGTTTCAACGAAAGAATTATATAAACAAAATGCCATATTAACACGCACTGCCAAACCGTTTCGGTTTTTGTTTCTGCTTAATGTTCTTCTTAATGTGCGAGGTTAGCCAAACAAACAACAACGAACGAATTGATGAATAGAGGACCGGCGAGAAAACCACCATTTTTAATTTTCCAGAACCTCGATTATCATTGATGTCGACGAATAAATGAATAAAGGCATACGCAAGACACATACAGAGAAAACATCAATCGTCGTCGAACACAACAACGCAACTCGCAACTTGAACTTTTTTTCGACAAAAGGAGGGAAGCATTACTTTTCTTGGTTGGACGACGACCATTTCACTAAGACGAACAAGACAAATGACGGCGAAGACGAACCATTTGGTTTTCATCAACCATCAGCATAACATACTTGAAGAAGCAGATTCCTCATTTATTTATTTTACCATGAATCATATTGATGACTGCAAATGTATTGCTGCTTGATGAAATTTTTTGCCGATTAAATCTTGCTTGTTGATTTGATCTGATTTCTGGTGCTTTGTCGGGGCAGTTTGCATATGTTTTTGGTGTTTAATATCAACAAAAACCTCATTTCAGTGTTGTGTTTATGACTGATCTTTTTGCATATGGCATTTCGGGGGTAACATTATCCGCCGTCGGTCGGTCCGATAATAAATGTCGAATGACAATCTCAATGTAATCATCCAAGTTTTTTCAACCGATAACCCAATACGACAAGTGCTGTGTGTGTGTGCAGTGTTATTACTTGCCACTGTTGTTGATATTCAACAAAACAAACGGTTGTTTTTCTGATTTTGTTTTGTTCAATGTTCGAACATTGACTCTTGATTGGTAGTGATTTGATGATGAAAATAATGTTATTTTGAATCAATATTGTCTCCAAGTGTAAGTTTTTCGAGAATGTATTTTCTTTTCTTATTGTTTGTCCTAAATTTGGCATCCGAGTGGTTGATTGGGTAACGGGGTTTGATGATGTTAAATAATTTGTCTTTACATAATTAATTCATCGGTGAATGATGGGTTTGGCATTATAATTGATATCACCAGTGCATGACATGATGCATTCGATATGATGCTTGTTTAGTTTTTTTCACAGAATTTGTGTAGAAAATTTCACACTTTTCGCATTTAGCAAGAATAAAGTGTGTGTGTGTTTGGTGCCAAATTACTTGCTTGTTAAACATTATCGTTTCTTTGCTATATTGGTTGATTGAATGTGTTTTGCTAATGTGAATGCCAACTTTTTTTCGTCGTTCTCATCAATTATTGAAAAATTGATATATTTTCCTTCTCATGATTGTGGCCACAGTGGATCGAATATTGGTTGCTGATTTCCACAAGCGATAACCAATAACACTTTGACTGAATTTCATTTCCTTTTCTTCATTGCTTTCTCATTAGTGGTAGAGAATGAAGAGAATTGAAGATTGAGAAAAATCAGTTGCAAACTTCCTCTGTTTAGTTTATCTTGGCCAACCAACCAACAATATTCACTGTCAATGTCAGAAAATGTTTATTTGAATCTTTTCGTTTTTTCTTCTTCTCGCAGATCGATGAATATAAACAACTCTCCAAACACAATCCATCGTCGAATAATGAAAGGCTTAATTATCCATAGAACAATGATTTGGGTTCTTCTCGCCATCATCATCGTGTTCGGTATGTTGATTGTTTGAAGAATTTATTGTTTGAATTTCTCCTTTTCTCCAAACCAAAGATGTGGCACAAGCACAATCATCATTGTCGTTGATGTGCAAATCACGATTAGATCAGTGTCAAACCGAATTCTTCAATGAGTTAAAGCAGTATAAATTGGTGGAACATGAATTGAGTTATTATCAATTATGCAGGTTAGTCTCACTGATGAAGTGATTGCAATTGATTCAGTTTGGTTTGTTCGAACAGTTCGGATGGATCGTACATGCGATTTGTTGATTGCGTTCGTGAGATAAGCGAACATGATGTTGAATGCAAACAACAACCATTACATCGTGAATTGTGTAATAAACGTGGTTTGAAATTATCATCATATCGTTATACATGGAAATCCAATCTTGTGCATGATATTTGTTACCGAACATCCGCCTCATCCATAATTGATCAGGATTTTTTCAAACATGAAAAATGTATCAGCGAAGTATTGAACAAACCCAAATGGCATTGTGATCTCGATCATTATGAAATGACCAAACGAACCAATGGATTGGAAGCATGCCAGTAAGTTGTGTTTTGGATATATTTTGCTGATAATTTTGCCTTCATTTCGTTACAGACATTGGAAATCCTTCCGTCAATGCATCTATGATGAAGTTGATAAACATTGCGGCCAACTAGGAGCGAATATATCTGATTATCTATTTCATATTCACACAAGCTATTTCAGTAAATATACCATTTGTAATCTGCCGGGTGAATCACATACTAAATGTTGGTTGGATTTAATCGATTCGATACCATCCATACCCATCACTGCATCATCAACAACAACTACTGCACCACCCATCACAACCGGATCGCCAATCATCACTAGAATCATGGAAACGACCACATTGGAATCGATTGATCGAATCAATTCGCGCACAAATCTAATACGGGAGGCTAAAATGAAAAGTGACCACTCGAATGATGATGACCAGCATTTTGTTTCGAATGAACCAACAACAGCCATTGCTGGTCAACAAACGTTCGATGGAAATAATGGTGGCCAAACTTTGGATGGATCATTATCGCTGCTTTGGATGATGGTGATATTGCTGACAATTCTTTTATTCTGACATGAATTTGTTTTTTCGCTTGTAATATAAATATGTTCATTAATCATCATCATACCCTATGAGTAGTAAATTAGCGCACACGTTCTACTTGGTAGTTCGATTGTGTAATTGATAATAATAATAATAATAATAATATGATTGAAATAGATATTTTATCGATGTTTATTTTGTTAAAAAATGAATCTGACATTATCATTTATCGTTGCCATTGTGGATCGGGTTGATTTCGTTGAAATGTATCAGTAACTTCGGTTCGATCATCATCACCGGTGAAAATATCAACATCATCCTCTTCGGTACGTTCAGTTTCAGGTTCTTCATATTTTTCAAATCCTGGCCCTTGTTTGGTTATCATTGGTGCCATTTTGGGGGCGACGGGGGTGGTCACTGCTTTAACTTTTTCATTCAAATCTTGGAAATTGTCTTTGGTTGGTGATTTAGGAGCGCCACCACGACGACGACCTCTAGCGGTAGGTTCAGGAATCGAATCGAATGTGAATCGACTGAATGCACTACATTCATCATCATAAAAATCGGTAAAAGTTGACATTTCAGTTTCATCCAGTGTTTTCGTTTTGGCTGTTATTATGGTATCGACATCATCACTTTTGAATACGGTGAACCATAGATGTTGGTCCATTTTTTCTAATTTTAAACGTCTATTAATTTTAGTTGTTAACATACTGGCTAGAATTTCATATCCTGGTTTGCTTATTCGATTGGATAGATATTTAAGATTGCCTAGAATATCCTGTTCCATGTTTTTCGGTGGAATCTATGTCAATCAAACGAAATGGATGAATGGAACAAATGCGTTGATTGTCATTACACACATACCTTATAATCATATGGATATTCGCCACTTAGAGCAAAATATATTATGCAACCCAACGACCACATATCAGCCACAAGTGGATCATATTTCACTGTCTGATATTCAGTGCCGAATACTTCGGGTGGTTTGAAATCTGGTCGATTTGTATCACGATTACGCAACGGCAACGGTGGTCTCAGATTATCCCGGTAATTGGCGGAGTATATGAAAGATCGATAGAAGCCGGTCAACTGAATGGATGTTTTATCACGCAAACTAATCAAGACAGTACTTGATGTAAGGTTGTTATGACATACAGCCGAATTGATTAGATATTCGAGCACGCGACAAAGTTGACGTGACCATTGGCATACTACCGATTCGACTTCGCCATCCGGTTGTCTTCCCAGAATATACTGTGTCAGATCGATGATATGTGTATGTTGTTGAAAAACGAAAATCTGATTATTAATATTTTGGAATACATCCCAGGTTTGCAGAATGCTGGGATGTTTTTTGCCCAAATATCTCAATATTCGAAAATATAAAGGATTACGTATTTGATTTGCCTGTTCTTTTTCGTAAACTCGTACCACCATTGGTAATTGGGAAAAGTCACGATGTTTAACACGATAAATTTGCTCACCAAATTCACTGCGAATTTGCACCGCATTGGATTTGCTCTGTTCGAATTGATATAGCTGAAATGTTGGTGAACTTTCTGCCGGCAGTGGACCATGTGTATGTAAAATACTTTTCGATCTTCGTTCTAATAATGTTGTTCGGTATTGATCAGCTTTGTTGGTCTTATTGTTATTATTATTATTATTGGTTTGAGCTGGTGATTTTTTTGCTTTTGCAGATCGATTTGATGGTGAAGATCGTCTGGGTGATGTTGGTGGTTTTGATGTTTTTGGTATTTCATCTCTGTTGTCCTTTTTTCTTTCGGATTTGTCCAAATAATCGAGCATCCTTTTCGTGAAGAATGGCATTTTTGCAACACACAATCAAGTGTCTATATCTCGCAACGAGCCAAACAAGCAAGCAAACTACAAACTCTACCTCCTTCCAACATTGTATTTATATGCAAAACATAATTATCAATTTTATTAATAAAACAAAATTCTAATTGGACAAACTAAACATATTCAACAACAATAATAACGGAAAAGGCTAATTTGTTTGTTGGAGTTGGGGTGTTTGTATAATTGATATTTACAAATCGAACAATCTCATTGCTTTGGCATCATTTTTCATGAATTACGATCAGAATTTTTGTCCTTAGCTTCATCGATTTCTTCTAGCGCTTGTTTGATAATGTTGACGTATTCTTCGAATTCGGCATCACCTTCAACAACACGACCGCTTCGGGTTTGAACGATGCCGTTGATGATTCCACGCAATAATGAATCATCCATTTCGGCCAGCACCAACCATAATGCTTTTTGTTTTTTATTAATGTTTCTGTTGAGTTGGAAAAGTGATTGATTTGAAATAATAATGACTCACAGTGATTCAGTCAAATACTTACGTAGGCAGATTGATTTTGACATGAACATAATGATCACCTTTGCCGTAGCTATTGACACGCGTGATTCCTTTCTCCGGCAGACGAATTCGTGTATGCGATGTTGTACCGGGTGGAATTTTGAGCGTTAAATTTTCATATAACCCTTGAATCGGTATCGAACCGCCAAGAATGGCCTGAAATACATTCACTTCGACATCGGAATGTATGTCGGCGCCATCACGACGAAATTGATTCGAACGTGACACACGAAACGTAATGTACAGTTCTTTGTTGCCCACTTTCATTCGAATGCTTTGGCCATCATCTACGCCTGGCGGGACATTGATCTGAATTTTTTTCCGTTGTTTGGTGATGCCTTCACCATGACATTCTCGACAAGGATTTTTGATCAGAACACGTGTGCCATGACATTTGCGACATGTCGTGCGCATTATAAACGGACCATTCGATACAGTTTCCATGCCGGTACCTTGACAGTATGGACATTTTACTGGTTTCTCATCACCTTGGGATCTGAATAAACAATTAGATTAGATCAAATCGATTGATTGACTTACTTGGATCCATGACATTTAGGACAGGTATCCATAACATCGATATGAACTTCTTTTTGGGCACCTTTGGCAGCTTCGGTGAAACCCAGGCTCATGTCCATTTGTAAGGGCGTACTGAATCCATATTCATCGGCAAATCCACCACCAGCACCACTAGCACCGCCTCCAGCGAAATTTCTCATTTCTTCGAAAACCTGTCGGAAAATGTCTTCACTGCTGAAACCTGATGAGAAGCCTTGCCAACCGGAGAATCCACTGCCAGGGCCACCGCTGCCAGCCGTCGAATTGAAATCTCCAGCACCACCGTATTTCTGGAAGTCATCATACTGTTTACGTTTTCCATCGTCGGATAGTACTTGGTAGGCTTCGGAAACTTCTTGGAATTTCTTACTGGAATTGGGATCATTTTTATTCGTATCTGGGTGATATTTCTTGGCCAACTCGTAATAAGCTTTTTTAATCTCTTTAGCCGATGCACTTTTATCGACCCCCAGTATTTTGTAATAGTCTTTTGCGGATAGTGTTGATGATGTTTGTATGGTTCGTTTGGATGATGTTGTTAATTCAAGATTTTTCCAATTGCTACATTTCCACTGTAATGTGAGTGATGATTGATTGGTCCTAGATAATGAAGCTGTTGATCTTGTCAATAATTGCTGTCGTTGTTGAGATATTATCAACAGAATATTTAATCTTCGGGCAAACATGTTCGAGACAAGGTCAAATTGAAGAATTTCGATCTGTTTGTGGACCAAGAATTGATGAAAACATTGAAAACATGACCATCGCCACACACATGTGATATTGAATCGGCCATCAATAAAGTATGTTACCAATTACAGTGCACAATTCTGTTTTGAATCGAGTTTTTTTCTAACTTTTGTTTCTAACTTATGATTACTGATTTGGACCAGAATTTGCAAAAATGTCATCATTTTTCGTGCCCTATGACGGTTATCAACCGAAAAACAACGAATGGAATGGATATAGCGTGATATTACCATGTATTTCAGTGGGTAACGTTCCGCAATTATCAATCGATCTGCTGATCAATCGATTTCTTACAAATTGCAATCGTTCAACCGATTCCTCGGATTTGGAATTGATTGGTTACCTCGATTCGCCGTATGTACGACCGTTTGCTGGTCCTGATCCGTTCCGATTGGATGGTAGTTTATTATCAACTTCGTTGCAGGTTTTTGTTTCGAAAAGTAAAAAATTGATTCTGATACAACAACGGTCGCCAATATACAAAGAATATCGTGACCAATTTTATCAACAAATACTGCAATGGTTATCGTGTCATCGATTCGAATTGATAATTGTATTATCATCAACATTCGATCAATTTTTGGCTCCCGAATTTGTCAATGACGATCAAGAGGGTATCCCGATTCGTTATCTATCGAACAATCTGAAGAAAGAAACCGAATCCTTTTTGAATGAAAAATTGGCCATCAAACCGGTGATGAAAGTAGACCCCGAATCGATGCGACCATCCGACAATGGGAAAATTCATCTACCTGGATCAGGTTCTGCTCGATCGTTTCTACGATTTGGTGGACGCTTGTTGGTGGAACAACCTATACTATGTTTGGTGATGTACTGTTCGGAAGGCGATAATCGTTATCATTCTGTTTATTTGGCCAATAAAATTGCCAAAATTATCAATGATGATGATGCAAATAAAAATCATCGATGGCAAGAACCATTCTCTTGGCGTATGATGTTTGGCGAAGAACCGCCCCCAGAAATATATTGAATATTGCATCAACAGAGTTTCACCTTGGTACATTGATTGATTGATTGCAATGTACGAAACAAATATCAACTTATAAAAAATTTATTATTATTTCAATGAAGACTTGGAGTGAATAACAAACTTTTGTTTTCATTCTTTTGTCTGGCTGCTTTTATTCAATTCTTTTTTAATCAATGAAGTGATGTGAAAATGGCAAAAACATGCAAACAAAGCAGAAAGAACTGTAGACACATTCACTCAGTTGTTAACATTGTTAATTGTCTTGTTCGATTCAATGATCATTATGGATGATGATGATGATGATGATGATGAACTTGTGTGTCTGTTAATTTTGCAAAATGATCAAACAACAATGTAATTGCATCTGGCAATTTCAATTTTTCTAAATGCGCTCACTCTCTCTCCTTTGAACAACAATATTGGCCAGCACTAAGGACGGGCGCGCATGCATTTGATTGCCGGGAAAAGGAATCGGGCTTCTGGTGTTGGAACTGTGGTTCCAGAATGTGATATTATGTTTGATTACCTCCTCTGATTAGTTGAATAGTTGTTGTGCATCATTTGCTATGTGTTTGCTTGCGGACACAAATGTACCTCGATCGATCGACAATCACTATTAGCATTACTTCTAAAATGAATCATACATTCGACAATATGACTGATGATTCGTCCATCAATGATACAGTAGATCGGATATGCTCGTATTTGGACCGTCTACTCAACAGTGATGATAACATTGACCTGAATGATTTGACCAAATCAACCACAACCAGAACCCGGTCAATGAAATCGATAACAACGACAGTATTCAATTTGAATGGCGATCGGAAAATGATATTGGAAATTTGTTTGATTCTCTCATTACTAACTCTCATGATTAGTTTTTCGGTATATTGCATATTGCCAAATCTACGAACTGTTCCGGGTAAATGTTTGATGGGGTTGATTTGCAATGAATTTCTAACAAATCTGTTGATATTCATTGCAATCGAATTGCCAAGAAATCAATTGAAAACGGTTTGCATGACCGTGGCCATATGTTTACATTATTTATTGCTTAGCATGCTAAGTTGGACCAATTTGATCGGTAAGCATTAATAATGATCATTATTTCTCTATCATCATGTTGTCGTTTATGACTGACCAGCATTCGACATAATGCGAAAAGTACGGTCTCCAACACTGGTATTGCGTGGTATACTTCGCTATTTTATTCTGGCCCATCTCTTTCCAGCATTCATCATAGTGATTGCATTGGCAATGGATTTTTTCAATCGTCATTACTGGTCCACCAGAAACAACAACAGTGATGGAACTCGGTCCAGAATTGTCAATAAAATTTTATCATTTCGACCGAATTATGGTGACCATAATCATTGTGGTATCAGTAATGTTCGTGCACATTTTTTATTTGTTGTTTTGCCAATATCGTTGTCGTTTTGTTTTATTGTTCTGACATTGATTGCCGCCATCGTTCGGATCAAATCCTCTGCACAAGGCTTGAGTCGTGCATTCAAATCGTCAACAAACCAGGATAATAATAGTGAGAGGAGAACGACCACAACACACAATGATTCGAATAACAGCAGTCAACATCGTAGTGGTCGACTAATGGCCAGCAATTCATTACAACAACGTCTGGTTTGGTATATGAAAATCTTTATCCTGTTGGGCGTATTGAATCTGCTAACATTGATCGGGAATGCCTTTCTGAATAATTGTCAGGTGGCCAATTTCTGGTCATTAATGTTATTATCATCACATGGTTAGTGTGCGCACCTGTTTAGCATTTGCTATTGTTTCTCTAATCCTCTTTCTTTCTTTTTGTTTTGTTTTGTGCTATAGGTACCTGTATATTTATTGCATTTGTGTGCAAAAAATCCATTTTCCGTCAACTATATCGACACCTTAAATCGGATTATTCGCGAACAAGTTGCGTGCTTGGTGCTGCTGGTGCCAATCATAACAATAGCAACAAATTTGATAATAGCCAACGACAGTCGACTATACGAAATAATGATGATGATCACCGTAATCATCATCATCATCGCGGATCACGGCAGCCCAAACATGACAATGATAAGGATGGTGATGTAAGGAATGGATGGAAAGAATCGGCAATGTATCTGTAATGATTAATAGTTTGTTTGCTTGCATGATCCATGATGATGATTGTAATTAATTGTTATTTGCTAAATCCCATTGTAAATATTCTACTTTGTTGGCAGCATCGCACACATTCCCAATCATTCATTATTGTCATAAAAAGTGTATTTTTTCAATATTGTTGTTGTTGTGAAAAAGTGCTTTTCTCTTTTCTCTTTCATTATTTATTGAAAAATATTCACCAAATTTCAATTCGATTTTTGCTATGTTTGGGTTTTACGATCACATCACGCGGTGAATGATAGTTTAGTTTTTCTGGCTGTCAAAACATTCATCAATGATCATTGCATGGGATATTGCTCTATTTTTCGTTAAAAATCATGGCAAATTCTTCAATTTTCAACTAAAAGAATCGAGCAGAGAAAATGAGGCAAATAATATTAATGATTTGAATTGAAGGGATTCAGATTCGAAACAACTTGATTAATGTGGAAAACATTTCGGTTATGATACCGGTTTGTTGGTGGATACATTTGGTAACCATAGTCAACTGTTTGACTAGATCGAGCGAATCAGTTGTTTTAGTGACTAGTGTGGAGCATAATGTTGGCCAAAATAATTGACTTTTACCACGATAGGTATAGATCAACATATCGGCATGGCTGGGAATCATATATTGATGATGTTGATCAATTGTGGGACCATCACTGGCCAATTTGTTACAATATTCTTGAATCATGATGACTTTCGGTTTGCCAGCAAACGGCTTGCAAAATTTGCCATTCAATTTATTGACAATAATATGCGAATTGATTCGAGTCCGATTTGCGCATTCAATCACTTGCCTGCATGATGTGGTCAAAATCAATACAATCAATGAATCGAATGATTCATCTTTAAGGCCTTGATTCAATAACTGTAATGTCTGTCGATCATTCCAGCCCCGATAACATTCGAATTGATAATTCAATTTGCCAAATGTTGATTGCAAAAGCCTGACGGTAGATTCGGATCGAACATCGGCCAAGTAATCCAACAGAATACATCGGCCGCGATTCCGGTTTGAATAATAAAGATTATTGTTGTCCATGCAATGTTGATCCGGCACTAAATTGTCACTAGAACAGAACGAGAGAAAACCAATGAAAAAGTTGTGAATGTCAGTGGAGAAGATCACATTACAAATTCAAATTGATTGCAGAATCTACTTGAATGTTTTTTCCATCCATCGTATATGATGCGTCTCAAATGACTACAAATCACTATTGACTGCTGAGTTAATAAATTATTATTGCCAACAACACTGGGGATCATTATCGGGTTACTATGGCGATTAATCTTGTTATCTGATTCAATTTCCGATAGATAAAATCATTCTCCCTGTGTTAATTGCAAGTCATAAATAAAGTTGAGGATGGCAAATGTGGAGCAGCAAATACAATTACCGATCGACCACTGACGCCCACACTCGACCATGATCATCATGATCAGGATGATGACAGCATGGACAAATATGGCCAGCATTGTTTCCTAAAACAATGTGTGTGTGTTTGACATGTTAGCATAGCATGAAGAACCTGTTGAATTGGTTGTGGTGATGGTCAAAGTCAAAGTGGGTCATAAGGGTTCGCTTTTGATTATATCGAATTGATGTTGAAAAGTGGATTCGATCAACTGGAGCAACTTTTCTGGTAATTAATTGGGAAATGACACTTAATCAGCATTGATGTTTATGAAGACCACCATCCGATTTGATGTTGATTGAAATAATGTATCATAGATTCCGTATCGAATGGCAAATTGAAAGCCTGGTGATCTAATTCAATTTGTTTTTGAATAACCATCATAGTTGGTTTTATCGACGTTGTTAATCAGACATTTATATCACTATAGCAGACAAAAATGCATGTTTCTTTCGATGGTAAGCAGCCCAAGACGATATGACGATGCGGGATCATTGCATGCAGCAAACAAAAAAATAAAGAAGCAAGCGAGTCAGGAGTCTATCCAGGTTATTTGCTTTGCTTTGATATTTATAAGTCTGACACACGACCATCCTCACCATTCGATGATAATGGAAAATTTGCATGACTAAACATCGTTTCGTTTTGATTCGACCATTAATTGAACCGAAAATTATCATTGCTTTGCTCTAGTCGGATCGGTTTTTTTAATTATCCACATAATTTTTGATTCAATAAAATCAACGAGAATGGCTATCAAGCACGTGAAACGATTAAATTTTTTGATTGAATTTGTTGTCTGGCTATTTTTAGTCGGTTAATGTTGAGTGGAACAAACAAAGCAAATAGAATTGTATTATCGGAGTGAAAGTGTAATTTGATAGGACTTTGGATTGGATCCGATTGTGATTGATGATGGACCAATAATCAATCAATTGTTGATGTGCCCCAAACACTCAGCTCTCAATTTGATTATCGTGTTGAAATGATTTTATTATTAGAAACATGTCTATTATCATCATGATGCTGCCAATATCCGGTTGTGAGAGACAGAGGAATTGACTTTTCAATGGAGTAGGCTTGAAGCAATGAGCAATAGAATTGCAATTACTTTTGACATTTTTTCAAGAAAAATTAAAAAGAAACATTTTACCTATTTATAGTTGATTAGTGTGTGTGTTTTTCTGTTGAAATTTTCCGGTTCTATTCATGATAGCGATAATGATGATGAAAAAACAAACCGAATGAGCTGGCATTTGTAATGATCTTATTTTCTCTGTCTCTGCTGTGTTCTATAAATGGCACCGAAATCTTGCATGATGAGGAATGTCTTCTTTTCAGGCAAATCATTAGCGTGAAATGAGAAGCTGAAAACAGCTGTCGACGTTTGTTTGTTTGCTTGTTTGCTCGTTATGTTTGTTTGACGATGAGTTTGATTGATTGTAAATGGGAAAAAAGTTGTTGTTGACACATTCACTCCTTTCTTTCAACTATTGGTTGCATTATTTCTTACGGCCAAATTGTGTCCAGTGAAAGCAATTATTAATCAATTTAATTGTCAAGTTTTTCCATTTCACTGGTTGGACTGAGCAGAATCGAAATTGTTTCCGTTTTTCTTTTTTGAATTGGTTAGATGGGAATGGATTATCAAATTTTTCTGAACAATTGTTGTGGAGCAATCAAGCACCATTGAATAATGATTTTCGATAGAAGCATATTTTTGGTGAAATGCAATGATGGAATGAAATGGATTGTGATTGAATAATCAACATTGATCACTGTGACAAACCACTAATCACGATGATGATTTGTGAATGTCACTATTTAGTGAGAGGGCTACGGTAAATGGATTAGTGGAATGCGAAATTAATGACGTTGATGTTAATGATGATCAAGTAGGATATTTTCACCTGATTTTTCAGTTTTTTCGAAACTTGAACTTGTCACTTTGATGGCATCATTTGAGTGTTTGTCGCTACTGCCTCTTGCCAGAAGAAATGCTTTTGAGGAAAACCACTTGATAAACATCAATAATGGATTCGATGAATACATTATGTGTGCCAGTAGCAGTTGTTTAATAACGGTCATTAAAGAGTTAGTTCAGTATGATGTCAATATTTCATGGCTTTTCCACTCTATCAGTATTGTCATCACCAAATCAAAATTATCAAGTACACTACATCTGCTAACCAATAATTATGCTTTTTCATGATAATTATCATGTTGCAGTGATGACCACCACCACCACCACCATCATCATTATTATTATGATTTACATTTCAATAAAGCCAAAGCAACACTAACAAAACATCCATGCTAACATCATTTTTGGCAAAGCGAAAATTGGTTATTTCAGTATGTGTGGTGTGTTCGGTGGAAGTGAGTAAGTTGATTGATCATCATCCAGTCGAGTGGAAAGTAGAAAGACGAGATTACAATCTTGGTCGACTGCAACCGAAAACAGTGTCTATTTTACTTGACCTGATTCAAATGTATCGGCAGTGAGGACCGTAATCCAAGTCTGGAACCTGATTAGATATGACATTTGATCTATTCTGTGTGACAATCATTTGTTTGTATTTGCAGGCAAAGTATCATCCCTCTGATCTGATGATGATGATTGAATCAATCAAGTTGATCGATCTGCGAAAAATATTGAATTTTTGCAGAAAAAGAATCGGATTTTCGCGTGTTCGAAAATATGACCTGATTCGATTCAATTCAACAAGACTTTCGATTATGATTTTTCACTTTTTGCCAGGTTATTGTTGCTTTCGGATTTGCATCGATCAGGTGTGGTGGTCGTTATCATGATCCACCAGCAAACCAGGATGATTTTTTATGATGATGATTGAGGAGGAAAATCGATTGTCGATCGAAAAGAGATGATTATTCTTTGGTTGCATTTGGTCAATTGGTCATTCACCCAGCAAAAAATGGGCAAAACTGAATTGAAAAAAACAGGTTGAGTTTTCCAAGTGAATAGAAGTTGTCTTATTATATAAATCATTTTCACGATGTTTACATTTCCAATTGATTGGTTGGTTTTGTTTTGCTCAAATGAAATCAATTTTGGATTTGCTTGGCTGACAATCGATTCGACCACAACAATGATGATGTGAAATACTTGGTGGATTGGAGCAATAAAAAACTTTCACCGATTTATTCTGTTCAAAGTAGTTATAGCACACTCAATTCAAATATTTGTCTATTTTTGGCCATCAATCGATCGGATGAGAGAAGGAGAGCAATCGATTGTAAAAAGAATGATAATTGCATTGATGATCACCATGGCCTATATGGTTTGTCGGTGGTAGACAAGTGAATCAATAGTTAGCAAAGTTAGCAAAGACAAAGGATATGTGATTGTAATCAATCCAATTGACCACCGTGGTGGTTATGTGTTATGTAAAACACTTTCACCGTTGATGGTGGCATCACTTCACAGTGATAATAAATAAGATTGGATTGTTTTGTCGGCTAAATATATAACGTTTGTTTGTTACCGAATTTAGAAATGCTCCAGTTGTGTGCGCAATTAAACCATTAGTGTGATGCGAAACAAGTGAGAGTGAAGTGAGCAACAATCAATTACTGATGACTTGTTGTTGTTGATGATGATGATCAATTGATAATTACAACAATTGCCATTTTGAACCGAAAATACTTTTTCCTTACAAACCAAAAAAGAAAAGAAAAGAAAGTTGGTTGAAAACACTATTTTTGTCTTGTGATGTGAATGGAAAATGCCGAGTGATGCCGATTTGAACAACAAGGAAAGACTTGTTCACTAATACAGCGCAAGAAATTGATTCATTCATCCTTTGATTACAACAACAACAGCAATAATAATAGTAATAATAATAATCACTATCGATTCACCATTTAATCCGACTTGAGCATGATGATCATTATCCAAAGTGAATTTTTATATTTATGACGCCTCATGATTTTTAAATAGCCCAAAAATTTTTTCCCGAAAAAAACTGACTGAACAATGGTGTCCGAACAAGTTTTGAATGTTATTAAATTTTTATGTTTTTCTTTTAAAATTGCTCATTAATCATACGAATATAATGTTGTGGAATTGAAAAAATTCAAAAAATTCATCTCATTCATAATTGATTATCAATATCAATTGGTTGGTTGGTTGATGATGAATGTCGACTACTTGAGAAAAACGGTTGATATGGCTATGGTGATTTGGTTTGAATATTTTGGCGAATGGATGCTAACAACATAGAAATAGGACAACTCAATGGGTTGTCCATACTAAACTGCTGCAAGGCTTGTTGTTGTTGTTGTGAAGAGTTATTGGCAACTTGTTGCACGGATTTAATTGATCTGATTTTGATGTCAATTAGCGGAGTTGATCATGATCATGTCTCCTCATCCTCATCATCATTTAGTTATGTGGAATAAAGGCAATAATTTGTTGAAAGCTTGATTCGCGCGACACATGAGCCTGATCAATATTGACTGGCCCTAATGTAACTGAGATATCTGACAATGCTGTGTGTGTGAGCAAAATTTGGCCAACCTCGCCTATTTTTAGTTGATTAAATCTGCACACATTTTTAATATGGAATGAATTTTTCATTATTTGAAAGAAAACATTTTTCAGTTTAGTGAATTATCGCGGCTATTAGCCGATGGAGGAAGAAAATTTATTCCTCAAATCACATTAGACAATGGGGCATCATGGTCATCCATAATGCTTATCAAGAGTGTTGTGTGTTGGTTGTCATCCAGATTAATGTTGTTTCTTCTTTCCTATCAAAATGATTGCCAGCCTCGTTAATGACCTGGAGGTTGGTCGAATTCTTTTGGTTGTGATTTAGGTTATCATTATTATTCGCTAGCAAGAATTCCAATCTCCAATTGCTGGACAGGTTTTTTCTGTTTGGCTAAAAACAAAAAGGTGAAAGTTCATCGCCAAAAACAACCGTTTGAAGAGCAACGGTCATGACCTAGCTGTTGAACGGTTGTTTATAATTAGATTAGTTTTGATCATGATGAGGATGACATGCAATATGCATTGTCCATACGGATGTATGTTTTTCGCTTGATATTTGTCGGTCAGTCGGCCGGCCAGTTGTGTGTGGAAAATTAATATTTTCCCATAAAATGTTCTCATCCAAATCCAATCACATCACATGCAATGATGAAGAAGAAATTAATTTTTAATTTCATTTTTGCCAGCCTCGGGCTCTTTCAACACAGCCATTCGTTTGATTGAAATAGAAAATATATTTATTTTATGAGGTCGTTTCGGATTCGTTCAATTCCGTAGACGATTCAATGTGAGTGTTGCTGTGAGCAAATCAAAATGAAAATTTAATTATCAAATGCCGAGCAGAGATTATTTGGTTTTATTTTTAGAGTGATGATCCGTGATGATTTTCTCATGTTGCAAATATTTCATAACATTCAATTATTGATCGTTAAGATTGTTTCGGCTGCTTGTTTCTCCACATTGATTTCAATGTAAAGGTTTTTTCACTTTCTTTCGATAATGATCCTGATTGACAAATGTGAATGGAATCTGGCACACACACATTCATCTTTAAAATGAATTGGTTATGACCATAATGATGACATGATCATTTTGATTGGCCCCAAAAATGCTCTTCTCTGCCAGTATTGTCTCAACGAAATGGGAACGCCAATATGACAATAGAATCGAATCAATTTGTAATCGATAATGATGTTAACCAGCAAAGCAATATCGAAATTGACAATCAAAAACAATGATATAGCTGTGAAAATGGCCAATGAGTAACGATGATGATGAGTGGATATTGTAATGAAATGATCATCATGATTGGCTAAATATGGCGGGCCATTCAACCGGATTGTTTTGTTGTTTCTTAACTCACTTTACCGCTTTGGACGGTGACGATGAAAAGGAAAAATTATTTATCGATCGAGATCAAGTGTGTGTGTGGAAAGAAACAAACCGTAGACATTGTTCACATCAGTTTTATGATTTGGCTCTTTGCTTGCCATCAAATATACCAGGTTCTTCTGCTTGATGCTCTCTTTTGGTCGAAGTTTTCTCTCTATTTGGTTGTCGAAAAAAACTAACGGACCTCCCGTTCACTTTGGTTCAGTTTGTGAGCTCACCATTGATGGCTATTGGGTTGGTTGGGAGAAAATATTCAGCATAACATGTAATGCCAGTATGATGTTTCGGTTAGTCTTGATCCATCATTCGACTTGTGAATACTTGCCATTCCCTTACTTATCATTGCAATATTTTCGTGTGCATTTGGCAAAGCGGTCATCATGAATTGTTTGATAATATGGGTAAGCCAATTGTGATGAATAGTGATGATTTGAAATGGAATAATAACGTTGTTTTCAGTTTGTCATGCTTGGAATCTGTATGGTAGAAGGACATGTTTTACCGTATGCGAATTCCATTCCAAAACACTTACAGGATCTGTACGAACAAGTGTCCAACAAAGCCAATCAGCCACCCATGGTTGGTGCTGGCGTAGAATCTCGTCGTAATGGCCGAGGATTATTTTCCACCTTGTCGGGATTGGGAAATGTGGCCGCTGCAGCTGCGGCTGGTTCCAGTCTATTGGCCGGCAAAGATCCTGATGATGATGACAACATTGTCAATCATCTTTCCTCCTCTTCCTCATCATCATCGAATGGCAAAGGCAAGCCGTACGCATTCAATGATGTTGAAATGTCAGCTTTGCAAACAATGATTTCCATTCGCAACATAATTGGTGATCTTTTCCATAAGGTGGGTTTCAATCTGCCATCGTCGTTGGCATCGTTGATCACTCGCTCTTCCGATCCGAATGGTCTTGATGACGACAAGCATTCACTCTTGTCCAGCGATTCCAGTGCGGCAAACATTTTATCGACCGCAGCATCCAAAGTGAATGCCGGTCTTTTGATTCGTGGCCTGGCACTGTCATTACCGTTATTGATACCGATGGCCAATCAAATTCGCCGTATGTCTAGTGATGGCGCTCCACTACCCCTACAGCCATTCGCATCATCATCGTCATCGTCATCAGTGCCGACATCATCACTGATGGCTGCACCAATCACGTTTCAATTGCCACAATTCGATCCATATGGCTATGATCGTGCCCTACATCGACGACGTGGTAAGCGTTCTGCAACTGCACTGTCCGAATCCACGCAACGAATGCTACGTCGCCAAGAACAACAACGAATATTACGTTATCTGAAACAAATGGAAGAGATGTATGGCATACAACAATATGGCCCACAGCAACAACAACAACAAACCAACGAACCTTATTATCTGCGAAATGTATTCATATCACAACCACAATCACAGCCACAGCAGCCACAACAGCCCCATTCACATGATCAACATAATCATCATTACCAACAGAATTTATTCGGTCGAACAAGAACAACTTTATTCGAAACATAGATCATCTCGATCAACGTGACCGGAACCTAGTTGTTGGATTTATCAATTTTTTCGCATTCATCTCATCTCATCTTCTCATCAGATCATCATAATCATCATCATCATTGTCATACCTCTCGTATATCTCAATTTTCCCAGTTAAATCAATAATATCTTGATGCACATAATTCCTTCGAGTAACATTGCCATTGTTCATCATGCATTTTACCTAGTTAACATTTTTTCTTTTACGATTTGCGGAATCTTTTGTGTCTTTTGACCATCAAAATACAGCAGCGCATTGATCAATGTGGAATGTGCAAACAATAATTAATTGAGCCAACATTGAGCTGTCAGTATTGTTGTTGATATGATGGCAAGATTTCCATGAGATTTGCTTTTTGTTTCTGCTGCCAATCATTCACTGATCACAATCATGATTAGAGATTTTATCATTATCCATAGTTTAAGTGATGTGTTTATGTGTGTGTGTCAGTGTCTGAGTGTATGCATTAATCCACTCAATCCGATCTTTATCAACCACATCAGCAAGCTAATTCAATGATTGGGCTCAACCTTCTAAATGCCAAACGAATGGATGAATATTGAATCTGGTGGAAAGTAACACAGCCCCAACAAAGCTGAACAACAAAGCCATAAGCATAATTTATCTGTTTGCATTGGCCAAATTCTTTTCTCTACTCTTGCCTGCATATTGATTTCAAGCAAAAATACAATTCGACAACAATACTGAAAATTGAATGTTTGGCCTTTGATTGGATGATGAGCATGAAAGGATTGTGATGCTAACATGATCATGCAGCTGGTTTGATAAGAAAATGTATTATTCTAATGGACAATATTACAATGTCAAATAATTTATTTATATCACTGCCATTTCCCAATATCTATTATCAATGATTGAGTGATCATTATCATTATCATTATGATTATTGTTCTCTAATAATGATCATCATCATAATGTACCATAATCAATCATACAACAATATCCAACATATCAATCGATTCCGTTCTTCGTTGCTACACACACACACACACAATACACAATATATTGTTACTTTATTTTGAATTTGGTTGAAGAAATAAAATGATTCGATTCGATCAATGATTGCTTCATCATTTGTTTGACAATAATTGAATGATGATGATGTATGGTACAAGTCTTGTTTTTGATCATTTTGATCAGTTTGATCATTATCATTATGGTTGTTGCAATTGAATGAGCACTGATAATGGATTAGTCGACATTGTTGTTATTGTTATCAATATGAAAACAGATAAACGGATAACAAGCAAAGATTGATCGACATGACCGTCTTATTCGCTTTTTTCCTATCCAATTTGCTATTTTCACGGTTTTTGTTTTTCGGTCACCAGGTCAGGCCGGTTGGCAAATGTGTTTGATTGTTGCTGAGTCTTGTATCGCCATCTATGATTGCAAATGGCATTCAATTCATTGATTGGCAAAAAAACGGTCTTGTCAAGTGAGAGGGGTGAAACGGTCTTTGATAGCAAATGCATATGTCTGTGTGGGATGTTGGTATTGTGTGTAAATAAGTTAGTTGGCAGAATTAAGCCCGCCGAATTAAGAATTAATTGTTTCTGGAATTTTGAACGCCGTTTATGAGCAGCGTCAAAAGCTCAAACAACTTGCTTGCTTCTCAACTGAAAAGCGCATGTTGAAAAGGAAAGTTGTCAATTGTGAACTTGACTTTGTGATGTGAGCACGTTGTCAGAGTGATGATGAAATGAAACTTGTTGTTTTTGTTGAATATAGAATTCTTTTGCGTAATTATTCTGTTGCAAATTAGACTGATTAATTGTGTTACGAATATTTAAATGCTTATTAATTAGAAGTTTTTTGATAAGTTTTCCAATGAAAGTTTTCTTGTGAATTTTCCTTTGATGTTTATCATTTCATCATCGACTCAGTTTCAATTTGTTTTGAGTAAAATTTTCTAAAAAATGAAAAGCATTCCCCGAAAAATAAAGACGATGAAATTATCTTGCTACAAATTCCTGGTTAATTGTTATTAGAATAATTGTTTGTTGATGATTGGAATTTCGAAATGAGTTTTCTAAAAAGTTTTTTCTAAATTTTCCTTTTGTGTTCAGCACGCGCATTTCATCATCGACTCATTTTTTCGAACATAATTTTGAAAAGTGCTTAATCATTCCCAAAAAATGAACACTGCGCATATTGTTTACATTTCATCACTCGCTCTTTGTTTGTGGTTTTCAACAATCAACGTGGAATTATCCGAATATTTTTGGCTTTGGATCAAACAAATGGTTCTTTGTCGTATTCCAAGTGATATTGTGCTGATTGTTTTGTTGACTATGAAATATCATAACGTAGTAAACAAAGTGAATAACATATAAGCCCGGCAGTGCTCGCGCCTCGATTCCAATGAATTCGAAATGCGTTTGGGGTAAATATTGCCTACATGACCACTGCCGGGTGTTTGCTATGGAATTGATATACATCACCATCAACAATGAACGAATCAGCAGAAGAATATCAATTGGAAACGACAAAAGAATGCGAATATGGAATCAATGGTGCACAAGCGAACAGAATAAAACAATTCTTCAACTGGAATCACGAACCTTAACTGAGCAAAGCAGACGCAGATAAGTAATTGTTAATTGTTATTTCTCTTTTCGTGACTTTTCATAACCATGCATACGAAATCTCCGCATCTTATTAGGGGAGGGAAGGTTCGTGAGCTGCTTTCGCTCAGGGGTTAGGGAGTTAGGTTAGGTTAGGGAGTTAGGTTAGGTTAGGGAGTTAGGTTAGGCTAGGGAGCTAGGCTAGGCCAGGGAGCCAGGCCAGGCCAGGAGCCAGGCCAGGCCAGGAGCCAGGCCAGGCCAGGAGCCAGGCCAGGCCAGGCCAGGCCAGGCCAGGCCAGGCCAGGCCAGGCCAGGCCAGGCCAGGCCAGGCCAGGCCAGGGCCAGGCCAGGCCAGGCCAGGCCAGGCCAGGCCAGGCCAGGCCAGGCCAGGCCAGGCCAGGCCAGGCCAGGCCAGGCCAGGCCAGGCCAGGCCAGGCCAGGCCAGGCCAGGCCAGGCCAGGCCAGGCCAGGCCAGGCCAGGCCAGGCCAGGCCAGGCCAGGCCAGGCCAGGCCAGGCCAGGCCAGGCCAGGCCAGGCCAGGCCAGGCCAGGCCAGGCCAGGCCAGGCCAGGCCAGGCCAGGCCAGGCCAGGCCAGGCCAGGCCAGGCCAGGCCAGGCCAGGCCAGGCCAGGCCAGGCCAGGCCAGGCCAGGCCAGGCCAGGCCAGGCCAGGCCAGGCCAGGCCAGGCCAGGCCAGGCCAGGCCAGGCCAGGCCAGGCCAGGCCAGGCCAGGCCAGGCCAGGCCAGGCCAGGCCAGGCCAGGCCAGGCCAGGCCAGGCCAGGCCAGGCCAGGCCAGGCCAGGCCAGGCCAGGCCAGGCCAGGCCAGGCCAGGCCAGGCCAGGCCAGGCCAGGCCAGGCCAGGCCAGGCCAGGCCAGGCCAGGCCAGGCCAGGCCAGGCCAGGCCAGGCCAGGCCAGGCCAGGCCAGGCCAGGCCAGGCCAGGCCAGGCCAGGCCAGGCCAGGCCAGGCCAGGCCAGGCCAGGCCAGGCCAGGCCAGGCCAGGCCAGGCCAGGCCAGGCCAGGCCAGGCCAGGCCAGGCCAGGCCAGGCCAGGCCAGGCCAGGCCAGGCCAGGCCAGGCCAGGCCAGGCCAGGCCAGGCCAGGCCAGGCCAGGCCAGGGCCAGGCCAGGCCAGGCCAGGCCAGGCCAGGCCAGGCCAGGCCAGGCCAGGCCAGGCCAGGCCAGGCCAGGCCAGGCCAGGCCAGGCCAGGCCAGGCCAGGCCAGGCCAGGCCAGGCCAGGCCAGGCCAGGCCAGGCCAGGCCAGGCCAGGCCAGGCCAGGCCAGGCCAGGCCAGGCCAGGCCAGGCCAGGCCAGGCCAGGCCAGGCCAGGCCAGGCCAGGCCAGGCCAGGCCAGGCCAGGCCAGGCCAGGCCAGGCCAGGCCAGGCCAGGCCAGGCCAGGCCAGGCCAGGCCAGGCCAGGCCAGGCCAGGCCAGGCCAGGCCAGGCCAGGCCAGGCCAGGCCAGGCCAGGCCAGGCCAGGCCAGGCCAGGCCAGGCCAGGCCAGGCCAGGCCAGGCCAGGCCAGGCCAGGCCAGGCCAGGCCAGGCCAGGCCAGGCCAGGCCAGGCCAGGGCCAGGCCAGGCCAGGCCAGGCCAGGCCAGGCCAGGCCAGGCCAGGCCAGGCCAGGCCAGGCCAGGCCAGGCCAGGCCAGGCCAGGCCAGGCCAGGCCAGGCCAGGCCAGGCCAGGCCAGGCCAGGCCAGGCCAGGCCAGGCCAGGCCAGGCCAGGCCAGGCCAGGCCAGGCCAGGCCAGGCCAGGCCAGGCCAGGCCAGGCCAGGCCAGGCCAGGCCAGGCCAGGCCAGGCCAGGCCAGGCCAGGCCAGGCCAGGCCAGGCCAGGCCAGGCCAGGCCAGGCCAGGCCAGGCCAGGCCAGGCCAGGCCAGGCCAGGCCAGGCCAGGCCAGGCCAGGCCAGGCCAGGCCAGGCCAGGCCAGGCCAGGCCAGGCCAGGCCAGGCCAGGCCAGGCCAGGCCAGGCCAGGCCAGGCCAGGCCAGGCCAGGCCAGGCCAGGCCAGGCCAGGCCAGGCCAGGCCAGGGCCAGGCCAGGCCAGGCCAGGCCAGGCCAGGCCAGGCCAGGCCAGGCCAGGCCAGGCCAGGCCAGGCCAGGCCAGGCCAGGCCAGGCCAGGCCAGGCCAGGCCAGGCCAGGCCAGGCCAGGCCAGGCCAGGCCAGGCCAGGCCAGGCCAGGCCAGGCCAGGCCAGGCCAGGCCAGGCCAGGCCAGGCCAGGCCAGGCCAGGCCAGGCCAGGCCAGGCCAGGCCAGGCCAGGCCAGGCCAGGCCAGGCCAGGCCAGGCCAGGCCAGGCCAGGCCAGGCCAGGCCAGGCCAGGCCAGGCCAGGCCAGGCCAGGCCAGGCCAGGCCAGGCCAGGCCAGGCCAGGCCAGGCCAGGCCAGGCCAGGCCAGGCCAGGCCAGGCCAGGCCAGGCCAGGCCAGGCCAGGCCAGGCCAGGCCAGGCCAGGCCAGGCCAGGCCAGGCCAGGCCAGGCCAGGCCAGGCCAGGCCAGGCCAGGCCAGGCCAGGCCAGGCCAGGCCAGGCCAGGCCAGGCCAGGCCAGGCCAGGCCAGGCCAGGCCAGGCCAGGCCAGGCCAGGCCAGGCCAGGCCAGGCCAGGCCAGGCCAGGCCAGGCCAGGCCAGGCCAGGCCAGGCCAGGCCAGGCCAGGCCAGGCCAGGCCAGGCCAGGCCAGGCCAGGCCAGGCCAGGCCAGGCCAGGCCAGGCCAGGCCAGGCCAGGCCAGGCCAGGCCAGGCCAGGCCAGGCCAGGCCAGGCCAGGCCAGGCCAGGCCAGGCCAGGCCAGGCCAGGCCAGGCCAGGCCAGGCCAGGCCAGGCCAGGCCAGGCCAGGCCAGGCCAGGCCAGGCCAGGCCAGGCCAGGCCAGGCCAGGCCAGGCCAGGCCAGGCCAGGCCAGGCCAGGCCAGGCCAGGCCAGGCCAGGCCAGGCCAGGCCAGGCCAGGCCAGGCCAGGCCAGGCCAGGCCAGGCCAGGCCAGGCCAGGCCAGGCCAGGCCAGGCCAGGCCAGGCCAGGCCAGGCCAGGCCAGGCCAGGCCAGGCCAGGCCAGGCCAGGCCAGGCCAGGCCAGGCCAGGCCAGGCCAGGCCAGGCCAGGCCAGGCCAGGCCAGGCCAGGCCAGGCCAGGCCAGGCCAGGCCAGGCCAGGCCAGGCCAGGCCAGGCCAGGCCAGGCCAGGCCAGGCCAGGCCAGGCCAGGCCAGGCCAGGCCAGGCCAGGCCAGGCCAGGCCAGGCCAGGCCAGGCCAGGCCAGGCCAGGCCAGGCCAGGCCAGGCCAGGCCAGGCCAGGCCAGGCCAGGCCAGGCCAGGCCAGGCCAGGCCAGGCCAGGCCAGGCCAGGCCAGGCCAGGCCAGGCCAGGCCAGGCCAGGCCAGGCCAGGCCAGGCCAGGCCAGGCCAGGCCAGGCCAGGCCAGGCCAGGCCAGGCCAGGCCAGGCCAGGCCAGGCCAGGCCAGGCCAGGCCAGGCCAGGCCAGGCCAGGCCAGGCCAGGCCAGGCCAGGCCAGGCCAGGCCAGGCCAGGCCAGGCCAGGCCAGGCCAGGCCAGGCCAGGCCAGGCCAGGCCAGGCCAGGCCAGGCCAGGCCAGGCCAGGCCAGGCCAGGCCAGGCCAGGCCAGGCCAGGCCAGGCCAGGCCAGGCCAGGCCAGGCCAGGCCAGGCCAGGCCAGGCCAGGCCAGGCCAGGCCAGGCCAGGCCAGGCCAGGCCAGGCCAGGCCAGGCCAGGCCAGGCCAGGCCAGGCCAGGCCAGGGCCAGGCCAGGCCAGGCCAGGCCAGGCCAGGCCAGGCCAGGCCAGGCCAGGCCAGGCCAGGCCAGGCCAGGCCAGGCCAGGCCAGGCCAGGCCAGGCCAGGCCAGGCCAGGCCAGGCCAGGCCAGGCCAGGCCAGGCCAGGCCAGGCCAGGCC